>NC_091327.1:26783394-27008394 GCF_038502225.1 Cherax quadricarinatus
CATGCTCACACACACACACACATGCTCACACACACACACACACACACACACACACACACACACACACACACACACACACACACACACATATTAGGGTGCTCATAAATGTTTTATTAAAGTGAGAGAAATTGGTTGGATGACTCACCCTTGTAACGTGAAGTAATTGGAATGTGTGACGTCACAGCTCAGTCTTAATGGTGTCCTCATCCAACACAGTTTTTATATACACAGTTGAATGTCATAAGAGACGAAAGTATTTAGAGGAATTTTGAAATTTCTTTCACTGTAGTCAGTTTGCATATTTGAGGCACTCACAGTACATACACGCACTACAGCATCAAACAATAACGTAAATAAGGTACAAAAATTCTGAAAACTGAATTTAAAACATATGTATATAATGAGAAAGGAACAAATTAAATGGAATGAAAGAGCATTGTATTGTCAGTATACAACAGCATCGATATATATATATATAACTGATCAGAATACGGTATCAGTACCCTCATAAGCCTTGTTTTCCCGTCCAACACTCTTGGTCACTTCAACTTTTTGCAGCTCATCGATTTGGTCTTCTGGATTACGACAGGACCTGCAGCAAGGCAGCGCCAGACAACAAGAGTCGTAGGGCTGGAGAGAGCGCAGGGGCCTGGGTACCCAGTTCCAAGTTTGTAAGAAAGCTGGCAAGAAGCTGGGCTTCTTACGTTGAAGAATGTTAATAATGACTACAAGAAAGAGGATGATCACTATAGGTAGACCGACGATGTATAAAGCTAAACTTCCGCCTGAAAATAAACAATGAGCGAAGATATACTTAAATGTGTGGAATCCATATATTGTCAAAATATTAAAAGCACCATAGAAATATAAATTGCACAAGAAAATGTGAATTCAAATATTTTATTTTTTTACAATCACAAAATAAATAATTTAACCATAAAGAAAATATAATCTTTTGTGTCTAACGCTATAAAGGACCAAAATAAGCCCTCCTTATTTCAGATAGATCAAGGCTGGTACCCACCCCAAATTCTTTCGGATCTGTTAATTAAATCGTATTGAAATTTAAACAAAATTTGTATGCATACACCCATGTATAACTAGAGTTATACATGGGTGTATGCATAGTTATACAAGCAAGAGTATTTACGAACAAAGAATGAAATATCAGAGAAGGATGTGCGTAGAATGAACTACTGCATAGTTACACAGAAATTATATTTAAAGAGTTTATTCAGATCTATACAAATGAGTTCGGCCTAAGCTAACTAGTTTAGGGTTATGGAAATGGGTCAAGTTTATGTAAATGAATTAGACGCATGATAATGACCGTGTCCCTGGCGTGAAACCCGGGGGTCATTAGCATAATGCCATGTTAATGAGCTATGTTTATGATAATGATTTCTACAGCACTCAAGAGAGAAGACAAACTCATAACAAGGCTGAGTGACCGAAATAAAATTACAATATTCGAGTAATATTTCCTCCATGTCTACAACTATGTGTATTGTGTATATAAAATCTATAAAATGTTTAGGGCACTGAACTATCACTCTCACAGAAAAAATATATTAGGACGCTACTAGGTATTGATTCTTTATTTCTCTTAAATAGGGTTTAATGTTTAGAATACCTAGCTGGGGTAGGCAAGCAGTTACTTAACCGTATCAAAAGACACTTGTATAGTTGCCTGACGAGCAAAATACGACCAAGCATGGTTGGTAAACAGATACACTATGCAGATCAAGCTTTAATTTTGGCAACGTTTCGCTCAGTGTTGAGCTCCATCGTGACTTGATAAGGCTTTCTACCAATCTTGCAGTCACCTTTTCTCATCTAACCAAAACAACCACCACCACTTACCTAGGGAGAGGAGGAAGACAAATCCAGGCAAGAGGAAGAACATTAGGATGAGGTACAGGATGGCGAACCAGCGGTACTTGGCTGTAGTGTTTCCCAAGCTCTTGGCCAGAGGGATGGGGAACCTCATGAAGGGGATCGGGTAGAACAGCATGATGCCGAAGATGTTGAAGAAGAGATGCACTAGCGCGATCTGTGGGATGCCATGGGAACAAAAAAGTGGGATATCAACACAGGTATAAAGTTGTTGTGGAACTTATGGGAGCAATAATGGGGTAGTGGGAACAAAATGTGGGGGAAGGAGGGTTTAAACACCCAACTGCAACAGGGTTATTTTATGAATGTAATAGTTTTGAGATTTTAAGAGAATGTGTTTGAGCGATCACGATCATTTTAAATCAGTTGTGCCATCACGATCATCTTAAATCAGTTAAGTCAAGGATAAGTTACATAATTCCGAGAAAAAGAGAGCGAACAGACACTTCGGCTCTAGAGAAATATACTTCTTGAAAGAGTCTTCATCTCATATGCCCTGGCAAATATCAAAAAAAAAAAAAACCCTTCTAATCATATTTCAATGTCGATAACTGAGAAACATAAAGTAACGATCATTGAAGTGAATGTGAGGCATATTACAATTATGTTTCACCGACCACACCCGTGAAAGCCCAGTTGGAATTAAAGAGAGAGCCAGGTCAGTAGGTTAAATTATTAAACAATGGCAACATAAGAAAGACTGACCTGTATAGCATAGACGAGTCCTTCTCCCTCGCCAGCCATGGATGCCATGAGTGCCGTGGTGGTGGTGCCAATGTTGCTGCCAAGGGTGAGTGGGTATGACCTTTCCACCGTGATCACTCCAATACCTGGTGCATACATAACACTGTGTTATGTTCAATGGTCACCAACTTTTCACTCTGGCTCTATATGTATATACAGTGTATGCATATATATATATATATATATATATATATATATATATATATATATATATATATATATATATATATATATATATATATATATATATATATGCAAGAAGATCACAGTAAACAGGTGATTTCTGAATATGCAAAACAACCACTCTGAAAGAATAGAGAAATTCCAAGCGCTTTCGTGACTACTCACATTATCAAGGAACTATGTTCCTTGATAGTTCCTTGATAATGTGAGTAGTCACGAAATCGCTTGGAATTTCTCTATTCTTTCAGAGTGGTTGTTTTGCACACACACACACACACACACACACACACACATATATATATATATATATATATATATATATATATATATATATATATATATATATATATATATATATAACTCTTTTGTTATGAAGTCAAAAATAATCACACCTGAAACACAAACCAGAGTTTTTTTTATTAAATTGTGAAGCGCTTAACCCGTGTGGAACATTCAGTATAATGAGTAGTGCAGGCTCTGTCCTCCGTCTGCCGATTATTTTAATGAAAGGTGATGTAAAATATTATTCACTGTTCACAGTTGTGATGAATCTTAATGGAGTGATGATTTTTCAAGCGGGACGCTGTGTTGCTGGTAAGGAGCTCTTGATTCAAGGAACTGGGGCTGCTCCAGTTTATTTCAGCTGACATATGATTAACTTTCATTTACCAGGCACTATGTGACCCCTACAGGTTAGCGCTTCCCAAAGATGATAACAGTGTGACGAGTGTATAAGACTCATCAATGAGAGGTGTGAGTGGACTCATCAATGAGAGGTGTGAATGTAGACTCTTCAGTGGGAGGTGTAAGCGTAGACTCATCAATGAGGGGTGTGAGTGTAGACTCATCAGTGATAGGTGTGAGTGTAGACTCATCAATGAGAGGTGTGAATGTAGACTCTTCAGTGAGAGGTGTGAGCGTAGACTCATCAATGAGAGGTGTGAGTGTAGACTCATCAATGAGAGGTGTGAGTGTACAATACTCACCAATGAGAGGTGTGAGTATAGACTCATCAATGAGAGGTGTGAGTGTAAGACTCATCAATGAGAGGTGTGAGTGTAGACTCATCAATGAGAGATGTGAGTGTAAGACTCATCAATAAGAGGTGTAAGTGTAAGACTCATCAATGAGAAGCATGAGTTTACAATACTCACCAATGAGAGGTGTGAGGGTAGAGGTGAATATAGAGGAGGACTGAACAATGAAGGTAGTAACAGCGCCCACCAGGATAGCAATGTAGCCAGTCAGCCAGGGGAAGTAGGGAATGTTAGCGTTGATGGTCTTCTTGATGATCGTTGCCATCTTTCCTGCATTAACAAGAAGAAAAACAATGGCATACAGAGAATGAAACAAAAATCGCAGTAATGTGGCTGCAACAATTCACATATATCTGGTAAAAACGGAACGGGTGGGGTTAAAAACCATGGCAAGTGAGTCGTGAAACTTCAGGTCAGTGCGTTAACCACTGGGCCAGCTGGCTATAATAGAAGTTATCCAACTATGTATATTTATACACCACAGGAAGGTGAGCATAGGCCACCACTGTGACCACAAATGCAAGTTTTTACAGATGAATCTCCCGCCAGCGTGGCTGTGGTCGTGGTTTGTTCGCAGTCGTCTTATGATTTCGCTAGTTATGATGATTGCTTTGAGGGGACATGAGCTAGAGTTCGTCACGCCCAAGCTGGCGCGAGATTTATCTGTAAAAGCTTGTATCTGTGGTCACAGTGGTGTCTTTGCTAACCTTCCTATTGTGAATAAATATATCTAGTTGGATGAATCTTACTGTAGCCAGCTGGCCCAGTTGCTTACGCACTGGCCTGGAGTTTTACGACTCACTTACCATGGGTTCTAACCCCACCTGTACCCTGGTTTGTTAATAAGTTTCCTCTAATAAATGCGGGTTATATGTTAATACATACAAATAAAACTCAACTCTGAAGATATGCTTCACACTCGGGCAAAAATAATATCACCTCTGTGATATGTCTCCAATACCCCATTATCTCCTCTATTCCATTATCTCCACTATCCCATTATCTCCTCTACTCCCATTATCAACTTTTCTCAATATTTCCTTCCCTATACTTCTACTTATTCTTATGAATTTGCTTTTTTACCTGTGTTTTTTTTAAAGTTGTTTCTTGCGCACACTCCTGTAAAATCATCCACTAACTTCTGCAGTTTCTCTTCTGAATCTCCCAGTTGCACTGTATCATCAGCAAACATCAACAATGGCAACTTCAACTTTATAACACATTCATAAAATATTAATTCCACACGTCTGACTTTCGCTGTACAACCCAGATTATAAAGACACTAAATAACCACAGTGACATCAGACATCCTTGTCTAAAACTCATTTTTAATATAAAACCTCTTGTGCCTATTTTTTTCTTATTATTTATTAGGAGGACTAATGCTGAACCTCGTGTGTTTAGCTTCTGTTCGCTCATCGATAAAGAGTTTTGCAACCTCTTGGTAGCAGCAGCTGCAGGGCAGATTCGTACACCTGGGAAATAAATCCTGCCCCAGGAATAGAGGCCCTGAATCTGCACTCTCTCGAAAGGCGTAGAATTAGGGGGGATATGATCGAGGTGTATAAATGGAAAACAGGAATAAATAAAGGGGATGTAAATAGCGTGCTGAAAGTTTCCAGCCAAGACAGGGCTCGCAGCAATGGTTTAAAGTTGGAAAAATTCAGATTCAGGAAGGATATAGGAAAGCACTGGTTTGGTAATAGAGTTGTGGATGAGTGGAACAAACTCCCGAGTACAGTTATTCAGGCTAAAACGTTGTGTAGTTTTAAAAATAGGTTAGATAATTACGTGAGTGGGTGTGGGTGCGTGTGAGTTGGACCTGACTAGCTTGTGCTGCTGGGTCTGGTGCCGTGCTCCTTCCTTGAGTGGAGGTGACCAGAGTGGGTGAGTCATTGGGCTTATCCGGGGGGTGGGTCATTGGGCTAACCCAGTGGGGGGCATGGACCTGCTCTGCATGGGTCAGTAGGCCTGTTGCAGTGTTCCTTCTTTATGTTATGTTCTTAAAAAAGTAGGTAATGTTTGTTATAAAGTAACAATGGGTCTTAAACAAAGAAGCATAATGCGACTGTAGTTATTTAATGTGTCTATAAGCTGGGTTGTAAAATAAGTGAATATTAGATTTTCTAGGATGTGGAGAAGCACAAACACATGTTATGAAGGTAAGCGAAGTACGGAAGACAAGAGACTGTACCTTTCATCATGGAGTTAAGAATCTTGACGATGGCTATGAGAGCTGTGCACAGGATGATGAGGGAGGCAATAAGGAGGATAATGCCTACTTGCGCGTCAGTTAACACTGTCTGGTAGAAGACGAAGTAGCAAGAGTTTGGAACACCCACTTTAACACATCCACTAGATGTTGCAGTATTTATGGAGGCCACCAGCGCTGTTGTGGCATTTGTTCCAGAAGTGGAGTGATCCATACACGCTTTCTTACAGAACCTCTTGACAAGTGAAGTCTCGTTAACCAACTCTCCTTGGTTTGTACTCCAGGCTGTCAGCACATCCTTGTCTAACTGTATAAAAATTTAGAGGTTCGTGAATATTCTTTGATGAACCATAAACTCACTCTAAATCGTGCTCATTTTAGTAGATACGGGGAAAACCCTCTACATAACGCTTTCATTCTGTAAATTAATCAGTTTCAATAGAACATTTTAATCATGAAAATCAAGTTACTTATAAAAGTCTCTTGTCTTTTTCCATATTAACAATGCTGAATCAGTTTACTTCGACATTTTTCTCCTTTATTTTGTCAATAAAAACGTCTAACATACCTGTATGATTAACTTAGTGAATGGATCTGTGATGACCTTCAGCATCTTTATCTCTCCGCCGCCTCTGACCCAAGCCAGGTCAGATACCATGGCTGTGGTTATCTTCTCTAAGAGTCCTGAATAATGGAGATAAATTGTATAAAATACCTGAACAAATAAGAAGAGTATCGTAACATCCTCACATTGCTTGTAAGAACAACCTACCATCTTATATATATGCAAAATATAAATATTTTTTGTAACTATTGTCAAACTTTTAGATGACTTCTTAACACTTTTTTCTCAGTACTTTTCATATTGAATATGATGTCTGATGCCTGGAAAAAATACAGCAATATCCCATTTTGTTTTATATATTCATTTCATAATAACAGGACGATAATAAACTGTGCACTATTAGGGTCACAAGTGACATGGTCCTTAGGCAAATAGATAAATTAAAACCTAACAAATCCCCAGGCCCTGATGAACTGTATGCAAGGGTTCTAAAGGAATGTAAAGAGGAGCTTAGCACACCTTTGGCTAATCTTTTCAACATATCACTACAAACTGGCATGGTGCCAGATAAGTGGAAAATGGCAAATGTGATACCTATTTTCAAAACAGGTGACAGGTCCTTAGCTTCGAACTATAGACCAATAAGCCTAACCTCCATAGTGGGAAAATTTATGGAATCAATAATTGCCGAGGCAGTTCGTAGCCACCTTGAAAAGCATAAATTAATCAACGAATCTCAGCATGGTTTTACAAAGGGGCGTTCCTGCCTTACGAATTTATTAACTTTTTTCACTAAGGTATTTGAGGAGGTAGATCATGGTAATGAATATGATATTGTGTATATGGACTTCAGTAAGGCTTTTGACAGGGTCCCACATCAGAGACTATTGAGGAAAATTAAAGCACATGGAATAGGAGGAGAAATTTTTTCCTGGATAGAGGCATGGTTGACAAATAGGCAGCAGAGAGTTTGCATAAATGGGGAGAAATCAGAGTGGGGAAGTGTCACGAGCGGTGTTCCACAGGGGTCAGTGTTGGGCCCCCTGCTGTTCACAATCTACATAAACGACATAGATGAGGGCATAAAGAGCGACATCGGCAAGTTTGCCGATGACACCAAAATAGGCCGTCGAATTCATTCTGACGAGGACATTCGAGCACTCCAGGAAGATTTGAATAGACTGATGCAGTGGTCGGAGAAGTGGCAGATGCAGTTTAATATAAACAAATGCAAAGTTCTAAATGTTGGACAGGACAATAACCATGCCACATATAAACTAAATAATGTAGATCTTAATATTACGGATTGCGAAAAAGATTTAGGAGTTCTGGTTAGCAGTAATCTGAAACCAAGACAACAGTGCATAAGTGTTCGCAATAAAGCTAATAGAATCCTTGGCTTCATATCAAGAAGCATAAATAATAGGAGTCCTCAGGTTGTTCTTCAACTCTATACATCCTTGGTTAGGCCTCATTTAGATTATGCTGCACAGTTTTGGTCACCTTATTACAGAATGGATATAAATTCTCTGGAAAATGTACAAAGGAGGATGACAAAGTTGATCCCATGTATCAGAAACCTTCCCTATGAGGATAGACTAAGGGCCCTGAATCTGCACTCTCTAGAAAGACGTAGAATTAGGGGGGATATGATTGAGGTGTATAAATGGAAGACAGGAATAAATAAAGGGGATGTAAATAGTGTGCTGAAAATATCTAGCCTAGACAGGACTCGCAGCAATGGTTTTAAGTTGGAAAAATTCAGATTCAGGAAGGATATAGGAAAGTACTGGTTTGGTAATAGAGTTGTGGATGAGTGGAACAAACTCCCAAGTACCGTTATAGAGGCCAGAACGTTGTGTAGCTTTAAAAATAGGTTGGATAAATACATGAGTGGATGTGGGTGGGTGTGAGTTAGACCTGATAGCTTGTGCTACCAGGTCGGTTGCCGTGTTCCTCCCTTAAGTCAATGTGACCTGACCTGACTAGGTTGGGTGCATTGGCTTAAGCCGGTAGGAGACTTGGACCTGCCTCGCATGGGCCAGTAGGCCTTCTGCAGTGTTCCTTCGTTCTTATGTTCTTATGTTCTTCTTATGACCTTCAGCATATGACCAAAGATTTTAATTTCTTCAGCAACTCTGGTTATATATATATATATATATATATATATATATATATATATATATATATATATATGTATATATATATATATATATATATATATATATATATATATATATATAAGTGGAGCATGAACCTGGCTTTGTTGAACTTAAAACTTGTTACAAGAACCCAAGGTGGGAATACTAGTGCTTACTGACTAGTAAAGAACCATGTTATGAGACAGTTTGTTTTATATTCACTTCCTGACTTGGTGTTATCTATCTTATTTACCTGTAGTGACTTCAAGAATGAGAAGTGTGATGACTGAGAGCCAGTTGAACATGTCATGAACGGTGGCCCCAGCGAAGGCTCGCCTGAACTCGTTGCGTTCACCAATCTGATGATAGAAACATTTAAGATGAGGCAATGTACGAAATAAATAGTGAACACGTGTGATTATATAAGTAACACGGTATAACATACATCGTTATACAACGAAAATGAAAATATGGACAAAATAATTATAAATAAACATATCGAATACTGGACACAACTGAGAAATATACTTATTGGGAGAAATTTACTTATCTCTTTGTACTCACATTGTTACTAGTACAATTTGATGAATACAAAAGACAAATACTCGCTTACGTATAGGCAGCAGGAAGTCCTTTCATATTCCAACGTACTACATGACACTGAGAAAAATGTACAGAGGTGTTAAACCCAGTCGGTTCCGGGGCTGAGAGACACGAGGTGTTAAATAAACTAGGGTAGATGAGCAATACCGCTGGAGGAGAGGAGAGATGGACACAACCGACAAGATAGTGAGTGGAATAGGCAGGATAGAAACACAAGACAAGGAGAAGAAGCTCTGGAGTGGCAATAGGAGGTGCAAGATGCAAATATTGCACTGCTGACTGTAGAGAAGGAAAGACAGGCAGCAGAACCAGCTTTGACAGGTTGTCCTGCAACCTATGCTGTCTTAAATACGAGTTACAGATAATAAGTGGAACTAATTTCCGAGTAGGCTCAATGAAGCTCATAAAAAATAGACACAAGAGTGGAAATATCCAGTAGGCCTATTGAGAATCCGAATTTGTCTTATGTTTTTATATTTGATGTTCAACGGAGCAGATGGAAAAGACACAGAATTTAAATTACCAAATGAGCCGCAGGGAGAGACCTAATCAATGTGAAAACATTGAAGTAGAACGCGTTTTGGAGCCAGGTTCTGGAGGTAAAATCCACACATGGTTTCTAAATAATCCAGGACAGATTCCATGGGATTAGAATTAGGTAAGGAAGGCACAAATCAAATAGAATCAAGAGGTGGGAGCTGTGAGCTGGAATTAAACACATGTAAGCATAAATAGGTGAATACAAATAGCGGAGAGGAGTCTAGTGATTCTGAAAAAAAGCTAAGTGAAGGTTCACAAATTTTTTAAGCGAAGTGTTAGAATGTCTGATCCCAGACAGGTAACCGCACACACAACGACGGCACCAACGACAACACTACAGTCACCATCACCAGCACTGCTACTGACCTGTGTGAGGGAGACGATAGTGTTGGTGACAGAGGTACCTATGTTGGATCCCATGATCATAGGAATGGCTGTGTGCACATCCAGTACTGTAGGAGAAAATGACAATCAATATAACGAACAATTCTGTACCGGAATAACAATACATACTTAATACACGTGGATAATGCCCTTTATATCAGATAAAAACTCGTGTTTACATATTTCCATTATATCACTATATAATTAGAGAGAGAGAGAGAGAGAGAGAGAGAGAGAGAGAGAGAGAGAGAGAGAGAGAGAGAGAGAGAGAGAGAGAGAGAGAGAGAGAGAGAGAGAGAGAGAGAGAGGGAGGAGACGCTTACTTTCAGCTGAGACCATGGAAACGATGATAGAGGTTGAGGTTGAGGAGGACTGAACAAGAACAGTGACCAGGATGCCGATCATCAACCCCACGATGGGGTTCTTCACGTACTGGTTATTCATCACGTCACCTGCAATGAAAGAACACATTATATTCAATGAAAGAACACATATTCAATAAAAAAACATATTATATTAATGAAAGAACACCTGTGCCATTATATTAATGAAAGTGCCACCTGTGTGCACTTGCAACGCCACCTGTGGTACTAACATCATTTATTTTCCAAGAAGCGCTCAACCACTGTGGGTCAGTGAGAGTAAGGAATGGCGGAGCATCGAGTCTCCCTCCGTAAATTGCTGCTTGTTCTCTGACCTGCCAGGCTGTTGGTGACCGCCGGGAGCAACTGACATGATGACATCCTACTTAAGAAAACACTGAGGTGCACTGCTACAAAGGTATGCTGCATAGGTTACGTAACCATGTTACATAGATATGCTACATAGGTATGCTACCTAAATATGCTACATAGGAATGGTACATAATACTTCCCAACTTGTTAATATGTAGAAATTTTTCCATTTGACTCGCATTCTAAGTTTTCCACAGCCGTACGATCCCTCATACGATCCCTCATACGATCCCTCATCCTCCCTTTCACTATCATATCCCAACTCCCTACACTGCCCTTCTACTGTATAAAGTAAAAAAGAAAAATCTTAAGGTTTATGTTGAAGGAGGGAAGAGAGGAGAGAGAAGGATCTTCATTGGAAGAAAACACTTCATAAGATCTATTGTGGAGTATTGTAGCCACTCTTGTGTGGGAGTTTGTTGTTGTCAGGAAGTCAGGCAGGCGAACGTATCAGGCAGGCAGGCAGGCAGGCAGGCAGGCAGGCAGGCAAGAAGGTAGGCAGGCAGGCAAGAAGACAGGCAGGCAGGCAAGAAGGCAGGCAGGCAGGCAAGAAGACAGGCAGGCAGACAGGCAGGCAGGCAGGCAGGCAGGCAGGCAGGCAGGAAGGTAGGCAGGCAGGCAAGAAGACAGGCAGGCAGGCAAGAAAGTAGGCAGGCAGGCAAGAAGACAGACAGGCAGGCAAGAAGGCAGGCAGGCAGGCAAGAAGACAGGCAGGCAGGCAAGAAGACAGGCAGGCAGGCAAGAAGACAGGCAGGAAGGCAAGAAGGCAGGCAAGAAGGCAGGCAGGCAGGCAGGCAGGCAAGAAGGCAGGCAAGAAGGCAGGTAGGCAGGCATGCAGGCAAGAAGGCAGGCAAGCAAGAAGGCAGGCAGGCAGGCAGGCAGGCAGGCAGACAGACAGACAGGCAGGCAGGCAGGCAGGCAGGCAGGCAGGCAGGCAGGCAGGCAGGCAGGCAGACAGGCAGGCAGGCTAGCTGTCAGACGGACAAGGCGGGGGGCCTGCAGAAGGTGTGTAGACGCACTTACTCCCAAAGAGACACGAGAGAGAAGAGTTGACTCGGGTGACTGGCTCATTTAACAAGTGTTTTACTGGAGTTTTCGTGCCACGCTCTCCTTTATTTACACTCACAATGACAAGAGTAACGAGTGTGACAAGTTCAAGGGCTCTCTTCTTGACTTAAGACGAGTTTATAACTTAGCAAGAGGAAACCTCCAACGCAGCCCTTGTATCCAGAAAGCTCCAATAAAGGAAACCCCAACACAGCCCTTATAGAAATGAGGAAACCTAGCTCAGCCCATACAGAAACCAAGAAACCCAACACAGCCCCTATATAAACCAGGAAGCGATCACCTAAAATAACTCAATAAATTCAATTAATTAATACTAAAAATTATGAAAATAACAACAGCAGTAAAACCAAATGATTACTATCTAATTTTAATAAAAAAATGAACCAGCTTGAATCATTTCTAAAATTTCGACGAATTAAGAAATATTTCCCTTCTTTTTAATCCACAAAAATTTGACTAAGCTTGGGAGACAGTCGTTTTATTGTTGTACTGGTAAAGTACATCAAAGTACTATTTGTTGTGTTGTAAAGAATAACAGAGTATTGCGTTTATACATGGTGTATTGTGGAATACAGCCGTTGTATTATTTTAATTAATTTTTAGTATATTACATGGCTAGTCCACCAAATGTGAGTGAAAGTTCACTCACTGAGTCATCCAGGCAAGTGTGAGTGAAAGTTTAGGTTGCACTTGCTGTGAGTCATCCAGAGAAAGGCTGAGCGTTTTTCTAACCAAAAAGTAACAAGTACTTCGTACTCAGTTTGGGGCCGCTGAGGAACAGAGGACATCGCAAAAAAGAGTAGGTAAGTTTGGCATGGACACAAATTTAATGTGAAAAATACACAATGAAATGAGGAAAATTTGAGAGGAATGGTCATCCAGGGAGGCATCATGAGGAACAGTCAATAACAGAGGGAGGCAGGTCTGGGAGGGATAGACACCTCATGCGAGGCGGTACAAGCCACCGTAGGGATAGGCACCTACTGAGAAGGTCGAGGTTTTCGTGAGGGCTAGACACCTGTTGAGGAGATAGAAGGTTTCGTGAGAGACAAACACTTACTGAAGAAGTAGAAGGTATGCAAGAGACATCTACTGGTGAGGTATAGGGCATCACGCGGGACAGACATCCACCGAAGTAGAAAATAAGCGGGGATAAATATCTACCTTCTAAAGAGGTAGAGGGTATTGTGGGAACCAACTTTAAACAAAAATCCAATTTTCCATCCTATAAATATCGTATATTTCTTCCCCCTTCCTCCCTGGAATCGTATCCGCCTGATCAGTGATATGCACTCTTGATTACGCCGTTAAGACTCTATCAATGGCATGTTCACTCCCTAATATCGTCTATCAAAGCTCCTGCAGTACCAGCAGGAGTACCATTATCCGTGAACCAGACGATAAGCTCACTAAACAGTCTCTCTGTGACTTCCTTAATGACTAGACAGAAAAGTAAACAATTTAGGGGGGAGGGGTGTCACCTGCTTGACACTTTTAAAAGTTAACAAGATTAAAATCTTTGAGTCGCCGTTTATGGAGTGACCGGATGAACAGTAATGAAGATGAAATGCTTTTAATGTACGGCATCTATTGTGGCTGAACTAAATGCATTCGTAAATTCTCGCTTCATCGGGGAGTTGTGGCTGTTTATGTTAGATTTATGTTAACTTTAACAAGCTTTAAAACACATAACATTACAGGGAGCAGGTGAGGTAGATGGCAGTCAAAGCTTTGACAAAAATGGGGAAGAAGAAGAAAAAGGAGAGAAAGAATAAAAAGAAAGGAGACGAATCATGCAAATCTATAGCTTGTTACCAGTAGAAAAACATACTTGTTAATGAGAACACCATCTGTGTTACTTGACCACTACCAGCTATGGTGCTGAAGGTCTGTTGTCTACGTTAATAGTGGCATCAGTAACAAAAAATGAAGTTTCAAAATGTCAGTGCAGTTAAAAAAAAAAGACATACTAAGATATATTCAGTAAATGCGGAAATGATATATTCTATAAGATTTAAAATTATTTATAATTCCTTGTTTTACCTCAATTAAAATGTACTTTAATTATTGTATTTAAAGTATTGGTATTAATGATAATTTATCATGATGTAAGCTAGCCGGAAAACACTGTGGATAGTTAAGAGTCAGTGTGTACTGGAGCTCCCGGTTCAATACTCCTACACCTCAGGCTGCGCTGTAATGCTGTATGCCTGTACACACCATCAGTATTTAATAAAATTACAAACCAGACAGGTGCAGAAAAAATGCTACAATTTTATATAATTTAACATGTATGGTTTATTTAAGTCTAAAAGTTTGCGAGAGAAAAGTAATTTTAACACAGTATATCTAAAGTGTGATGAATGGTTTGAAAAACCGACAAGTTGAAGATTGAGACACTTATGCAGCATATGGGAATCTTTATTCAGGAAACGTTTCGCCACACAGTGGCTTCATCAGTCCAATACAAAGAGGAAGGCGTAAGGAGAGGAGGAGTATGAGGTAATCAGTCCCTCGGCCTGGAATCGATGTGTTCAGTCCATCAGGCCTTCGACGCACTACTTCATACACAGAGTGGGCAAATCCATATTTCGATATCTTAGGTTAATATAATATTGTGAAACAATAACAAGGGTGAGTGAAAGTCGAATAAAGTTACCAAGAAGTCACAGAATACTAGCATAACATTACGCCTCTATAGCACTCCTTCCATAATCAAAATATCCCATCTTGGTTCCTAGATCATTCCTTCAGTAACCATCAAACTTCCTTGCTCAACCTCTCATTCCCGTGTCGCCTTACTGGTGATCACTACAGTCCCTCACCAGACACCCCAGTATCCCAGTGTTACTACACAAGGATACACACGTAATGGCTGGTCACCTTAGGAATGTACAATAAAGATGGTAGGACGAGCCTACCTGTACAAGGAGGGCCAGTCTGGCTGTACGTCTGCCCTCAGGTGTTCGTCGTGGCCTTCAGCGTTCTTCTTCGTGCACTTCTATATGTTTTCCCAGATTTTTTGTGTATCGCGCGAGAGGATTCACCTGGCCTTCGCCATATATTTTTTTTTAATTGTTGGACTTTTGCTGTTGCTACTTCTGTTGCTGCTGCTAACTTTGTTGTTGTTGCTGCCTCTGTTGCTGGTATTTTCTTTGTTGTTGCTGATACCTTTGTTGCTGTTGCTGCTGTTGTCTCTGTTGCCACTGCTACTTCTGTTACTGCTTCTCTCTTTGTTGCTGCTGCAACCTGTGTTGCCGCTGCTACCTCTGTTGTTCTTGCGACTTTTGCTGCTTCTGCTACATTTGTTGTTGCTGCCTCTGTTGCCGTTACTTCGGTTGTTGCTGCTACCACCTCTGTTGCTGCTACTACCTCTCTTACTGTTGCTACCTCTGTTACTACTGCTACGTCTATTGCTGCTTCCCCAGTTGCTGCTGCTACTGCTGACTATTGCTGATGTTACCCCTGTTGTTGCTGCTGTTACTACCACCATCTCATTTTCTGTTACTCTAAACAAAAAAAACTCTCTCCGTTGCTGTTACTGCCTCTCTCGTAGCAAGGTAACAAACAATCACGTATTATACATCATGTGAGAAACAGTCAAAGGCGAGGTGGTAGGATACGTGTTTTTGGCACTCACGGAGACCTGTCGTGAGTGTGAGATAACTATTAGTTTGCAAGATTGCAGGTGAGGCAAGTGGAGGTGATCAACTCTGCCTTCTCGGGCAGAGACAAAAACTTTGTTGGTTCGCGTGAGGATAATGGCGGTCTGTGAGCAGGACCAGGTCTTGTACAGGCTGCTGGTGATGGACCGTGGGAGTCTGATGGAGACGGTGGTGGTGGTGGTGGTGGTGGTGGTGGTGGTGGTGGTTGTGGTTGAGAAGGTGGTAGTATTGGGTGTGGTGGTAGCTTGTAACTACTGTGTTACTGAATCGACGCACATGTTGAGCAGTAGTTGCGTACTCGACGCACGTCCGAGAGCACCCCAAGTTGAAGCCTACGCGAGGCAAGACTCAGAGGCACGTCACCTAGCACCTCCTGCTACCTAGCAGTAAACAGATACCTAGAAATTAGTCGACTCTTGAGGATCGCATCCTGGGGAAGGACCTAAGACAGAACCTCACTGGAAATAAACCACACTGACTGGCTTTGTTGAGCTATCCTGGTTTACTAAACCTCAGGGGATAATATTCCCAAACTCTCCTCCTGTTTTTGTTCTTCTATGAGCATTGCTTGTTGCAGCAGGTATTGGTGACCTTGTGGTATTAATAAATACAACACATACCTCGCGACGCCGCGGGTATCGACGACCTTGGGTACTAACAAATGCAACACATTGCCATCAAGACTATTAGGGACACGACAACGGCCATTCATTCTTAATTGACAGTTAGGTTTCAGATTTACACACACGCGCACAAATGCTATACACGCACGCAAAGTTTGAAAGTAAATATAATATCTTCTTCACTGGCAGTGTTTAGTGTATTTATTTATTAAATAACTCACACACACACACACACAGACACACACACACACACACACACACACACACACACACACACACACACACACACATGGGAATGAGAGACAATCATTTTTGATCCTAGGAAAGAGAGGATATCTCCATTTCCTTAGGGAACCCATTATCACGTAGCCTTCATGAAGACTACGTGATATTTCCTCTGGAGAGTAGAGGAGGATAGTTTATATACGATATTGTTGATCCTTGACCTGCACCGGTTCCTGTCTCCCGTTTCTCTGTTCTCCTGCGTCACCCCCCCCCCCCACTTATCATTATTCCTTCCCTCCCCTAGGACACGACAGTTCCTACCCCCGTCTATTCCCCCCTATCCTGGCACCGTTACCTCTGACATACCTCGAACCGGTTTCGGGAATTCCTCTAGTCCCGCCGTCATGCCTGTAGCAAGACTTTCCTGTCGACCTCATGATCAGCCAGGCTATTGTTACCTACAGCCACCACAGCCTAGCTGATCCAACACCTCCTAAAGAAACCTATCTAGTTTCTGCTTCTTCTTTATATACTACACTGTTCCTTATATCCGGTGGTATCAAAGACCTGGACCATAGATGTTGACACAGTGTTCTCATACTGTGCTCGTGGGGCCCCAGCTTTTTATTGGTTTATTCAACGTTTTCTCCCATATCTCTCACTCCAGTAAGTTATGGTAATGGGCATATTACGAACCTGGTCCTCGTGTTTTTTTCATGTATGGAAAATGAGATCTCCCGGTCTCTGTGGCCCGGTGGTCTGGAGTGGCCCGGTGGTCTGGTGGAGTGGCCCGGTGGTCTGGTGGCTAAAACTCCCGCTTCACACACGGAGGGCCCGGGTTCGATTCCCGGCGGGTGGAAATTCCGACACGTTTCCTTACACCTATTGTCCTGTTCACCTAGCAGCAAATAGGTACCTGGGTGTTAGTCGACTGGTGTGGGTCGCATCCTGGGGGAGAAGATTAAGGACCCCAATGGAAATAAGTTAGACAGTCCTCGATGACGAACTGACTTTCTTGGGTTATCCTGGGTGGCTAACCCTCCGGGGTTAAAAATCCGAACGAAATCTTATCTTATCTTATCTGGTTCGTTCAAGAGAGTGTTCGTGTATTTCCCATACATAGACACTGATATATCTCTGTACTTCGTTATAGAGAATGTTTTGAGGTGTTTCCCATACCTTAAATTTTTTAATCAAGTCTTTGCTAACATTAAATTAACTCTGCATATTTTCCAGCAAGGATATCTTTCTTACCTTGAAAGAAAATGCGAAGTGTGTAAATTGTTGCAAGCGTGAGTGCACGAGTGCTTTAAAGAGTACCATTGGCGTAACTTCTCTATTTTTTTTTTTTTTTGAAAATTTTCATTTTTCACTCTCATTTCCCTGGTTTTTGCCTCACTGGTTTTATTGTGTTTTCTGAAAGTTAGGTCGTCTGACATTAACATTTCTAAATCTAAATTAACATTTCTAAATTAACATTTTCTAAATCCTTCCGTTCCATAACCAACTCTGTTTTATTTACTGACTTGTTATGATTTTTTTATTCGCTTTCGAAGCGGCTGTAATTCGTCACAATATTTTTTTTTTCGTTGCCGAGTAAAAGAATGTTTGTGTCTTCTGGGGTTATTTGATATCGTATGAATAAAACGAAATGATAACATAGGTATCGTAGATGATACCGGGGATCATCTTCCCGGCGGCCGGGTCGCGGACCAGACTTCTTGGTTCATCTGGTCAGTCAGACTGGTCATTCTAGCTATTCGCATTTCGAAGCAGACATCACAGCCCGGATGATCATGAGTTATTTGAAATAAATTTTGAAGTCAACACAAAGTATTTATCCGCAGCTCTGACTCAGCCCTCAATGTGCCCACGCTACTTCCCACAGCCCTAATTCTAGCCCTCATTTCCCCTCAGGGTGACATGCGAATATTGGCATTTTCACCTTGAACTTAAGAGTTACACCCGAATATATAATCGCAACAAATGGATGCATTATAAACGTACGTAAAATCGTAACAGAAGAACGGATCATCAATAAATACGGAGTATATACAGGTGTATATCAGTGCATTTACACAGTCAATGTCATCCCTATGTTACTGTGCAGGGGAACCCGTAATCTCAGTGACCGACGTGTAGTTAAGACGCTTCAAACCTAACAAAGTAATCGTAGCTAAGAAACAATTAATATTATAACGTTAATGTTACAGAAAACAGACGTGTAGATGAAAAATCACATCCTTGTTACGTAACAAGACACGTAACAGACACGTAACAGACACGTAACAGACACGACTGTCAAAAACAGCTGACTGACCTCCACGTGGATGGTGTCCACAGAAGGTAAACACAATAACTGAAGGAATAATTGACAAATCCTTCAAGAGTTGAGGCTCAGATTTCTTTGGCACATACACGAGAGTATATAAATAAATAATCTCTCCAAGGACAATCGTGACCTTTGACCTCTATGCCTGTGTGTATCCCTGACGTGGGCATCACTGCTTTGACGTCACGACTGGGAAGTGAGGAGGGAGCAGCGCTCGATGAAATGAGTAACTCATCAGGGAAGATGATAGTTCTAGTGCTGTCCTAATGAGTGGTGAAAATGAGTACTAGTGTTGATGGCACTGGTGTTGATGGCACTGGCATTGATGGCACTCGTGTTGATGGCACTGGTGTTGACGGCACTGGTGTTGATGGTGCTAGTGTTGATGGTGCTAGTGTTGATGGTGCTAGTGTTGATGGTGCTAGTGTTGATGGTGCAAGTGTTGATGGTAATAGTGATGATGACACTGGAAGTGTTTATACTGGCGTTGATGGTAGTACACTGATAGTACAGACAATGAGAGTACAAGATTGATAAAACAGGGACTGGCGTACATAATTTGTAATACATGATTTAAGATTTCTTGGAATACGTTGAAAGTACAGGAATAATTGCGCTAAGTGAGTGACAGAGTACATGGGATTAATTGTAATGGAGGCAGGATAGAGTACATGGGATTAATTGTAATGGAGGCAGGATAGAGTACATGGGATTAATTGTAATGGAGGCAGGATAGAGTACATGGGATTAATTGTAATGGAGGCAGGATAGAGTACATGGGATTAATTGTAATGGAGGCAGGATAGAGTACATGGGATTAATTGTAATGGAGGCAGGATAGAGTACATGGGATTAATTGTAATGGAGGCAGGATAGAGTACATGGGATTAATGCTCACGAGTTCATTATGTAAGAGTACATGGGATCAACTGTACAAGCATTATCGGTACAGGAAGTACAGCTGTGGTCAGTCCTATTGGCAGCAGAGGTATGAATGTTAATATTGTTAATGGTGTAATGGCTGTGGTAGTGGTGCTGTGCCGGGGGGGGAAGTGAGGGAATGAGAGAGAGAGAGAGAGAGAGAGAGAGAGAGAGAGAGAGAGAGAGAGAGAGAGAGAGAGAGAGAGAGAGAGAGACTAAGTATATCCGGGAGTCCCCCTCCCAGCAACTGGCTCTAATATCCGTGTGTTAACAGATGTTGCTGTATGTGGGAGGTTCCAGCTTCCTCGGGGAACTTCTCTCTTTCTCTCTCTCTCTCTCTCACACACACACACACACACCTCAGGACTCTACAATGACTACACGCCATTATGCTTAACATGGAGCACCGTCCGAGATAGTGAAGAGGGTAGTCAGGAAGAAAGAGCTGGAGCACCCGGGGAAGAGGGACTTTGTCAGGGGAAAAACCACCACAGTTTTGGACATGAGAAGTTCTAATTTACGACACTCCACAGGTTCTATGAAAGTCACGGAATTAGAGGGAAAGAGAGGCAACCTGCAAATTCGTGGCCTGAAAAAACTGTTATGTAGTACTCTACCAGAGATTGATGTATAGTCTGCAAGAACAGTATTGCGAGAGCTGCGGCTTTCTATATATAAAAATGATCTACCAGAGAATGTATTCAGATGTATCTTTCTTTTCAGACATTTTAAAATTAATGATATGAATAAGAACAGGCAATGAAGGTGAAAAATCAAGTCTCCAGGTTGCGAAAATAATTATATATGACTTCTTGAGCTTAATCTGAACAGGTGTAAGGTCAGAGAGATCTGGGAAGGTAGAGAAGAGAGGAAAAATACATCCATGAAAGGAAATATAAATAGTGAAAAGGTGAAAAATATTCCCATAGGTCAGGATCAGCAGAAGTGCATCGTGAGGATCACTGGTAACTTCAGTAATATTTCTAATTAGATAATCACTTTGTTTTTCCTATCCCAGGAGACGTGGCTCCTCCTCGAGTTGTCATGATGTCCAAAGAGATCGGACAAGAGGAAGATAAATGAAGCAAGAAAATCCTACGTGATGGACACCACCACTACAAGATTCTTGCCCGCCGGCGAAGGCATACCACTTCGGGACAGGCTGGAGACCTCCTCGACACGAGCGATCCCGGATGTGAAAAATTACGAGACTAAAACAATTCGACTCAAGGCCAGGATTGCGGTTCCCAGGACCTCTATCTTGACCCATATAAGGGCGTCCGGACGTACATTTTCTAGTCCTATAGCGTGCACATCATGGTCAAACTATGAGGCATGTTGCGCCAAAGTTGCCGAATAGAGACCAGTAGCTGGACAAGAAAAAACCGGAGAAAGCAGCATCGAAATAAAGTTGGTACCAATATGCGGCTCACTGGAGACCGTAGCTTACTTTAAAAGCTATTATCTTAAAACAAGTCCAATGTGTACAGATCGGAGTATGGATTCATCCGGTTGATTAATCCTGAAGGCGATAAAAGGGAAAGGAAGGGGACAGTATTAAATGCTAAGTCCAAGTAGTCGAGGCGGAGAAGCGAAAGGAGATGGCGAGCTCTCAGAGAGAATGATGAGCACTATAGTCTCCCAGGGACGAGTACCATAGCTAGGAGATGGGAAAAATAGTGATCCAAGTCCTCCATGGTGACGGCTTGGTCTGAGTTATATACTAACAGTCCTGAGCTAGCACCAGGTCGGAAAAGAACAATATCCTGCACAAACACTGCCTGGCCCAGCCCCTGAAACCAGGTCTTTCTATTCGATAACAGTGAGGAGAGTGCGGTTGAAGGGTTCTTGACCCAAGAACTTGGAGCTAAACTCCCCTTCTTTGGATCAAACATGATCACTTCCCATTCCCGAAATGCTATATAACAGTCACGGATTTAGCGATTGTCTATGAATATATAAAACTAATTTGATAATTTGCAAAGCGTGGCAGGCACCTGGAGAGTGGCGTGGACCTAACTAAACCTCCGTGAGCGAGCACCACCCGGGCCACGACCCCTGGAGATCCGGGAGATTCCAGAGGACCGAACAAGACTTCCACAGAAGAATGGGGAAAAAGTAAGAAAGAAACGACTAAATATGGACTATCCTGGGCCTAGAGTGTGGTGGCTCTCATCACCCTGGTCCAGGGATCAAATCCCCGGCCGGGAAAGAATGAAACAAAATCCGGATGGGGCGGGATGGAGCTGACATGGGAGTGATAGATATCCGAGGAAAGATGGGGAAAAATCGAGCCCGTCAGAAGCCGAATCACGTTCAGTCGTCGGGAAGAAGAGAAGGAACCGGACACGAGAAAAAACTCCCGGGAGTTAACGTCTCTGCGTCCCTGTGCAGAGCTTCCGGGGACGAACCCCAATAAATGCTGAGGGACCCTTACCCGAGTCTCGTAACTAGCCCCAGGGGTCGGGCGGCAAGGTAAAAAAAACCCATTAAGATGTTGCTTCCTCACCACCACACAACCTGGTTAAAGGGGTCACCTGCTCGCTCTTCCGTCCGCACGTAGCGTGCTTATCACCTGATGGTGTGCCGGGTCCGTCTTAGATGTGACCCTGTGGACCCCTCCCCAGAAAAAAAATAACGGAAAAACACTGGCGCAGCGCGTCGAGTTCTAACTAGGCATTCCGCCGTACCCTTATCGGATACAGTTGCGGCAAGGTAACAGAGAAGTAGTAAGTCAGAACTGGACTCTGTACACAACACAGGAGGACAGTTTCCGATAGCAAGATAGCAAACCAAAACCGTACCGTGAAATGAGTGACGGAAGAGCTTAGATACCTTATGGAAATAGCATCTTGACACTCTGAGGGAAACAGAGCTCCACCAGTTTCCTGCATAGTAACCGTACACATGGAAGAAGCACAGACCAGGGAGTCCCCAGAGGGTTATAACATTTATTAGAGGAAACGTTTCGCCACGAGAGGCTTCTTCAGTCCTAATTAGGACTGAAAAATTCAGTTCTCTAATAAATGTCCTGAATTGTACGTGTCTTTTCCCACATCTTATCGGTATCACCAGACCATTTTTCAGTCCCTAGTAGACACCAGATTCATCTTTCCCAAAGTAAGAAAGATGTTATAACCTCCAAGACTCCCGCCCAGTAAACAGTTTATTCGTCCAGCAGCGGGACTAACTCCCTGCAAACTTAATGGAAAATTGC
Source organism: Cherax quadricarinatus (assembly GCF_038502225.1). Lineage (NCBI taxonomy): Eukaryota > Metazoa > Arthropoda > Malacostraca > Decapoda > Parastacidae > Cherax > Cherax quadricarinatus. The sequence goes on from NC_091327.1 coordinate 26,806,485, forward strand.
ACACACACACACACACACACACACACACACACACACACACACACACACACACACACACACACACACACACACACACACACACGAAGAAAGGTTACGGAAAATCGGCCTGATAACACTGGAGGACAGGGGTGTTAGGGAAGATATGATAACGACATACAATATACTGTAAGGTATTGAGAAGGTGGACAGAGACAGGATGGGACACAGAAACAGGGGGTCACAGTTGTAATTTGAAGACTCAGATGAGTCAAAGGGATGTTAAGAAATATTTCTATAGTCATAGAGTTGTCAGGAAGTGGAATAGTCTGGCAAGTGACGTAATGGAGGCAGGAACCATCCATAGTTTTAAGGCGAGGTTTGATAAAGCTCATAGAGCAGGGAGAGAGAGAGAGAGAGAGAGAGAGAGAGAGAGGACCTAGTACCAATCAGTGAAGAGGCGGGGCCAGGAGCTATGAATCGACCCCTGCTATAACAGACAAGCGAGTACAGAGTTGTCAGAAAGTGGAATAGTCTCCGAAGTGATGTAGTGGAGGCAGGACCCACTCATAGCTTTAAGAAGAGGTATGATAAAGCTCATGGAGCAAGAAGAGTGACCTAGTAGCGACCAGTGAAGAGGCTGGACCAGGAATAAGTAAGTTTATTCAGGTATACACAAATACAGTTACATAGAATATCATACATAGCAGCATCTGTGTAGACAACCTGGGAAAACCCCCCAAATAAAGTCAAAATGAATTATTTCCCTTGAGGTCCCTTAATACCTTATTATACTATAAAGGAGATAATATGTTATTATTATACAATAAAGGAGATATGCTAGGATTAATGTAAAATGAGTTATTTATATTTATATGTGTATTAGCTGAAAAAGTTAAAAATCATTCTCCTCCCTTTCTGTCGCTACATTCATCAGACGCCTTTTGGCACTCTTCTTGAACCGGTTCATGCTATGACTGGCTTTGACATGTGCGGGTAGTCTGTTCCATTCCTTTATTGCTGTACAATAAAAGGTGTTTGAAGCCTGGCCACTGACTGTGGGTACTACAAAGTTGTGTTCTCTCCTCCTAGTACTATGATTGCTTTGGTTCCCAACCTTGACAAAATTGACAGCAAGATATTCTGGACACTGTTACTGAGCAATTTTATAAACTTGATTTAACTTCAGTTGTTTTACTCTGTCTTCAATATTCAGCATATCCAGTTGCTATAATTCATCCTGGGCTACATGCTCTCTTGGACGCAGGTCCAGGATGAATCTTACCATTTTATTCTGGCTGATTTGCAGTTTATCTTTCATTTTTTTTTTGCCAAGGCAGAGTACTATGAAGAGCAAGCGTAGTCCATATGACACTGTATAAGGGCTAGACATAGGATTCTGCGACCTCAATAGGCAGACACTATGTTTGTCTATAGTGAAATTTCAGTCTGGCAGTCGCTTTCTTTACTACACTGTTCCCTATCAATTCTCCTGACATGTATGGGTCAAAGGGGATTCCCAGATATTTTACTGAGGAAACTGAAGTGGTGGGTTCCTCGTTATACCGGACATTAAAATTATTTTCGTTTCTCAGTTTATGTTTCGTGCCAAAGAGTATAGCTTCCGTTTTCCCGAGGTGCAACGATAGTTTGTTCTCTACTAACCATTTGCTGCAGGACTCCAGTTCCTGTATTATTACATTAGCTATATCTTGTGGGTCTTTACCTGACACTAACAGAGCACTGTCATCAGCATACAGTAGGAGTTTGCACTTGACACTGATGGGCATGTCGTTTACATAACATAGAAATAATAAGGGACCCACATGCTATCGGCAGGCCTTTTGCAAGTCTAAGGTTATCATACCTATAAGGTTCCCTATCGACATTTCGGTTCTCATGTAATCCATCAGATTAATTAAGGAGGTGTCGGTTGAGTAAGATCTCCTAAAGCCTGATTGGTAACTATAGAGAATATTATAGTCTTTAAGATACTTAGCTACGTGACAGCACACCGCCCTCTCTAGAATTATGGATATTATACTGCATGAGGCTGTCATCTATTGATGACACGGCAAACTTCCAAGAAGATATAAACCAAGTTTTCCAGTGGACAACGGAAAACAATATGATGTTCAATGAGGACAAATTCCTACTACTCCGTTTTGGAAAACTGGAGGAGATAACTAGAACAGAGTATACTGCAAACTCTGATCATACAACAGAGCGGAAAAATAATGTGAGGGACCTGGGAGTAGTAATGTCTGAGGATCTCACTTTCAAGGATCACAACAGTGCCACGATCACAAGTGCAAAGAAAATGATAGGATGGATAATGAGAACGTTCAAAACGAGAGATGCCAAGCCAGTGATGATCCTTTTCAAATCACTTGTTCTCTCTAGGCTGAAATACTGCTGTACATTAACATCTCCGGCCAAAGCAGGTTAAATTGTAGACCTAGAGAGTGTACAGAGAACCTTTACTGCACAAATAAGTTCCATCAAATACCTCAACTACTGGGAACGCTTTGAAGTACTTGACTTGTACTCCCTGGAAAGCAGGCGAGAGAGATATATCATAATCTACACTTGGAAAATCCTAGAAGGAATGGTCCCGAATCTGCGCACAGAAATCACTCCCTACGAAAGTAAAAGACTGGGCAGGCGATACAAAATACCCCCAATGAAAAGTAGGGGCGCCATTGGTACACTAAGAGAAAACACCATAAGTGTTCGGGGCCCAAGACTGTTCAACAGCCTCCCACCAAGCATAAGGGGAATTACCAATAGGCCCCTGGCTGCCTTCAAGAGGGAGCTGGAAAGATACTTGAAGTCGGTGCCGGATCAGCCGGGCTGTGGTTCGTACGTTGGACTACGTGCGGCCAGCAGTAACAGCGGGGTTGATCAGGCCCTGATCCACCGAGAGGCCTGGTCGTGGACCGGGCCGCGGGGGCGTTGATCCCCGGAATACCCTCCAGGTAGAGTCACGTCAGGGGGGGGGCAGCCCGATCGCTGAGTCACGTGTCTCCAGCGTTCGTTGTTTGGAAAGTGTGTTTGAAACTTGTGTGTGCTTTTATCATGTATGGAACGTGCTTGTAACATGTTGCTACACACATTATTCCTGTGAATCGACCCCTGTAACCACAACTAGGTGAGTACAACTAGGTGGGTACACATACACACAAACTTAAGTAGGCACAAATTCCACACAGCTTTAAAAACACGCATGATAGGCTTATGATGCAAACTATGTGTAGCAACATGTTACAAGCATGTTCCATACATGATAAAAAGTCACAAGTTTCAAGCACACTTTCCAAACAACGAACGCTGGAAACAGGTGAGGGACTCGAACCTTATTGCTTCCACCCCCTCCCCTGACGTGACTCAGCGAGCGTGCTGTCCCCCTGACGTGACTCAGCGAGCGTGCTGATCCCCTGATGTGACTCAGCGAGCGTGCTGATCCCCTGACGTGACTCAGCGAGCGTGCTGATCCCCTGACGTGACTCAGCGAGCGTGCTGATCCCCTGACGTGACTCAGCGAGCGTGCTGTCCCCCTGACGTGGGTCAGCAAGCGTGCTGCCCCTCTGACGTCACTCAAGGAAGCTTACTCTTCACATCTTCCTCAACAGCCCCAGACTATCCAGGTTCCTCTCAATACGTTCAAATTCGGTCACAGTTGCGTGTGTTTTCCTGTTTTCATGTCATTGGGTAAAGAAAACGCTCTTTTTTCCCCATGCCTGGCTAACTAATGTAAACTGAAGGAATTTCGTGTAAATCGACCTGACGAAAGGAATGTAATGTTAATTGACCCCGGGGATAGTGACGGAGGGAAGGATTTTCTCTGCTTTGTCTTCAATGGCGACGCCATAAGGAAGCAAGAGGATGGGGGGGGGGGGGGTTGAAATTTCCATAATCTTCAACTCCCAACACCGCCCCAGATTAAAATAATAATAACGTAGCTTCAAGTCCCCTAGTTTTCCTCTTCCAATCAAACTGCCTTCCCCAGCTTGTCTGTCTTAGCAATGCGGTGCCACAGAGGCAAGCACAGTGTAGTTAGTATTAAATCAGCTATATCTCCTGAAGCTCACGTATATGTCGGACTAGCATAAGTGACGTACTATAGTTCAAGTCACTTTGTACCATATTCATGAGATCAGTCCTTGAGACTGCAGCCCCAGTGTGGAACCCTCACCTAGCTCAGCATAAAATGAAACTTAAGAAATTTTAATATATATTAAGACTGGTACTTGAGCTCTGGTGAGGATTGAGGTACAACGAACAATTGCTAGATTTCTTGCCCTTCGTGAAATGAACACGAAGAGATATGATCACGACCTGCAAAATATTATAGGGTATAAACAAGGACAAGATCTTTGCCATGAGAGAAACTGGAACGAAAAGTTGCAAGTGGGACAACACATGCCATACTTGTAACTTTTCAAACTCTTCACCTGAAAGATATTAAAATAATGGACTTCACTAGACCCAGCAGGTAATGACAAGGTAATGGTTGACTTCGTACACACGAAAATATGGCAGAACTAATTAACGCCAGTCAGCTGAGAGTTAAGAAGTGGCCCCAAGAACTAGAGGTAAACTTCACTGTAAATTGAAAATACGTGATTTTGTATACGGCAAAGAAAAAAAAGCTGCGGGTACCATACAGGAAATACCAGGGCATGACCGGCGGCAAGGGCAAGAGGAGAAAAAGGTGAAAGGGATGGAGAAGGACGAGACAGTGATGAGAATGGAGGAAGAGGAAGAGTGGGAGGAAGAGGAAGAGGAGGATGAAGGAAGAGATAGTGATGAGAATGAGAGAGAAAGACTAGAAAGGAGGAGGAAGAGGTAAGGGGAGGAGGAAAAGTTACTACCTTGCAGAATCATCGGTATCATCACCGCATCATCATTTTTGTCTCCAGCTCCACTGAAAAGAAACCTCTGAGACTGTCGTACCTACAGAACCCATATTGACAATGTCCTCTTCACCCTCCTCAAGTCTTCCAGATCTCATTTCTTCATGTATGAAACACTTTCTGTGTGACGGAATATGATAGGGGACAACTTAGCTTTTATTCTCACTATGTAAATATAAGGATATTCAAGTCGTACACTCCAGGTGTTCATTGCTGTTCAAAAAACGCGGTCACTAGTTCATCAGGGTGTGGTCTATGCAGGAAGATGACAACGTATACCCACTTGTTTGCCTGTCTGCTTCCTCCTTAACAGACTCCTCCACATCCTCCTCCCCGCACCAGACATCTCGACGCGCGCCGTCGTTAGTTCTGCTTGCTTGGCCTTACCTTGATGGTTTTTTGCGACAGCTAGATCAGTGCTTCATAAGTGTTAACTTTTTACAAGTGCGGCAGACGTGTGTGGATATGTCGTACCTCTTATAGCTCAGAGTTCAAACATTATATATATATATATATATATATATATATATATATATATATATATATATATATATATATATATATTATAGGTAGTAGGTTGGTAGACAGCAACCGCCCAGGGAGGTACTACCGTCCTGCCAAGTGAGTGTAAAACGAAAGCCTGTAATTGTTTTACATGATGGTAGGATTGCTGGTGTCCTTTTTTCTGTCTCATGAACATGCAAGATTTCAGGTACGTCTTGCTACTTCTACTTACACTTAGGTCACACTACACATACATGTACAAGCACATATATACACACCCCTCTGGGTTTTCTTCTATTTTCTTTCTAGTTCTTATTCTTGTTTATTTCCTCTTATCTCCATGGGGAAGTGGAACAGAATTCTTCCTCCGTAAGCCATGCGTGTTGTAAGAGGCAACTAAAATGCCGGGAGCAAGGGGCTAGTAACCTCTTCTCCTGTATATATTACTAAATGTAAAAGGAGAAACTTTCGTTTTTCCTTTTGGGCCACCCCGCCTCGGTGGGATACGGCCGGTGTGTTGAAAGAAAGAAAAGAATATATATATATATATATATATATATATATATATATATATATATATATATATATATATATATATAGTAGGTAAAATGAAAGGGGGTAAGGCAGCCGGGATTGATGGGATAAAGATAGAAATGTTAAAAGCAGGTGGGGATATAGTTTTGGAGTGGTTGGTGCAATTATTTAATAAATGTATGGAAGAAGGTAAGGTACCTAGGGATTGGCAGAGAGCATGCATAGTTCCTTTGTATAAAGGCAAAGGGGACAAAAGAGAGTGCAAAAATTATAGGGGGATAAGTCTGTTGAGTGTACCTGGTAAAGTGTATGGTAGAGTTATTACTAAAAGAATTAAGAGTAAGACGGAGAATAGGATAGCAGATGAACAAGGAGGCTTTAGGAAAGGTAAGGGGTGTGTGGACCAGGTGTTTACAGTGTAACATATAAGTGAACAGTATTTAGATAAGGCTAAAGAGGTCTTTGTGGCATTTATGGATTTGGAAAAGGCGTATGACAGGGTGGATAGTGGGGCAATGTGGCAGATGTTGCAGGTGTATGGTGTAGGAGGTAGGTTACTGAAAGCAGTGAAGAGTTTTTACGAGGATAGTGAGGCTCAAGTTAGAGTATGTAGGAAAGAGGGAAATTATTTCCCAGTAAAAGTAGGCCTTAGACAAGGATGTGTGATGTCACCGTGGTTGTTTAATATATTTATAGATGGGGTTGTAAGAGAAGTAAATACGAGGGTCTTGTCAAGAGGCGTGGAGTTAAGAGATAAAGAATCACACATAAAGTGGGAGTTGTCACAGTTGCTCTTTGCTGATGACACCGTGCTCTTGGGAGATTCTGAAGAGAAGTTGCAGAGATTGGTGGATGAATTTGGTAGGGTGTGCAAAAGAAGAAAATTAAAAGTGAATACAGGAAAGAGTAAGGTTATGAGGATAACAAAAAGATTAGGTGATGAAAGATTGGATATCAGATTGGAGGGAGAGAGTATGGAGGAGGTGAATGTATTCAGATATTTGGGAGTGGACGTGTCAGCGGATGGGTCTATGAAAGATGAGGTGAATCATAGAATTGATGAGGGGAAAAGGGTGAGTGGTGCACTTAGGAGTCTCTGGAGACAAAGAACTTTGTCCTTGGAGGCAAAGAGGGGAATGTATGAGAGTATAGTTTTACCAACGCTCTTACATGGGTGTGAAGCATGGGTGATGAATGTTGCAGCGAGGAGAAGGCTGGAGGCAGTGGAGATGTCATGTCTGAGGGCAATGTGTGGTGTGAATATAATGCAGAGAATTCATAGTTTGGAAGTTGGGAGGAGGTGCGGGATTACCAAAACTGTTGTCCAGAGGGCTGAGGAAGGGTTGTTGAGGTGGTTCGGACACGTAGAGAGAATGGAGCGAAACAGAGTGACTTCAAGAGTGTATCAGTCTGTAGTGGAAGGAAGGCGGGGTAGGGGTCGGCCTAGGAAAGGTTGGAGGGAGGGGGTAAAGGAGGTTTTGTGTGCGAGAGGCTTGGACTTCCAGCAGGCATGCGTGAGCGTGTTTGATAGGAGTGAATGGAGACAAATGGTTTTTAATACTTGACGTGCTGTTGGAGTGTGAGCAAACTAACATTTATGAAGGGGTTCAGGGAAACCGGCAGGCCGGACTTGAGTCCTGGAGATGGGAAGTACAGTGCCTGCACTCTGAAGGAGGGGTGTTAATGTTGCAGTTTAAAAACTGTAGTGTAAAGCACCCTTCTGGCAAGACAGTGATGGAGTGAATGATGGTGAAAGTTTTTCTTTTTCAGGCCACCCTGCCTTGGTGGAAATCGGCCAGTGTGATAATAAATAAATAAATATATATATATATATATATATATATATATATATATATATATATATATATATATATATATATATATATACATATATATTAGGTGCAATGTTACGTGTCCCATTGATTATTCGGTACAGAGGAGGGCGTCAAGTTAGCCAGTGAATGTGTTGTGGTGGGAGGATGAGGGTGGGAAGTCAACGTTGTCTGGGCTGCCTGCAAGAACTTGTGCTGGGGAGTGAATTAACTTGATTTTACGGGAGATATTATTTTTGTAATTCCTTTTTTTAATATTATCTTCCTTCCTTCCTTCCATGAATCCTTGTTTTCTTTTTGTTTCCTCACTGTGTTTTTTTATTACCTTCCTCATCCCTACCTTCCTTCCCCCTCCCCGCACCTCACCTTGAGACGTTGTGATGTTGAAGGTGATTGTGGTGGAAGTGTTGGCGGTGATACAAGAGGTGGTGGAAGTGTTGGCGGTGATACAAGAGGTGGTGGAAGTGTTGGCGGTGATACAAGAGGTGGTGGAAGTGTTGGCGGTGATACAAGAGGTGGTGGAAGTGTTGGCGGTGATACAAGAGGTGGTGGAAGTGTTGGCGGTGATACAAGAGGTGGTGGAAGTGTTGGCGGTGATACAAGAGGTGGTGGAAGTGTTGGCGGTGATACAAGAAGTAGTGAAAGTGTTGGCGGTGATATAAGAGGTGGTGAAAGCGTTGGCGGTGATACAAGAGGTGGTAGAAGTGTTGGCGGTGATACAGGAGGTGGTGGAAGTGTTGGCAGTGATACAAGAGGTGGTGGAAGTGTTGGCGGTGATAAAAGAAGTGGTGGGAATGTTGGTGGTGATACAAGAAGTGGTGGGAGTGTTGGAGGTGATGATGGATGTGGCGCAAATGTTGGCGGTGATGACGGCAGTGTTGGTGGTGATAACGGCAGTGGTGGAAGCGACGGTGGTGGTGAAAGTATCGGTGACACAAGTAGTGGTGATGCAATGCAAGAGGGTTCAAGCACCTGCTGGGTGGTGCAAATGACACACAGGTCCAGACCAACGTCACCTGACCACCTCGCCTCAGCCGCCCTCCACCGGCTGTTACCGATCTATTCTTACCTCCTTCCCGTCTCTACTGTATCTAGTTCTAACCTTACACTATTTTTTTACAAGCATTTGCGACCACTGCTTCTTTCACTCCCGGGTCGTAAAACATCTAACGTTACGAAATATTCTGTCGGCAATTTACATGTTTTAAGTGATTGTATCAGTTAAAACGAGACCATATAAAAATTGACGTCTCAGGAAGGTAATAGAATTTAGAGATGAGAAAAAAGACAAGGAAGAGGAAGAGGTGTGAAAAAAAAAGGAATAAGAAGCAAAGGTTATTTTTTTTTACATGCTGATCGAGTCACAACAGAGGCAAAACAGTCCACTCATTGCTGTTTAGCCAATAAAAACAGTTATCTCTTATCTGAGTATTGTTTTAACTGTGTCAACAGTGTCATGGAGTTACTATCCTCGACTCTCCTTGTATTATCCTCGTGGTTACTCTCATTCTTCGAGCTTCACGGTGACAGACAAATTTACACTGTGTGATCTCTCATGATAACTCGTCCACAGTGTTTTCAATTTACGTTTCTTATAGTTGTAGCGTATACTTCCTCCCCTGAGTTATTATTCTAAGTATTTTACCAAACTGTTTTTAATGAAATTTTTTTTATATCCCTTCCTTTATAACCTTTTATGCAGTACTCGTGTCTCCACTTTTCCATTTGTCAACTCTGTTGTGTTGTGTGTGTGTGTGTGTGTGTGTGTGTGTGTGTGTGTGTGTGTGTGTGTGTGTGTGTGTGTGTGTGTGTGTGTGTGTGTGTGTGTGTGTGTGTTTGTGTGTGTGTGTTCTCGCGTACGCGCTCTTGGCTTCTTCCTACTGTGGTTACACATTAATTCTTCATCATTCATCATCCTCATCTTCTAGCCACTGAGGTCAGCAAGAGGAAAACAGCAAGAGACAAAATTCATTTCTTCCTCATGACAGCCTCACTTATTCGTTGTAAATATTTTTCTGGCTATGAAATATAATGTGTTACTAAACCATCTTTTGTGGAGTGCGAGTGTATAGATCTTAGCTCTGCATCTAAGGTATACCACCACCACCTCTCCAGGATGTGACCCACAACACTCAACTAACAACTAGGTATTTATTTACCACTAAGTGAATAGGGAGCGAAAGGCGTAAGGAAACTTGACCATACGTCCCGCCAAGCTCAAGGAACTGAACCTTGGCACCAACCCTTCTGCTTTGAGCCGAGAGCGATCCAACTGGGTTGCGGGTCACCTGTGACACAATACTGGAGTTACCTGGACGTGTGGCCACCATTCAACTGAGTGTCGAATGCAATTACATTCTGTACGGGCGATGACAAGACAAAGGCGTCGTGGCAAGCTGTTGCTCTGGCATTTCTACATCAATTTCTATATACGAAAAAAAAGACGAACTTTTGTTGTTGTTTCCTGCGACTTTCTCCTAATCACCTACCGCTTGTGCAAAGAATTTTCAATGTTACTAATACCTAGAGCCCCATTAATTAATAATTCTCTTTCTTTTTATTAATTATTATATTATTATTATTTCGGAAGGGTAAACCATCCTATCTAAGGTATGGTACCATCCTCAACAATGTGCTGAGACCTAGGTACTAATGGTTGTACAGGGAGCAAAGGCGAAAGGAGACATAATTAACGTCTTCACAATCCCCAGGATTAAATGCGTCATTTAGATGCAAGTCAGTTGCGCTGCCACTAAGCTACAAATCACCCTGACGACAGAAGAGCTCACTGGATACTTTCATGAAAACTCTTTCACACCCTAAAGGTTCTAGGTTCGATTCCTGGGCACTGTGCTTCTGGTATTAGAAAATCTCCTTCCACACCTCTGCTCCAGCACATGTAGTACTCCCCGAGAACTGAACCCAAGTTCTCTCGGTTGTGAGGTGAAATGTAAGGGCGAGTTCTGTGTGATCCAGTGGAAAATAAAGACACTGATAGCAGAGAAGTTTTTATAATGCAACTTTACGCTCGTGTGACCTGTCTTGGAGCCTGACCTCATAGTGCTCATAAGCCACGTAAGTCCAAGGTATTTGCTCATCCCAGTGTACTCGATAAAACCCAGCACTGGACGAAACGTCGTATCAAAAGGATTCTCCAATATCAGTGTCCTCATTTCCACCTGTCGGATTTTACTATCGTCTAACAGGAGAGTCAGGGTTCAACGAGCGGTGACAGAGACCTCGTTACCTTACCATGCGGCCTGAACATAATTAGTGGCGACATCCCGCTGCTGCTACAGGAAGACAGCTCCACCCAAGTCTCTTGTTCACAACAGTGGTAGTTATAGAACAACGCCAGATGTATACACACAGAGGTTTATAATTCTCACTGTGTATACCCGGAGCGGTTTGCATCTCTGTGTATATTCATCGAGAGGTAGTTGTCTCCAAATGCGTATAAGCTGTTAGTTTAGTTCCCCCATTTAGGAATGAAAGAAATCTTGAAAGTAATCTTGAAATCACCAAAAACTTCACAGAGCAGATCACTGTTCGACTAAGACCTGAATTGTATATATAGCTTGATATAACTCTGGATATTTATCAGAGCTGCAGAGCTAATATGCCTTATGAATGTGGAATTTATGCAGAAATGAATCAAATAAAAAAATGATTCAATTTCTCTCATTTCTCTCGCTCTCTTGAGTCAACAATACAACAATTTAAACTAGTTATTAATAGGGTCTTAATGAGCCAATCAGCGGGTCATTGCATGATTAAAGACCCATGTCAACCCATTTTTCCCTGACAAATTATCAACATCCTCCCTTTTAATGCTATTCTCTGACATCCTTATATTCCCTTCTCTCTCTCTCTCTCTCTCTCCCGTCTTCATAACCGTAAGCTATTGTCTTCCTATCTTCAGTTGTATCTTTGTTTCCGGCATGCATTTGACTCGTTATATAGTGTTTTATTTACTTGTGTTTTATTTTTGTCATTAAGACCGTATTCTCTGTGTCTGCTGTCCGTGTCCACCCTGTGTCTGCCACCCGTGACCACCCTGTGTCTGTCACCCGTGTCCACCTTGTGTCTGCTGTCCGTGTCCACCCTGTGTCTGCCACCCGTGACCACCCTGTGTCTGTCACCCGTGTCCACCTTGTGTCTGCTGTCCGTGTCCACCCTGTGTCTGCCACCCGTGTCCACCCTGTGTCTGCCACCCTTGTCCACCCTGTCTCTCTTCCGTGTTAGGTGCAGGATGACTACAGACCATCAAGTACCATGACTCAGAACCTCTCACGCATGTACTAGTCTTCCGGGGATGGTGGAGTTGACAGGCTGGAAGGGGGGTGACAGCATAGGATGGCAACAATGGCTTGTTATCCCAGCAGCAATGTGTGTAGTCTAATTTACTTTTCTGTTTTTTTTAAGGTTGGGTGAACGTACCCACGAGTGATACAAGCAATTATATCACTGAAAAACGGATTGTTGTTAGTGTCTGGATCCACGAACTTTCACACAAAAATAAGATCAAATGCAGACAAATCTAATGGACATTAAAGGCGTGTATCACACGCCGTAAAATGTGTAATAAGTGAATGAGTCCTGCTCTTGCGCGAGGTATAAAGTGTAGCATCTTTCAGTGCTGGCAGTTAAAATGGTAAATATTGTCACCATATCCACAAGGAACATCAAAACGGCTATTGAAAACCACTTGATAAGAATCTGTCGTAAGATTCTCGTTTAGTGGGGATGTTGATGACTATTTTGACCACCAATTCTTTTCATCAAAAACTTGATACAGAAGCATATTGAGAACTTTTGACTAGAGCAGGAGTATACATTGTGCAGCGTTGGGGATGCGACAAAAAACACTCGGGGGTGACTGCTAGATCCTTGGATATTAGAGTTTGCGAATATAGATATGCTGGCAACCAGGTCGACCGCAACAATGCATGTACGCATGTGATCACCGCAGACACGATTGTGACCATTTGATGAAGTGGAATGAGTCTTGATTAGTCATTTTTAAAAACGACCAACAGAGGCTGAGGTTGCTGGAAGCTGCCTTAATTACTAAAACCCGATCATACGGAGATCTGGAGAGTACAGTGTTTCCAAAATTTTAGGCAACATGATCTGCCATCATGTGAGTCATTTAGTACAGCCTACCTCACCTCACTACTTTTTATCTGTCTCTGTCCACTATTATATTATTTTTATTATTATTATCAAAAAGAAGCGCTAAACCTACAAGGGTCATACACCGCTGTCCACTATATAACGCCCTGTTTTTAGCTTTGTATGAAGACTGAAGTATCTCGTAGCGAAACGTTTACCATTTACAATCAGGAAATTGCTGCTGACGGGCCCCCTAGTTTACATAACCATCATAGCCTGGTTGAGGTGGCACTTGGCGAAGGTAGTGGCCAAGTTACTTCCTGAAGATTTCTGCACTTGTCCCGGAAACATTTTGGATATCTTCTGGTTAGTAACTTGAAGAGTCATGGGGACAGATGTTGACACAGTGTTCTTTTATTGTGCCTTTGGCACTTTTATTTTTATTTCAGTAAGTTTTCATGGTAGTATGTATGTAGATAAGATATCAAGAACCTCAAGTATCCTGGTATATATTAGCATGTATCTCTTGTCTGCTTAAATGACTTTATTGACAGTAAACAATATCTGGACACTTTTATCTTTCATATCTCTTAAATGGAGTCAACACCGAAGGGTATTGTAGATGTGATAGCATAATTGATTTGCATAATGTTGCCATTGGAGTTATTTCTCTTGCTTCTGAAAGTTCTTATTATCCACTATCATTTCTCTAGCTTCGCTGAGTATGTTCACTTAAGTCTGTCAGGCGAAACCTCGGCAAAGTATCAGAATCTTGTATGTGGATGAGTTTATGTTCAACTCTGCTAACCTGGGTGTGTTTCTGTATCGAAATGACATTAACATCCTAATTCTAGCACTGTAAAGCTAGTAACACAAGAATGTTGCAAGGGCTGAGAACAGAGTTGATGTTGCCACTGGGTATGTCCCTCACAGGATGAGTGATATTGCCCAATAAACTCGCTCCTCAGGGCAAGATCTTAAAAAAATCTCAGGACTATGTGGTAGATACATGTCCATTTGTCGTTGTTCTGTGACCTTGGCAACCTTGCACGATCATTGCCGGCAGCGACGATGTAGCTTAGGTATGTAGATAACGTAGCAGCAGTCATCTGTTTGGATGATGGAACAACATTTGCTCCCGTCAGCGATGAATGGTCAACATGGTTTAGCGCTTTTTTTTAGCGACGCTAATAATAATGTTCACTTTGGCTCTGTGAAGCCAACAACGAGACTCCGGGGAAACTCTGCACTCGGACGGGCTAAAAACTAATTGAAAAAACTCTACCTTTATAATCTTGATATATACTAAATGAAAAATGAATACTGACCATTGAAACTGATAATCTGAGTGTTATAGGATGAACTGAACCATCGTCTAGTTTTAATTCACATTTTGTGGTTAGTTAACTCTCACAAGTTTATAAAAGATCTAGAAGAAAGTCTTTAGATTATGAACATGGTAACTATACACTAAGTAGACCGGTGCAGGCCACTGGTCAGCCTTTGTTCCCTGCCTGCACCCGTAAATGGTGGTGGTCGCAGCCACCTGCCCTGCTACCTGACTCCTTAACACCAGCTAATCACATTAAATACTAGAAAGCTTAAAACAGAGTCAGTTCTTCTCTGTGTGAACCACTTAAGATCGTCCGAGGTAAAACACAGCGACATTAATACTATATATACCGAAATTACTTCTCGTAGTCTGCTCAAAACGATGGAGGTGTCTGGCACATTTAATGTCAGAATCTACATTATTTTCCATGAAACATTTTGTATTGTTACTGAGTCGATCCATGCAGGATTTGTAACACAAAAATTGCTTCCTCCACATAACACACACACACAATATATATATATATATATATATATATATATATATATATATATATATATATATATATATATATATATATATATATATATATATATATATATATAGGTATAACTTGCGATTTTGGCTTATATAGCAACTGTCTTCTTGCCGAATAAGGCAAGCGAAAATTTGTGTATGCAGTAATTTCGGAAAAATCATTATGAAAATAGCGAAAAAATATATTTCAATGTGTTTATTATTAAATTATTGTAAACTTATCTAAAATATATTTAGTTGGATTAGGCTAAATTAAATTGCGCTTGTTATAATAAGGTTAGGTAAGATTTGTAAGGTTCTTTTGTTAAAAAATATTAATTTTTACATGAACATAAGAGAAAATTTTAGAAAGACTTAATTTTAACCGAGCTCTTTCTAATTGACCAGTTCTACCTACTCGGCACGACACACACACACACACACACACACACACACACACACACACACACACACACATATATATATATATATATATATATATATATATATATATATATATATATATATATATATATATATATATGCAAGACAAGCCACGGGGGCGGGTGGTAACCGTGGTCGGTGACATGTGCACTACGCTACTCTGAGAAAACTCTCTCTCCTTGCTTTAGTTGCTCTCTTGCAACATCGCCTAGCTCCCGATGACGCACTGAGAAGTGTGAGAGTACTTGAGCTAAAGATTTCCACCTCCCGAGGCTTGTCTTGCATTGTTTATTTATTTATAGGGAGGTACCACCTCTAGAAATGAAATGGGAACCCTCATCCTCAGAGAAGAGAATAAACATACTCCAGGGAACACTCAAGACTCTATATGTAAATAATTTCGCCTGTGTGCGAACTGTTAAGCATGTGTGTGTGTGTTTACCTACCTAGGCAGGGTGACTCGGAGAAACACATTCGTCATCACTGTTTTCTAGCTGGTTTTTAAAAAACGCACACACATTACAATTAAAAAAACAGTGAGTATTATGCAGCCGTGAATTTCATCTAGGAGCACACACAAAAATAACTATTTTTCAAAGCATAAATAAACAACCTCGACATTCAGACTGGTTATAAATACCTGGCATCAACATACATGTGCCTCAGTAAACAGATACTGCACCGATACGAAGTTTATATGATCACCTAAAGTCTAGCAGAATTATATACATTACCTTCAGTAGTCTCTCCTCCAGAGTAAAATCCATACGTGATGATACCTACCCTTAAAGGAGTTTCAGTGTGCGCTGGATAAAGTGCCTGTTTATGCTGCTTCGTTATCGACGAGGACATCACAGATATTAGAAACACGGTAAAGTTAAACCACAGACTACATGTAGGATTAATAAGAAGAGTAGCAAACTTGCTGACCTGTGGTCTTGCCGGCGATGAGTCTGAAGGAGGAGGAGAGAAAGTCCAAGGAACAGATGAAGAAGTAGAGGAAACACAGCACCAGCACTACCTTGGAGATGTTGATCGTCACTCGTTTCACCTTCTCTCCCGTCGTCAAGTCTGCAAGTGAAAATAAACTTTATCAATAAAAGAGCAATCGCTTAAACATGTACTAGCATAGAAACATGGGATCAATAAATGTTACTGATACAGCACTAAAAGGCTGAGTGCTGCTACACTGCTGCCATCTATTGATTGGATAGTCATTCTGAAAAAAGAAGGGAATGGTAGGAAGAACTCGTTAGGGTTAATACCTATCTACTGTACGAGCGTTAAAACCATAAATCTCCTGTATAAAAGCATCGGAGAATGCATATCGCCTAAAAGAGGGATTAAACTAAATTCTGATGTATAAACTGAAAGATACACACCTCTTATGTATATACTTTTAAGGTGGAGCTCTGACTTTTAACTGGTTTAATTTTGGTAAGTTTCTCAATTCTGCTCCTGATCAGCCGGGCTGTGGTGCATGCGTTGGATCAGGCCAATTATAATTTAATACTTTTATTTTTTCGTTCTTTTTTAACTGAATCTGATTTGTTTTTTTTTCAGTAATATTTTTTATTAAGTAATGTGTTGAAAATGGAGTTACCTACAGTGTACATGGGGTTATCAATAATATACATGGGGTTACATGTAGTATACATAGGGTTACCTATGTATACACGGGTTTACCTATAGTATAAATGAGTTTACCTATAATAAAGTATGTGCAAGAACTGTCATACAATATGCAAATGACCTATCATTCACTAAGTGTTAGGATGGAGGAACAACATGGGAACGAGGCGGAGGAAGATATTGCAGACCCAAGAGCAACATCCCAACCTTGCAATACACGCATGTCACTCTATCTTATGAAAATAACCTTGATGAACTGCAGGTAAAAACAAAAAAAGTTAACTGCTGTGTCGACAAAGGAGAAACAGGTTAGGTAAGTTAACTACATTATAATTGTTCAGTATCATGTGTGTCGGTCAGCTGGTAATAATGAAGTAGATTTACAGAATGTTGACTAAACGAAAGTCATTACGGGTGTGCGTAGCCTGACACTTCCAGTCAACAATACTACTTAATTCTCTTTAAAAAAGGATTATAGTACAGTCTCTTTGTATATATATATATATATGTGTATATATATATATATATATATATATATATATGTGTGTGTGTGTGTGTGTGTGTGTGTGTGTGTGTGTGTGTGTGTGTGTGTGTGTGTGTGTGTGTGTGTGTGTGTGTGTGTGTGTGTGTGTGTGTGTGTGTGTGTGCCTGCATCGTTGTGACAGCATGTATATCGATGATTGAAACGGCTAATGGCTGACAAGTACGATGATATATTCACTTTGGAGCACAAGCTTTTGTTGGGACAACGTTTTGCACGAGCGAAACGCTGTACTTGTGAAATCTTCTGCAAATTGCATCTTTACCTTCATATGTGTTTTCCTGTGGTTTATTTATGTTGTGTGAAGACAGTATAGTGTATGAACCCGGCAGACTCATATTAAGGGATCAATGTTCTGGTGAAATGTAGCCTTAATGACGCAGGCGAACTCAATAGGTTTTAAACGTAATAAACTAGAGAGAGAGAGAGAGAGAGAGAGAGAGAGAGAGAGAGAGGGATGATGTGAAGGTCACGAAGATGATTTCAGTACCAACACCCAGAGTTGCATATATAACTAGGTCAAGTTGAGCAGGGGAAAAGATATGTGTAACGCCACTAGGCTCGCTCGCCATCCATCCAAGGGAAACATGGCGACTCCGTAAGGACGCTCCTCGCTGTCAAATGGCCGAAATAGTGGACACTCTTTGTATGCTGGACGATGGTATCTGGTAAAGCTTCTGTTCATGATTTTAACTTCGTCCTGTCTTGCATCAGTTTTCTCGACTCTAAGTCAGACATGACTTTGCTATCCAAATTAGGTCGGGGCGAGGATAGGAGAAACAATGGGAAGGTATACGTAAGCTTTAAAGGCCTGGGAGTCGAATACCTAGGAATGATTATCCGTTATGGGATTATTTCTACGGGACTGTTTGTAGTTGTTAGGGAAACTGGACAGACCGATGAGACTGCGAAAGGATCTCACTAAAAGACTCCGTAAACAAATTTAGAATCATGAATACGTTAAGTCTTTCAAGTACTCTGGAAGAATCTCCAGTCACTAATTTTCTAAACACATCACACGAAGTTAGGAGGAGGTGCGGGATTACCAAAACTGTTGTCCAGAGGCCTGAGGAAGGGTTGTTGAGGTGGTTCGGACATGTAGAGAGAATGGAGCGAAACAGAGTGACTTCAAGAGTGTATCAGTCTATAGTGGAAGGAAGGCGGGGTAGGGGTCGGCCTAGGAAAGATTGGAGGGAGGGGGTAAAGAAGGTTTTGTGTGCGAGGGGCTTGGACTTCCAGCAGGCATGCATGAGCGTGTTTGATAGGAGTGAATGGAGACAAATGGTTTTTAATACTTGACGTGCTGTTGGAGTGTGAACAAAGTAACATTTATGAAGGGGTTCAGGGAAACCGGCAGGCCGGACTTGAGTCCTGGAGATGGGAAGTACAGTGCCTGCACTCTGAAGGAGGGGTGTTAATGTTGCAGTTTAAAAATAAAAACTGTAGTGTAAAGCACCCTTCTGGCAAGACTGATGGAGTGAATGATGGTGAAAGTTTTTCTTTTTCGGGCCACACTGCCTTGGTGGGAATCGGCCAGTGTGATAATAAAAAATAATAAATCACACGAAGTTAGAAGTGCTGTGTTTCTTACGATTATACTCCCTCATGTCAATCTGGATGAGTAACCTGATTCCATTAGCGGTCTAGGAGTTATAAATATCGTCTTCAGGCATTGTCTAAGAACATGGCATCTTGCGCATCCAAAATACTCATTGTTTATTCCATCCTCATCCGATCATTCAGTTTTACGCTCGAGGATTGCGGCAAAAACAGTAGCCATGGGTACTCTGTGCTGGATGCTGTCATAGTGGAAGATGGATGAAGCTTCTGGTAGAGTGGGTACACAGGCAGCTTTGATTAATTAGCAGAGATGGTTTCACATCAGGAGCCTCTTCTTACGACCACCAGATGGACACTCGCTAAATAGGATTATTCTATACTCGCCAAAGTACTGTTTACTCGCTGATTTTGAGCTTAATAAAACAGCATCGAATCCCTGATGTATCCGGTTGAAACAAAGGGATCGAAATTTGGGCAATGCACTCAAACGACATCCCAAATCATGTTTCTTGTGCTATATTGAAATAATCCCTAAAATATATATTTTATACTGCAATACCAGCGAATAGGTCATTCATGCTTGCCATTAGCAGTCAGGTGTTTCTCAGAGGCTGTACGACCCTTACGGTTTTAGTGGTTTATATGAACATAAAAATAATATGCTGAGGTCTTGTTTCCCTCACTCCAACAGATGAGTGTCCTGTCACCATGCGAGGAGCTAGAGCTGAGGTACAATGAAAGATCAACGAATGAACTGCGTTTTGATACTGAGTTTCACACTCGGTAGAGTGTATTGTATTGCCCAGTATTGCGCAGGTTGACTGATGAATGCATTTAACGCCTGTAGACTAAAGGGGGGTGATTAAGGTGGTATGTTGCCTATTCATCACCACTCACAAATACTTTAATCCTTAAAATAAGGATTTAAACTCTCATTGTATATCCACTGAGAGATATCTACTTCTGTGATTTATATCCTGTGCCCTAATATTGAATATTTAGATATATCTAAATATTAGCTTCTACGTAATTTATACATTTAACCTTTTAATTGTGTTTTTATTCTGATAAGTTCTTCATACTTTAGTTAGTTAGTTAAAGATTAGCCGGTATTCTCCCGGCCCGGGCCTTGTCCAAGTGGTGGCCCGGCCTTGGCTCCCTCTTTAGGGAGTGTCTGAGACCTAAGTCTCCCATGGGAGGAGGCACAAGTACCTCCTCATCTTTGGGACCAACTGTCCCCAGGCCTAGCCACAAGCTAGGCCTCTCTGGTCTGCCATCCCCGCCCCAAGGGGACAAATGGGAATGACAGTCTTGTGAGCTAAAGGCTCAGGCACCTACCCTACCCTAGAAGGGTTAGGCATGGTGTCGATTTTTCATACTTTGAACTTATTTGTAAGTGTATTATTCATCTTTTATTTTACGTAATTTTTCTGAAAATTTATTTTAAATGAATTAATTTAATTATTTATCTATTCATTTATGGTACCGTTCAATAATATTTTTATTTATTATGCCGAAAGGTTGACAGATAAATATATTGATTCAGTTCCACGGGATGTGTTTCTCTCACAGATATTTCAGTGCTGGGGTTCAATCAACCTCAAAATCTGAGCCACTAATGTGGGGTTCAGGGAAAGAACCCAGGTCCCGCTTCACGGGACCTGGGTACTGGTGGAACCTTTCACAGGACCTAGATGTTGGTGGAACCCTTCACGGGACCTGGGTACTGGTGGGATCCTTCACGGGACCTGGGTACTGGTGGAACCCTTCACGGGACCTGGGTACTAGGGGTATCTTCAGCAACATGGGCGCAACACGATGCGAGGTGTAGCAAGGCTAGTGTTGCCCAACAACATTACACAGCTTGGCACCCGAGGGCCAACAGGAAACACTGCAAGTGCAACACTGCCACACCCAGCCACACCTCTCCCCAACACCTCCATTCCCCATCATTACCACCACCACAACCACCATTATCTCCCCCATCATCGAGTATAATCAAAACTCGCCCCATCCAGGCAGTATCGCCTATGTTTACTGAGATTTTTTTTCCACTTCCATGAACACAATGTTTTATGTAAACAAACCTCGCCTGGACCTGCATCATGGTTACCATGATCTTCATGGGGACTGGGAAGCGTTCAGGTTTGATCCTAAGAAGGAGAGGATAGCTCTAATTCCCTGAATCAAGAGTTCTTTACCGGTATCAAAGCTCTTCTTGGAAGTAGGTGGCAGCGCTCACAGGTTACCACTGCACCAAAGAGAGTGTCGAAACGAACATTTTTTCTTAATTTATCTCACCATAATAGGCAAAAATTCTCTTGTTAAATGAAATTTGACAAATATTCCGCCTTTTTATTATAATTCAAGGAGTGAAAATCATTTCAATTATCGTCAAAAAAGTATTATTTTAGACTAAAATTGTCTAAACTTATTGATTTTAATGATCTTTTAATAATTTATATTTTAAAATATTATCCTGTATTGAGAAACATGAGAAAACTTGTTTTTGTTGCATATGTCGATGTTGCAGAGCAAGAGTACATGCAGCCTCAATGAGCCTCGTGCAGTTGAGAGGTGTTTAGCCACATTAATCAACCAACCGAGTTCGTTATTCAACGAAAGGATTTGTAGAGGATCGATTCTCCATCAGTTAATTTCCAAACACGTGTTACTGTCGCAGCCTGACTGTCCCCGTGCCCATCTGCATCAGTGGGAATTTTCACATCTCTTTTGAGAAATACAACACCAGCGTGTGGAGGCAGGGTTGTGATGGACACTGATCTCTCTCCAAACATTTTACTACACATTAAGGTCAAGGGGAATGGTGCTGCTGCTCGACTATTGCCACAAAAACGTGGATGGTCCGCAAACTTACCGCACCACTGTGTCCACTGTTATAACTACTATCACTATTAACTATTATAACTATTGTCACTTTCACCATTATCAGAATTTCCACCATCATAATCCCCACAACCACCATCACTATTGCCACCATCATCACCATCACCACCATTACCACCATCACTAACTGATCGTATCGTTTAATCACCTTGAATCTATAATGTTAAAAAATACTGTGGAGAAGTTTTTGGTTGGAATTTTGGAAAAAAAGGCTATGAAGATTGTAGTAGAAAACACATATGAATCTTTTGAATGATAGCAAATATTTTCTTAGACTCAATGTTAAAAACGTGGAATGAGTTGATTGAGGATGCAGAGTTAAATTCATATCCATTGAAGGTGAAATAACTAACAACAGTGACGAATGGAAAGAGTGGCCGACAGTTTTAGACCCCATTAACGAACTTAACCAACCAGACTGGTGGGCTAGCCAGAGGCTTAGGCTACGCCTGGATAATGATTTTATATCCATTCACCTTGTACCTTCTATCAGTAGGCTATGTACCAACCAATGATAATACTAGGCTAGGGCTCTGTCTTTTTCTCTCTCTCTCTCAACGCCACGATTCTGGGGTCAGTTTCAACACCAGCACACTTGCTCAAACTCTACCCTCCGTCAACGCTACCCCACAAAACGCTGACATTTGACGCGTTGCGTCATCTAGCTGATGTCGTGAACGTCGAGGCGTTGGGTCATTTTCAGTCCCTGCATGGACCTCGTGGTCTTGAGACCACTTAACCAGCCGCTGCAGGGTACTGGGAATTGCAAGCAAAGACACGCGTGTGCTGTCTGTTGCAACTGTGAACACATCTGTGTGCTGAGCATTGCGTGCGAACACGCGTGTGTTGCGTGTTGCAACCATGAACACGTGCGCTTACTGGTCAGTGCATGCGTACACACACACGTGTTGTGGGCACGTCAGCACGCACCACACACCTGACCCTGACTGCATTTTAATTCACTCTGCCAATGATACGTTCTGCTTTGCTTGGCAGAGATCAGATATGGCGCCCCCTAGCCAGTGGGGGAGCCTTAAAGGGATAGGTTAAACTAAACAAGGCAGACCGTGGCACAGGCTTTTTATGGGTATCAAAAGAGCTCCGGGCTACGAAATGAACGGGAATAAGGAATGAATAATGGGGTCGTTATTCAACGCTAAGTGAAGTAGTAATCCACACACATCTGGACGCAGTAGATTGGTTTAAAAAATGTGAACTTACGTACACGCTTAGTGTGTGTATTAAACCCTTATGTGTGTGTGTGTGTGTGTGTGTGTGTGTGTGTGTGTGTGTGTGTGTGTGTGTGTGTGTGTGTGTGTGTGTGTGTGTGTGTGTGTGCGTGTGTGTGTGTGTGTGCATGCGTGGGCAGTCATAAACACTGTGTTTCAGGGATGTCGACATTTAAGATTTCGAGGCGATACGTCGTTCAGCATCTGAATCACTCTTGCTAGTCTTACATTGACAGGCGCTTCAGAGACACCTCGAGCAAAAGAATACCTTATTAAGACAATGTTTTCCTCATACTGAGAATTATCAAATCATAATTTGATAAGGCTCTCCTTGAGCAAAACATTTTCTTAATACATGGCTCGATAAAGCTTTTCTTATGCGAAACGTTGTCGCAATATATGGCTTGATAAAGCTCTCGTTAAGGGAAACGTTGTCTTGATATTTAACTTCACTGAGCTCCCCTTAAGTGGAACACTGTCGTTTTAACACAGTGCTTGACAAAAGTCTCCTTGAGCTAAACGTCTAAATAAAGGTTGCAGGGCCCACACTTGTAATCTCTCTGCCCTCCGTCCACCATCAAGCTAAATCCCACATTACAGCTGACCTTTCGTCCACTCTTTAGCCACTCTCTAAGGTCAGCCGGAGAGAAGTGAGGTGAGCGCAGGTGAACTCTGAACCTCTCTCAGTCACTAGGGTTGAGCGTGGGAATTATTATTATTATTATTATTGTTGTATTCTTAATTTTAAAGGCACGTTTAGCAGGGACACTACATAAAGTAGACAGAAAAAAAACACTGTTTCACAAAGTATACAACAATCCTGATGTCAGTTCAGGTGGTGAAATGGTAAGGTCAAGTCGTGGAGAGGTCAGCGGAAACGAAAGTCGGGTGATGATAAGAGAGGGCGTAGGGCTCGATACGGCGTGAGCTGTAAGTGGCTGTAAGAGTCGAGTCTGGCCCTATAAATCCCCAAACAAGAAGACAAGAGAGGGCGAGATCTGGAACTGGATATCAGGTAGAGGAGCTGCATTTTTCATGAATTAATTCCTAACATCTGCACACCTTCCTCTGCGTTTGTCACAACTGGCGGCTAACACATAAGAAATACCTGGTGTTTATCTCTCAGTGTATACACATTGAGAATTTAATTAATACTGTTTTAGGAGCTACGGTATATTTGGTTAGTTTACAGCTGAACTGTGATCTTAATGACTCATCTTCAGTAGAAAGGTTTCAAAGCTAACAAAATAATTGAAGGTAATATGCAAATTGATACCGATAATATTGATGAAAGGCCAGAAGTTACGGTCCTCTATTTTCTCATTCTTTTGTATAATTTGGAGTGGCCAAGGTCCCAGGAACCAAACGTACCCAGTAAAGATTTCCTTTCATCAACAAAGTAACTAAAGTTTAGCGTTGACTGACCTGCCCACTTGACGCCATCATCAGCTTGCATCTCGGTGACGGCCCAAGGGTCGTCCAGGTCCTCCTGTTTCACCTGGCTCTCCCTCGCCTTCTCCTCCACCGACGTCTTGGAAGGAACATCACCGCTGAAGGCAATGTTCACCATCCCATTCGACAACTGTGGGGGAAACAAACATCATTATTAGGTTTAAAAAATAAACCGGACAAGTACAGAAGTGGGTGTGGGTGAGTGTGTGTGAGTTTGACTTGCCCAACATGGGCTAATACCTGCTGCAGCGCTCCTTTACATGAAGAGTTAATTATCACATCTGCAATAAATAAAATGCTATTAAATGGGGTCAAGTTAAGTGATTAATTTTAATATTTTTCAGAGCTCTATCTTCAAAATATATATCTGATATAATGCAAATTATTCATTTAACTTGATCCCATTGAATATCATTCTATTAACGATATCATCAGCACACCTACTCCCATAAAAAAAATATGCTACTTTTTTTTGAAAGATCCATGTTTCAGAATCTGACCATCTTCCCACTGCTGCCGGATTTGGGACACTGCACTCTCACGATTACGAATCAGACACACACGGCTGTACCACATGGAGACACGACCGGCAACTCTGCGAGGACTGGTGGATCGCAGTGTCGGGTCACCATATCTCAACAAATTGTCCTCCTATCTATCAGCGGACGTGCATGATTCTCTTCCAACATCAACTACAACGTAACACACGAACTGACCTCGTTGAAGGCCCCACATTTAGCATAGAATTTCCCTCTCTCTCTCTCTCTCTCTCTCTCTCTCTCTCTCTCTCTCTCTCTGACTTTTTTAACGGATAATGACCTATTGCAGTAACTGTGATTTCAGTTTCACACACACGCTGACGTCGTCCCCCCCACTACCACTATCCCCTACCCAATACCCACTCCTATTCTACACTCATCTACCCACACAACCCTACCCACAGCGCTGCATGATCCATACAGGTTTATCACATAAAATGACTATTATTATCTTCAGAATTATTATATATATAAAAAATAATTATGTATTGATCAAAATAATCATTTGTATAAGAAATGAAGTATTTTAGAAGATATGCATTTAAAATATAATAACGTATTTCAGAAAGTTGTTAGGTATTTAAGATAATAATTGTGCATTTCACAAAATTATTGTGCATTTACCCAAAAAAACGTGTATTTAACAAAATTATTGTACATTTAACAATATAATTGTAAATTTAACAAAATAACTTTGTACTGAGCAAAATACTTGTGTATTTATTAAAATAGCCTATTTAACAACAAAAAATGAACATAATTTGTTTGCAGAGTATATCGAATCGCCAGAGCAGAATATATAGGAAGGCGGAGAGTATCAACACGACATGTAACATAACACGGGAGTTACAATACTTCTGCTGCGCGTCACCAGCTTTTTTTTTTAAATTCCCGCCCCATGTAACTATTGAAAATAAGATCTCTCTCTCTCTCTCTCTCTCTCTCTCTCTCTCTCTCTCTCTCTCTCTCTCTCTCACTCTCTCTCTCTCTCTATCTTGGTCATATCTCTCCCCCATTAATTCAATGCAATCATAAAATCGACGGAGATGGTAATTACTGTAACCTTGAACTCAAGGTTGAAAGATCACGAAAGCATTAAAATACAGCCTAGCAAGGGGTGGTAAATTGTGTCCACGCCCTTCCGGCACACACACACACACACTCACACACACACACACACACACACACACACACACACACACACACACACACACACACACACACACACACACACACACACACACACACACACACACACACGTCTCCTCCAGTAACGGACATCAACCTTGAAATCTCTGTATAATAATAGTCTTCCCCATAACTCACACCCTAACAGTTCTTCTCAGTTCAGCCATATTCATACAAATCATCACAAAATTATATATATATATCCAAGAATTACCCTGACTGCGTTGTAAGGTTTCAGTTCTATCGACTGCATGAAGGTCAGTAATGCTACATACAACCTGTGGTGAGTACTTTAATCCATAACATAGGGATTCATGTAATCTCTTAGTGTAAATAAACTAAGTTTACCTGAATCCAATTAATGCTTCCAGGTGTATATACACTGAGAGAGAGATATGTACCCTTGAGTATATACAGTGAGAGATATATGTCTCTCAGTGTATATGTGCATTGAAATATATACCCTTCTTTCTATATATATATATACACACTTAGATACACATCTCTCTGTATATACCTTAAAAGATACACACCTCTCGGTGTATAAACCATGAATTATCGACTGTATAGCTCCAGGCTGGGCAACATATATTGAAGGGGGCATTATGCAGCTAAATTTATATCTTAGGCATTTTTCTTTACTTAAAAATACGGCATTAACGTATTTTATTATATTGTGTAAATACAAAATGAGCGGGGCAACGCTGCGTGATCGACAGCAGAGATCATCAAGTCGAGTTGCGGCACCTGAGCTTGAAAACGACTTCCTCGAAGAGCGACGAAGAGCGACTACCTTGAGCCATGATCATCCTGTCTCACAATGGCTGGCGTCACCAACAGGAACTATACACCACCAGCCAACCTGCCCAAGTTTAGACATACAGGTGAGCATTCTCCAAAGAGGAGCATCCGCCCCCACCGGAAAATTGTACTGTGTACCAAGTCTGCGCCTCAGAGGTTTTATAAAGGAATTCTTCGACGTGTGAAGATAGTGAAGCTGTACGTGACGCCGGTCAGAAACTATGGCTAGAAGAATCGTATGACCTTGAAGAAAAATAACCACATATTGCTGAAAAATATTTCACTGGGACTGTGTTTCGCTCTGGGCAAATGCTTATCAAATGAGGATTTGGCAAAGCTCTACACAAATCGAAATGTTGCCCCAATAACAACTTTTTCTGCAGTCTGTCTCTTGTGTTCACTATTGTTGGCATTACGATATTCGTATCCTATTTGAACGACTTTGTTCCTGTTCACTACACCAATACACACACACTAGTATAGACCAGTGATGAGGCGGGGCTATGAGTTATGACTCGACCAATGCAACCACAATTAGATGAGTACACACACACACACTCTGCTAGGCCAACATTAGTTTTAAAATAAAAGGAACGAGGGGAAACTGGGGAAACTGTAGACACAGAAAAAACTGTTAATGTGTTTGTAACGAAAAAGAAATTAAACCAGGATCAGAAAGAGATAAATAGAATGGGAATCACATCAATGAAATGCCAAAATGTTTTAAGAATTTCACTATCTAAGACCATTTAGTAGGATATAGTAGACACTAAGAATATGGGAAAATATAAAAAAGACCACTAAAAAAAAACTAAAAATTCCTAAAGATAGCTAATGACAAAATGTGGGAAGACTATAAGGATAAATCAATTAGACCAATTAGAAAAGACCATACGAAAGAGGACAAGGTAAAAAATATAGGTCTTTGGAAATACTGATTAGAGGTTAAATGGAGACAGAAGTGAGAAAGAAAGGTTTTTTTTACAGAGAGAGAGAGAGAGAGAGAGAGAGAGAGAGAGAGAGAGAGAGAGAGAGAGAGAGAGAGAGAGAGAGAGATTGAGGGGGGGAAGAGACAGACAGACAGACAGACAGAACCACACCAATCCGTCAAACGCTTTTTAAAGAAACGAGCACAACATGGTGACCAAACTAAAATAAATGGACATAAAAAGGGAAACAGTGAGACAAACATCTGTAAAAAAAATTATGTATTAATATAGCTGAAGAAATTTCAAAAATAATAGAACCGAGGGACATTATAGATGAGAAGAAAGTTGATATATTGTCGAACCAAAACTGAACTGGAAAACTGTATTACAAACGAGTTTGTATTGTGTAGAAGAGACAGAGTGGACAGGAAGCTCGGGGATGTGTTAGGAAAAAACAGGAGGACTTGGGGGGGAAAAATAAACAAAGAAAAAAGATTAGATTGCGAGAACGGAAATTTCAATGTTTGGACGCAGGATTTTAGAGAAACTGAATGGGACGTAATATTACCAGAGACAAATATACATAATGTATAATGTATAAAAGAAGAAATAGGAAAGAACTGATTAATAGTAGACGCTGGAAAGCAATGAAAAATAAAGAATTTTGAGCCAGTATAAAACGCGGACCAGTCCAGAGACGAATCAGAGATATAAACAAGACAGACATGAATATACAAAGTTATGGAGGAAGAAATGAACTTTGAAATGTAAAAATACATAAGAGCAAGATTTATAACCCAAAGTTAAAGGATATTGAGATAACTAAAGTGGCAGTAAACAATATAACTGGGTAGTGACAAAAATTTAATAAGACTGGATGGGTCTTAAGGGAATGTGCAGAGGAACTGAGATATCCACTACAGATAATATTAGAGATTCGCTACAAACAGGGAAAAATGACAGAGAATTGGAAGGTGCAGCACATCGTGCCAACATACAAGAAAGGTGACATGGAACAACACTCTTTAACGTATAAGTCAGTTTTGCTAACAAGTGTTGTAAAAATATTTGAAAAAAAAGAAACATTAGATATAGTAATAAATTAAATCAGGTTTAATACCCAGGTATCCAGTATTAAGTTAAATTAGGTTTAATCCCCAGGTATCTAATATTAAGTTAAATCAGGTTTAATCCCCAGATATCTAGTATTAAGTTAAATCAGGTTTAATACCCAGGAATCCAGTATTAAGTTAAATCAGGTTTAATTCCCAGGTATCCAGTATTAAGTTAAATCAGGTTTAATACCCAGGTATCCAGTATTAAGTTAAATCAGGTTTAATACCCAGGTATCCAGTATTAAGTTAAATCAGGTATAATACCCAGGTATGCAGTATTAAGTTAAATCAGGTTTAATACCCAGGTATCCAGTATTAAGTTAAATCAGGTTTAATACCCAGGTATCCAGTATTAAGTTAAATCAGGTATAATACCCAGGTATGCAGTATTAAGTTAAATCAGGTTTAATTCCCAGGTATCCAGTATTAAGTTAAATCAGGTTTAATACCCAGGTATCCAGTATTAAGTTAAATCAGGTATAATACCCAGGTATCCAGTATTAAGTTAAATCAGGTTTAATACCCAGGTATCCAGTATTAAGTTAAATCAGGTATAATACCCAGGTATGCAGTATTAAGTTAAATCAGGTTTAATACCCAGGTATCCAGTATTAAGTTAAATCAGGTTTAATACCCAGGTATCCAGTATTAAGTTAAATCAGGTTTAATACCCAGGTATCCAGTATTAAGTTAAATCAGGTTTAATATCCAGGTATCCAGTATTAAGACTACATAATCTGAGTACTCAGTTCACTTGACTTGAATACAAACATTAATAAATATTCTTGTATTCTCTTTTATTGTGGTCTTAAATTATCCCTAAGAAATAATAAGTAGCAAACTAAGTAGTGTTATCTTAAAAAAGTGAACATAATTGATTACTAAGTGATAAGGAGGTTTTTCTTATTCCCCTTGTTAACTAAAGTGAGCTTCACAAGTGTCATTCTTTAAGTGGTATTAGCTAAGTGGAGTAAACTGGTTCACACTTGTGTGTCGTCGCCCCCTCCCGTATGACAGTGTGTATGTGTGCGTGTGTATGAGAGCATTGTGTGTGCAAGTGCGTGTGTGTGTGTGTGTGTGTGTGCTTATCAGCCTTGAGCATCAACTCTCTATTTCTTATACGCGCGCACGCACACGTACACACACACACAGACACACACACACACACACACACACACACAGAGGCGGGGGCCAGGAGCTGTAAATCGACCCCTGCAATCACAAACAGGTGAGTGCACATACACACCGTCCTCACAATACGAGTACATGTATGTGCGTATATATGTAAGTGTGAGTGTACGTCAGCCTTGATTACAACTCTCTTTCTCTCTCCGTACAATCTTACGGGTAAGAATAATGTTCACTCGTTGCCTCGGGGTTCACTTACAGATCTTGCCCGTGTTCTTACATTGCTATTTCAAAATGTGCTAAATTCGCATGGTCACTCGATGTAAGGAATGTTGGAGGGTCACTCCAGTGACCAGACAGTGTGGCCTATCCCTGCTCACTCAGACTGTTGGTAAACCCTCGCTGACTTTGCCGGAAGTCTTTGATATGATCAGGTACACTCGTCGACCGCGGAGAGAGAGAGAGAGAGAGAAAGAGAGAGAGAGAGAGAGAGAGAGAGAGAGAGAGAGAGAGAGAGAGAGAGAGACTATCTACAATGGTCACACAGGACGGAAATGAAAGTAAAAAGTCTTGATTGTACTGATTTGGTGGGGTGAAATATGACTGAGAGAGAAAGAGAGAGAGAGAGAGAGAGAGAGAGAGAGAGAGAGAGAGAGAGAGAGAGAGAGAGAGAGAGAGAGAGAGAGAGAGAGAGAGAGAAAATATTTACAGACTGGGAATATTAATGTGTAACAAAAGCCCTACTCGCAATTAAGAGGAACCAGAGATGTAAAATTGGTGGTAAAACAGTGACAGAACATACTGACGAAATGTAAATTCTGTCAGTATATTTCAGGACGTGGAAGAAAGGAATATGTAACTGAAATATTAAAATACACTTACACATACATACTGACAAGTTCAACTTCTCACTTTTCTACACCATTTACATCTGTCATACAAACTGTATGTAAATAATGTAAATACAGCTTGTAAATACTGTAAAACTAGTGTGGAACACGGGAGCCCTGGAGGGCTCCTGCTGCTGTGAGGTGTCGGGAGAATACAGGATCGGGCGTTGTCTGATATTCGCCGACTCACCCGTCAAAATACTTGTATTAACCAGTGATGATGATTAATAATGATGACAACGACGATGACGACGGTAAAAATAATAATAACCAAGTGAAAATACAGTTAGGTCAGGGTGTGGGGGGGGGGGTGTTCAGGGAAAAGGCAGATAGCAGAGAACTCGGAAGTCCACACCGAGGCTATCAGCTGAGAAGTTTCTACTCTAGATAGATTAAGGACTATGGTGTCTAGGTGTATGAGTCCAGGACAAAATAACAGAAGTTATGATAAACATTATAATATACGTACGTAGCAGACGTGTCATGGGTAATGTTAGAGTTGTCAATGTTCTCTTTTGTCAGAGACAAAAGTGGAATGAAGGCCAGACAACAATAGTATACACACTCTGAAAGCTAATCTCTCTCTCTCTCTCTCTCTCTCTCTCTCTCTCTCTCTCTCTCTCTCTCTCTCTCTCAGCCCTGAACCTGCCAATCTCGCCAGTTTACCTGACACCTGTTCCCTTACGGTGGTCTCTTGATCCATGGAGTTGGAGCTACCCCAATCCCGTTGCTCGGATCAGGCACTGCATGACCCTTCTGGGTTGAGCACTTACCTTGAATAATGGAGTAATAATCTGTTAAAGGTAAGTGTGTATGACAGAGGCGACACATTGATGAGGCACCTCTGATCAGCTGATGTACATTTACATGCATATATATATGTATGTTGTGTCGTACATATACTATATATACGTACACACGGCACGTACGGGTGTTCGACCTCTTGTATATATAATATGATGTCGTGTACATGCAAAGGTTTAGCTGTACATACAAGATGTACAACAGACTGTGATGTACATACAGCAGGTCATACCATACATACCAGGGTGAGACCATATATACTGCAGGCTATAACGTGCATGAAACAGGTCGTGACATGCATACAACAGCTCATACCATACATATAACAGGTCAGAATACACCTATAACAGTTCGCAATGTACATACAGCAGTTCATGACGTGCATACACCAGGCGTCAACAGACTACCGGATACTGGCACCTGGAGGCGTGGTAATGAGGTAGGGGAGAAATGGGAGCCTCATACAATATGTCATGTGACAACGGGTGTTAACAGAGAAACGGATGTTGACATCGAGGGGTGCGGTTGGTGCTAACAAGATGACACAACACAAGGGGTGATGATGCAACACCCTCAATGAAATACAAGGATACAATACTCTGATAGACCCTGTCAGATGCAGGGGCGCCATGAGCACAATTAGAGAACACTACGTCAACATCAGTGTTCCAAGATTATTCAACCTGCTACCAGCAGATATGATAAACATTGCTGGAACAATTGCTTAAAGTTTTGAGGAGAGAGAGAGAGAGAGAGAGAGAGACTGAGAGAGAGAGAGATCTGATCAATACCTCCGCCAAGTGTCAGATCAACCAGGCTGTGATGGCTATATGGGCCAGCAGTCTGCGAACGGCAACAGACTGGTTGGACAAGCAGTCACCAGAAGAGCTTGGCCTCAGGCCGGGCTGCGACGGTAGAAAACCTTTCGAAACCAGTCACATGTGTATCACGGGTTTCAGGTAAGCAATGGTATACTATATCGTCCACTTGATGAGCAAGACACATGTGCGACACCGGGTATCTTTATTGACGAAACATTTCGCCTGCCCTGTAGGCTTCATCAGAATTGTAATTCATCCCTTTATGCGACTTATTAAACCCACACCACATGCGAAACGTTTCTTGAATACAGGTATCTAATGTTGGACTTGTCGTACTCATGAACGTAACTTAATTACGTACCGGTATGTCGAGACATTTGCTGAAATCCTCATGTGAAAATGAGTGTTTGGTTTATGAGGCGCGTCAAAGCTGACTTCACTTATAAGTCCAAGATTGTTAACTGACCTAATGCGATATAGTGTTCAGTAAATATTACGACTAAATTTGCAACATAACGCAACGCTTTGTAACGCTAAGTAAACATTGGACTCCCAACTCTGTAACGCTAAGCAAACAGCGAGCTTGCTGTGACGCTGTAAATGTGACGCAAGTTGCAAATAATAGCGCTGGTGTGACGTTTTGACGCTTAACACACTCTTGCTTCACTCTTCACTAAACAAACAGCAGCCTTGGTTCATTCTGGGTGGCGAGGAAAAAACAGAAAAAGTCAATGTAAAGGTCAAACGAAATGAATCACAAAATTCAACACACCTCATTTGCTATTACGATGAGACAAAGCCAGAGCAAATGTGTTTGTGGGGTGGGGTTGGGGGAGATGTGTAGGGGAAGGGGAAAGTGTGGGTGTTTATCTCAAAAAGCTCCCCCACTCACTCTCTCTCTCTCTCTCACACACACACACAAACACAACTTCACTGTGACAATGAGGATATCGTGAAGAATAGTAAGCTTCTGTTCTCCACCGTGTAGCTGTCATACAGAAGAGGGTAGCAACACTCTACTGATACATCCACTTTTTGTTTCAGTCTCCCTCCCCCCCTCACACATTACTCACGCTTGGAGAGGAAGTAGTGAGTTGTGGAAGCAAATTTCCTACACCAATTCACATATTTACATGACTCAAGGCGTGGGGTTAGCGACTAACATTTAAGTGGTGGTGCCCAGAATTTATTGCATTTGTGGGATTTTGTGTTGTGATTATAACTGGTCAAATTTTGCTAAACAGACTGCCCCAGTGAACGTAAAATAGCGTGTCGACACCATTGAGTTTTCAGCGCCAATAGATTTCTCTCTCTTTTATATTATTTGTAACTCTTGCCCATCAGAACGGGGATCTGACTGGTAACAAACCTTCTTCAGCTTATTTTTATGTGTCATTCTAAGTGTTTAGTAAAAATACAAACGAGTGCCGACAACTTGTGAGAAATGGACATGAATACATTCACCTTGGACAGTTTTATCGAAGACGTTTCAGTTCTTGGACACGGCATTAGAAACAAAGTTACAGCGCATTAGTCACAAACGGCACATTAGAAACAGGCACGAACAGATTAAAAAAAAAACAGACGCAAGGGTGGGCAAGTAACGCGTGGATTGCAAGAAGGGCTCCAACACTGCCCCACATCGTGAACCTCCATTAATTAACCTTTAGCTAAGTTTGAGTTTTGTCATGTCTGACCCTCAGGGATACAGCCGTATCTCCGACAAAAAATAACCCATAGTAAAATGAGACAATAAAATGGATGAGATCTGGGAAACATCTTGAAAACACCCAGAGGGGTCGAACGGTGGTTAATGGTACTTTATAACGACAATTACATGTATTTTATTCTGTTTGTGTCTGTTTTTAATGCGTCGTTTGTGTCTAATGTGCTGTAAGTTTGTGTCGAATGCGGTGTAAGTTTCCATTAAATACGGTCCAAGTTGTTTTCCGGGGTGTAAGTATATCTTCATCAGCTTGTAAAAACCCAGCGGTTTACGAATATTCATCTAGGTGAGGAAAATGCACTTTTACCTTTCTCATTTACATTTGTCTCAGTCTCGGAGGTGTGCTGTAACCCCTCCCGTTACACACTAATACAGGCGCTCCTGTACTCCAGTAGGCAGTGAACTTTCCACTCTTACTTTCCTATCCAACTGTGTTTCTCTCTTTTTCCAGGCCCAAAATACGTACCCCCCACTGGTCCATATCCATTCCCACCTAGGAGTTGTGATCACCCAGACCTGATGCATCGCCCACCCATTCCCTCATAAATTTGATTTTCTTTCCAACTGATAGATATTTATTTCCTCACTGCCTTTACTATTCCTTTCCTCCCTGTCTTCACTATTCTTTTCAACGCCTTATATATGCATTCTACTGTCTTCTCTCACCAAGTGCTCTAGGTCGCTCTTCTCTCTCTCCCTTCCATCTCCTCTTCACTCATTCTTCTTCATTACTCTCCCCTTATCTCATCCCTCACCTCCACTCCCACCTCCCCATCATCTCCTATAAGCGATCCTGCTGATATTCTCATATATTCCACTGTAACTGTTGGTTAGGTTATCCTGTGAGTCGGTAATTCCCAAGTAACAGTAACGCCAGCTCTGCTGGAGCTAAACTTTTGAAATTTCTGTAATTGACGAACCTTTAAAATGGAATACTTGATGATATCTTCATCGACACTATTGAAGTCAGCCAGCTTAGATTGACACTACTGAAGTCTCCCTGCCCAGGCTGACAATACTGAAGTCGGCCAGCTTAGGCTAATACTGCTGAAATCGGTCAGGCTAGGCTGATACTACTGAAGTCTTCCAACCTAAGCAGACACTGCTGAAGTCTACCAGCCCAGGCTGACAGATTCCATCACTTGATGTAAAAAAAATCCATCTTGTGTGATTGGTATATATATCGACGGTGTATATGTCACTTGTATTATATACCAACAAATATACATACTACATGATTTATGGTATTTTATTGAGAATGTTTAGCTCACCAAGGACTTTATCAGTTCTCCAACTGATAAAGTCCTTGGTGAATGAAGCGGTTTCCAGGTGCCGTAAACCACATATTGTGTCTTGTTAAGATATTGTGTCTTGTTAAGATATTGTGTCTTGTTAAGATATTGTGTCTTGTTAAGATATTGTGTCTTGTTAAGATATTGTGTCTTGTTAAGATATTGTGTCTTGTTAAGATATTGTGTCTTGTTAAGATATTGTGTGTTGTTAAGATATTGTGTCTTGTTAAGATATTGTATCTTGTTAAGATATTGTGTCTTGTTAAGATATTGTATCTTGTTAAGATATTGTGTCTTGTTAAGATATTGTGTCTTGTTAAGATATTGTGTGTTGTTAAGATATTGTATCTTGTTAAGATATTGTGTCTTGTTAAGATATTGTGTCTTGTTAAGATATTGTGTGTTGTTAAGATATTGTATCTTGTTAAGATA
This sequence comes from Cherax quadricarinatus, assembly GCF_038502225.1. Lineage (NCBI taxonomy): Eukaryota > Metazoa > Arthropoda > Malacostraca > Decapoda > Parastacidae > Cherax > Cherax quadricarinatus. The sequence goes on from NC_091327.1 coordinate 26,842,641, forward strand.
TTGTGTCTTGTTAAGATATTGTGTCTTGTTAAGATATTGTGTCTTGTTAAGATATTGTGTCTTGTTAAGATATTGTGTCTTGTTAAGATATTGTGTATTGTTAAGATATTGTGTCTTGTTAAGATATTGTGTCTTGTTAAGATATTGTGTCTTGTTAAGATATTGTGTCTTGTTAAGATATTGTGTCTTGTTAAGATATTGTATCTTGTTAAGATATTGTGTCTTGTTAAGATATTGTATCTTGTTAAGATATTGTATCTTGTTAAGATATTGTGTCTTGTTAAGATATTGTATCTTGTTAAGATATTGTGTCTTGTTAAGATATTGTATCTTGTTAAGATATTGTATCTTGTTAAGATATTGTGTCTTGTTAAGATATGTGTGATGGAACATGACAGGGAAGCATATCTTGTTTTTCTTCTCACTGTGTAACTATCATGTAGAATAAGCTGCAGCAGCACACTGCTGATGTATCTATTTTATTTAATTGAAAAATAATATAGTCCCTGGTTCTCTCCCTTCCCCCTCTCTCTCTCTCTATTATCCTCTCCTATCTTTCTGCTCTCTCCCTCTCCACTTCTATACCCCGTCTTCCCTCCCTGTTCTCCACCCTTGTCAATGTCCCTGATACTTCCTTCCTGGGCAAATAGGACCTTGAATTTTTTTCTGTGCATGGAGAGTGCTGTCGTTCTTCTAGATAGGTGCTGTCGTCTACTGGGTAGGAGCTGTTCTCCTGGGCAGGTGGTATCCTGAGTAGGTGATGTTGTCGTGGGCAGGTAATGTCGTTGTGGGCAGGTTGTGTCGTCGTGAGAAAGTGGCGCCGTTGTGGGCAGGTGGTGTCGTTGTGGGCAGGTGGCGTCGTTGTGGGCAGGTGGTGTCGTTGCGGGCAGGTGGCGTCGTCGTGAGCAGGTAGTGATGTGGTGGCCGCCTGGTGACCAGACACAAGGGTGTGCTGGCCAGTACAAAAACTGGCCCTGGGAAAGATGAGTCGTGCCTGGAATTGTATCCTCCTCATCTTCCTCTTGCTGTTCCTACTTCTCTACCTCCTCTCCCTTCTCCTTCTCCTCCTCTTCATGCTCTGACAGCAGCAGAAACCTTAGTGTCAGTATTTTGTTGAGAGGGAAGTGTTCAACCAGTAAGGGTCAAACGAAGTAGCATTAGCAACTGTGAGAGTCGGAGCACAAGACCGACCTTGACCCTGAGGTTATGGCCTTGAGGGGGGAGATGGAATACGAGGGTGACTTCCCCACTCCCAGGCAATGTTCCAGCATCCCCCCCACCATTCAAAATCGCAAGTTTTACCTATTCGGTTCCACACACACACAAAACACACACATTGTATATATACATGTATATACACACACACACATATATATATATATATATATATATATATATATATATATATATATATATATATATATATATTAAATTTTCAAATAGAAGCACTTTCTAATACCCCTTTAAACTCATTCTATTAATCTGCCAAGGTTTCGCTTCTCCCAGAACCATTATCAAGACTTTAATCCTCATAATTCTTAAAGGTCACACCTGTAACCCTTCCTCTTTTCTTCCTTTGTTAATCATATAATATTACTGCCGTGTCTTCATTAGCGTTGCTTCTCTCTCTGACACTCCTAATTCAACTGTATTTACTCCCTCTTCTCCCCCACTCAAATTCGCTCCAGGACGGACCGAAACGTCGTCTCAAGATTTACTAGCTCTAATTTGTGGGTGATTTGTGAATTGTACTGCCGCGGTATTGTGGTATTGTGGGTTGTCTCCTCCCTGCATTTAGTCATAGAATTTCCAGGCTACAATTCTCTCGGTTACTTTCTCCTGTTGTTACTCTCAGTACCCTTCCCCTTCCCCTTCCTCGGATCAAATCTGATTACCTCTCATTTCCCAGGCGCTGTGTGACCCTTACGGGTTCAGCGCTTCCGCGTGAATATAATGAGGATAATCTTGATAGAAGGGCGAGATGTAGACTGGATGCGGGTAGGATGCGGCCAGATTACCGACAGGATGCCGATAGGATGCGGCCAGGTTACCGACAGGATTCCGTTAATGACATGTAAGCTGAACAAGCTTTAATGGTAACAAGTATTTTTTTTTGCGTAAAGCTGTTGCAAGTCAGCAATTTAAAAACAAATGAAGCCTGTAAATCAGCTTTTAAATTAAGCTTGCGAATCAAACTTGTATATCAAGTTTGTAAATCAAGCTTATTGAATAACCTGGTAAATCAAACTTGAAGCTCGTTAAAGTTGTTAATAAAGCTTGGAAAATTAAATTAACCTTGTAAATTAAGCTTGTAAATCAAGCTTGTAAATCAAGCGTAACCTTATGTGTCAGGGCTCTATATTACATTAAAGTGTCTAATTTCACTCTAAGTCTTCGCTCTGTGTGTAGAGCTTCATTGAGTTTTAAGAAGACTTGATAAAGCTTGACACCAATAAACCCCTGGTTGTCTTTCAGACGGAGCTGGACAGATACCAAAAGTCGGTGCCGGATCAGCCGGGCTGTGGTTCGTACGTTGGACTACGTGCGGCCAGCAGTAACAGCTTCGCTGATCAGGCCCTAATCCACCGGGAGGCCTGGTCGTGCACCAGGGCCGCGGGGGCGTTGATCCGCGGAATGCCCTCCAGGTAGACTCCAGGTAGACTCCAGGTAGACTCTAGGTAGACTCCAGGTAGAGTGAAAAGCGTAGCCGATAAAGCTCCAAGCCGAGCGAAATGTATGGCTGATATGGCTGTGCAGAGAGCAAAATGTGTGAATGATAAAGCTCTACATAGAGCGAAGCGTTGTGATAAAAACGTCGATCGGCTAGTAAGTCGTTTTACTCCAGTAATCTCGTAAATAAGGGAATTAAATCCCTTACCACTATCTGTCTGTCTCTCTCTCTCTCTCTGTTTCATCACTGCTTATCTCCCGGATGTCGCTATCTGTTCTTGTGCATTTCTCGTGCTGTCTCTATTGTCTATCTTTACTCGCCTTTTCTGTGATCAGTTTTTATTATCTCTTGTCAGTATCCACCGTTTTTTTTTTACCCTTTTCCCACGTGGCGTTATTACCTGTTATTCGACTTTAATTTACCCAGCCTTAATCCCTCTTCTCCATTATCAAGAAGGCTGGCCTTCCTACAGGTTAAAACAAGAAGGATGATTTTCATACAGGTTAAAACAAGGAGGATGACCTTCCTACAGGTTAAAACAAGAAGGATGACTCCATACAGATTACGACAAGAAAGCTGACCTTCCTACAGGTTACAACAAGAAGGCTGACCTTCCTACAGGTTTAAACAAGAAGGCTGACCTTCCTACAGGTTAAAAAAAGAAGGCTGATCTTCCTACAGGTTAAAAAAAGAAGGCTGACCTTCCTACAGGTTAAACAAGAAGGCTGACCTTCCTACAGGTTAAACCAAGAAGGCTGACCTTTTTACACGTTAAACCAAGAAGGATGACCTTTCTACAGGTTAAACAAGAAGGCTGACCTTCCTACAGGTTAAACAAGAAGGCTGACCTTTCTACAGGTTAAACAAGAAGGCTGACCTTTCTACAGGTTAAACCAAGAAGGCTGACCTTTCTACAGGTTAAACAAGAAAGCTGACCTTTCTACAGGTTAAACCAAGGCTGACCTTTCTACAGGTTAAACAAGAAAGCTGACCTTTCTACAGGTTAAACAAGAAGGCTGACCTTTCTACAGGTTAAGCAAGAAGGCTGACCTTCCTACAGGTTAAACAAGAAGGCTGACCTTTCTACAGGCTAAACAAGAAGGCTGACCTTCCTACAGGTTAAACAAGAAGGCTGATCTTCCTACAGGCTAAACAAGAAGGTTGACCTTCCTACAGGTTAAACAAGAAGGCTGACCTTCCTACATGTTAAACAAGAAGGCTGACCTTCCTACAGGTTAAACAAGGAGGCTGACCTTCCTACAGGTTTAACAAGAAGGCTGACCTTCCTACAGGTTAAACAAGAAGGCTGACCTTTCTACAGGTTAAACAAGGAGGCTGACCTTCCTACAGGTTAAACAAGAAGGCTGACCTTCCTACAGGTTAAACAAGAAGGCTGACCTTTCTACAGGTTAAACAAGAAGGCTGACCTTTCTACAGGTTAAACCAAGAAGGCTGACCTTTCTACAGGTTAAACAAGAAAGCTGACCTTTCTACAGGTTAAACAAGAAGGCTGATCTTTCTACAGGTTAAACAAGAAGGCTGACCTTTCTACAGGCTAAACAAGAAGGCTGACCTTCCTACAGGTTAAACAAGAAGGCTGACCTTCCTACAGGCTAAACAAGAAGGTTTACCTTCCTACAGGTTAAACCAAGAACGCTGACCTTCCTACAGGCTAAACAAGAAGGCTGACCTTCCTACAGGTTAAACAAGAAGGCTGACCTTCCTACAGGTTAAACAAGAAGGCTGACCTTCCTACAGGTTAAACAAGGAGGCTGACCTTCCTACAGGTTTAACAAGAAGGCTGACCTTCCTACAGGTTAAACAAGAAGGCTGACCTTTCTACAGGTTAAACAAGGAGGCTGACCTTCCTACAGGTTAAACAAGGAGGCTGACCTTCCTACAGGTTAAACAAGAAGGCTGACCTTCCTACAGGTTAAACAAGAAGGCTGACCTTTCTACAGATTAAACAAGAAGGCTGACCTTTCTACAGGTTAAACCAAGAAGGCTGACCTTTCTACAGGTTAAACAAGAAAGCTGACCTTTCTACAGGTTAAACAAGAAGGCTGACCTTTCTACAGGTTAAACAAGAAGGCTGACCTTTCTACAGGTTAAGCAAAAAGGCTGACCTTTCTACAGGTTAAGCAAGAAGGCTGACCTTCCTACAGGTTAAACAAGAAGGCTGACCTTCCTACAGGCTAAACAAGAAGGCTGACCTTCCTACAGGTTAAACAAGAAGGCTGACCTTCCTACAGGCTAAACAAGAAGGCTGACCTTCCTACAGGTTAAACAAGAAGGCTGACCTTCCTACAGGCTAAACAAGAAGGCTGACCTTCCTACAGGTTAAACAAGGAAGCTGACCTTCCTACAGGTTAAACAAGAAGGCTGACCTTCCTACAGGTTAAACAAGAAGGCTGACCTTCCTGCAGGTTAAACAAGGAGGCTGACCTTCCTACAGGTTAAACAAGAAGGCTGATCTTCCTACAGGTTAAACAAGAAGGCTGACCTTCCTACAGGTTAAACAAGAGGGCTGACCTTCCTACAGGTTAAACAAGAAGGCTGACCTTCCTACAGGTTAAACAAGAAGGCTGACCTTCCTACAGGTTAAACAAGAAGGCTGACCTTCTTACAGGTTAAACAAGGAGGCTGGCCTTCCCACAGGTTAAACAAGAAGGCTGAGCTTCCCACTTACCTTTTATATCCTACCTCTCCCCCCCCTCCCCCCCTTTTCCAATATTTCCATCCTTACCCATCCTTCTTCCTTACCCATCTTACCAAAGCTCTGGTCATCAGAAGCGAAAAACATGTTAAAACAAGAAGGCTGAGCTTCCCACATGTTAAAACAAGAAGGCTGACCTTCCTACAGGTTAAACAAGAAGGCTGACCTTCCCACAGGTTAAAACAAGACGGCTGACCTTCCCACAGGTTTAACAAGAAAGCTGACCTTCCTACAGGTTAAACAAGGAGGCTGACCTTCCCACAGGTTAAACAAGAAGACTGACCTTCCCACAGGTTAAAACAAGACGGCTGACCTTCCCACAGGTTTAACAAGAAAGCTGACCTTCCTACAGGTTAAACAATACGGCTGACCTTCCCACAGGTTTAACAAGAAAGCTGACCTTCCTACAGGTTAAACAAGAAGGCTGACCTTCCTACAAGGTATTAAGATGCTAAGATGCTTATTCTTATTTTACTAACATTATTTTAACATTTATTATTATTACGAATTATTTATGCGAATTGCTTAACTTGCTCCTATGTACCGTATAAATTATACTTATATTCCCTCTGGTGTTCAGCGGAGGAAGAACAGCTTCCAGAGTTGCATGTTCTTAGAGTCTGCAGTAGTGAACGACAACACTTCACCTGTTGGATTATCGTGAAAAACCTTGTGGATGAGTGTATGCGTTCGCTGCGCGTGCGTTCGTGCGTGCGTGCGTGCGTGCGCGTGTGTGAGTGTGACGAGTCAACGGAATGCATTTTACAGTGTCAGGGAGGAAAGGAGGATGCAGCATTCTCCTGGGATTTTCCTCTAGTAATGACCTACCTTTCGCTTTTCTTAGCCTTCCCTTACCCCACAATCACCCCCTCACCCCCCTTTACCCCGCCCTAACCAGTTTCCTCCTAACCTCGCCTTACATTACACATCCCTGCCGCTCCTCACCGTGCTACTCCACCCCACCTGCACCTCACCCAGTCACTCCTCATCCTGTCAGGCACCTCATAGATTTCAGGGATTTGAAGTGCTGTTGGAGTGTGAGAAAAGTTGTTAAGAGACTCAGAGACACCAGTTAACGTCTAAATATATTTGAGTTCTGGAAATGGGAAGCAGAGTGCCTGCACTCTGAAGAATGGGCGGGGATATTGCGGATTAGTGAGGATGTTACGGATGATTAGGGAAGTTCGTACGGCTGGAGATGTTTCTGATAGATGGGTCACCGAATCGTGATGTCCTAATAATTCTTGCAAGGAAGGTAGGGAGCGAGTGACAGTGAACGTGTTGTTTCTTATTTCGGTCACTCTGCTGTGGTGGTAAACCGGAGGATGTTGATGGAAGATTTATGAGTTCGTGATGAAGTTGTAAGTCTGAGATACGGAGACAGGAAAACCTGGGGGAGATAGTGGGGGCAACGGGTGGGGGATGGGGAAGCGAGGGACGTGGAGTAGGTGTTGGTAGGGGACGGGGGGGGAGGGGAAACTTTTTCCAAGGTTAGAACCTCATGTCAGTAAATAATGATTATCTTGTTAAACATTAATGCATGTACTTAGATTTATTATGTTATTCAGATGTTCCTTCCCTTAACTGTTCTGTTGCTGCCGCTTTGTGACGATGGAGATATCGCCATATAAACAATCCATTTCTCATGTTGAAGATTGAGACACTTATGCAGCATATGGGAATCTTTATTCAGGAAACGTTTCGCCACACAGTGGCTTCATCAGTCCAATACAAAGAGGAAGGCGCAAGGAGAGGAGGAGTATGAGGTAATCAGTCCCTCAACCTGGAGTCGATGTGTTCAATCCATCAATCTTGTAGAATATTCTACAGTCCATCAATCTTGTAGAATATTCTACAAGATTGATGGACTGAACACATCGACTCCAGGTTGAGGGACTGATTACCTCATTCTCCTCCTCTCCTTACGCCTTCCTCTTTGTATTGGACTGATGAAGCCACTGTGTGGCGAAACGTTTCCTGAATAAAGATTTCCATATGCTGCATAAGTGTCTCAATCTTCAACTTGTCGGTTTTTCAAACCATTCATCACACACATTTCTCATGTGTATGGAATAAACCATCCTGAGAGATGGTAATTCCCAAGTAACAGTAACTCCAGCTCTGGTGATACGAAGCCTTTGAAGCTGCCGTACCTACTAAACCCTTAGAGGAATGATAAATTAGACACATGTGCAACACTTAGGTATCTTTAATGAGGAAACGTTGTATGGACTGATGAAGTCACTGTGTGGCGAAACGTTTGCTCATTAAAGATACCCAAGAGTTGCACATTTGTCTAATTTATCAACTTGTCGGTTCTCTGAACTATTCATCTACATTCCTTAGAGGAATACTTGACGATATCCCCATAGCCCTAACCTATCCCTACTGTAGTCTACCAGCTTAGACTGACAGAATTCAACACTATGTATGGTTAATGGTTATAATCATAACCATTAACGAGGTGGACCGGTAAGCCAGCGGAAGGCCTCGGTTAGGCGACCTAAAGCTCCAGTGGCGGGTCATCATATGACTAAGACCCGCATCAGGAAACACTTGTCTTGTTTCCTGACAAGGACCCCAATGGAAATAAGTCACTTTGTCTGACTTCTTCGGGTTATTCTAGGTAATCTACACATGTGTTGCTATGTATGATAATTTATGTAACTATTTATGTGTACCTAAACCCGAATAAACCTGTTAACCTTACCTTTGTTGCACACACTGTGATGAAAGATAACAGGCAAACAGCTAGCTCACTACTACTACAACTACTAGTATACTACTACAGCAACAACAACTACTACTACAACTACAACAACTACTACAGCTACTACTACTACAACTACTACAACAACTACTACTGCTACTACTACTATTACTATTACTAACCCCAATGGAAATAAGTCACTCTGTCTGACTTTTTTGGGTTATCCCAGGTTCTCTACACATATGCTGCTATGTATGATAATTCTATGTAACTGTATTTGTGTATACCTGAATAAACTTACTTACTTACTACTACACATTATTGTGGTGATACGTGAACACAGTTTCTTTAGTATATTATGCTTCAAAGAAAACGAAGAGCGACGTGTGAAGCTTAATGAAGGTTAACTAAAATAAAAACTTGAAGCACTCGTGATTCATTGTCTCCGTTTTTTGTACGTTGCTGATTGTCCTTTCTTACGCATGAGGATGTCCTCATCATCAATTCCTCCACGTACAACTAACTTCAGCCCTGGTCCAATGAAATTTGAGAATATCCCTGATATTTTACCGAACCCTCCCATCTCAGGATGACAGATTTCATTACCGTTGTTGAGAATCCATTCAGTGTCATGGAGTCTGAGAGAAACATAGGTAAACAGAGGTTGTTCAGTGGTATAGCGATCAGCTTACAATCAAAGGGATTTTGGCTTGAATCGTGGGCAAAGCGAAGCAGAGGCAAATCTCACACCTGCGGAATCCTGTCTGCCACTCGAGGCTAGGCTCATCCGAGGTGTGACAGATGAGCTAAACAAGCCTTACTAGTAATGACTGTGTGTGTGTGTGTGTGTGTGTGTTTATGTGAGAGAGGGCCAGTCATGAGATGGTGACCTTGGGTGATGCCGCCCTTCCCGGGCCTGTCTGTGAGCTCTTCCACACTCTCCTTACATATTCATACATTCCTTAGCTTAAAGATATATATTTTTTAATTTATGTTAATGTAAAAATTAATAATTTTGTACCAAAATTACCTTAGAAAGCTTAACTAACTTATTATAACAAGTGCAATTTAATTTAATCTAATCCAACTAAATACATTTTAGATAAGTTTACAAAAATTTAATAATAAGCAAAAACAATGAAACAATTCTTTTTTTCGATAGGTTCAGAATGATTTTTGCGACATTATTGCATACACAAATTTTCGGTTGCCTTATTCAGCAAAATGAGCGTTACTATTTTAAGCCAAAATCGCATGTTTTACCTATTTCGCCACGATATATATATATATATATATATATATATATATATATATATATATATATATATATATATATATATATATATATATATATATATATATATATATATATATATACAATAAGATCACAGTAAACAGGTGATTTCAGAATATGCTAAACAACCACTGTGAAAGAATAGAGAAATTCCAAGCGCTTTCGTGACTACTCACATTATCAAGGAACAATGAAACTACTGCATCACAGGAAGGCATATATATATATATATATATATATATATATATATATATATATATATATATATATATATATATATATATATATTAAAACGCGTGATTGTAAATGTGGCATTTTTACGTACATACATACATAAATACATACATGCATACATACATAGGTACACATATTTAGTAGCACCAGAACAACATTGTAAAACTTCGTAAAAGTTTACTTCAGGTTGCAGTATTGACACATGACGAGCAAAACATTAAGTCAAATTGTCATTATGATAGTTTTTAACACGGAAATGCGGCCCAAAGAATAAAACACATTCATCATCACTTGTTCACGCTCCACTTTCTGTAACCCATTCTGTAATTCGAATTGTTTGTTGCACTTTTATTGGCATTTTCTTGCATGTTTCCAACACATTCTTCGCAAAATATTTATATATAACATTTATATAACTTGCACGATGCCCCGTGTAGCTCTCGCTATACACGTGGTTCGATCCCAGGCAAGGGTGGAAACATTGAGCGTGTTTCCTTGCACCTGTTGTGCTGTTCACCTAACAAGCAAGTAGGTATATGGGTGCAAGTTGACTGGTGTGGGTCGCATCCTGGAGGACAAGACTGAGGACTCCAGTGGAAATAAGACCTTCGATAGGAATTATAGGTGGGCGTCAAGCCACAGTGATCAGCTGAGTGTGTTGGTTGGTGTCACTGTAATATTGCTTGCGTGTGCTGTTTCCCCTTCCCCCAACACAAACACACACACAACACGTCAAGAAATTAGAGAAATGCAAAGGTTTGCAACAAGACTAGTCCCGGAGGTAAGGGGTATGTCCTACGAGGAGAGGTTAAGGGAAATCGACATGGCGACAATGGAGGACAGGAGATTTAAGGAAGGGGAACATGATGACGACATACGAAATACTGAGAGGAATTGACGAGGTGGATAGTGACGGAATGTTTCAGAGATGGACCACAACAACACGGGGGTCACAGCTGGAAGCTGATGAGTCACAGTGATGTAAGGAAGTTTTTCCTTCAGCCATAGAGTTGTCAGGAAGTGGAATAATCTGGAGAGTGATGTAGTGGAGGCAGGATCCATTCATAGCTTCAAGAAGAGATACGATAAAGCTCATAGAACAGGGAGAGAATGGACCTAGTGGCGACCAGTGAAGAGATGGGGGCCAAGATTTTAAGCAAATTTAATTTTTCCCCACTAAAATTCAGATATAATTATTTAAAAAACATTTATTTTGAGTAAAATTGTCTAATGTTATAGATTCTAAAGATTTTTTTTTCATGTTCGTTTACAAAATCAGTGAAATGTTTTAAACATGATCAATTCTCGTCAAAATTAGCTTCATCGATTATAGTCAAGTGTTCTTGTTCACTTCCTTGAACTATAACAAAGTCAGATTATAGAGCCAGACTTGTAAAGTTAATCTTCTTGCATTAACGTCATTAAAGATCAAACCATCATTCTAAAGAAGGTCAAATCACGGTGTTCTGGGGAGTAAAACAGTGTTCTTCAGAGGTCACATCATCATGTTCAGCTGGTCATAAAAATTGAACAGTTAAAAATGGGGTTATTTAAAAGGGGGGGGGGCATTAAAAAATATTGAAAGAGGCCTTAAAAGACCTTTTTAAAAAGGGGACTTACAAAAAAGTTCAGTTGAAAAGGGACTTTAAAAAAAGGAAAAAGTACGATTTCTTAGAGGCCGTTTTCGTCTTTCGTTTTTGGAAGGTTTAGTTATTATGGGAAGGTGATAAACCCTCAGGGGTCAACCAGCGACTGATGGGTAATGGGAAGTCTTCAGATTTGACTCATCATCATGGTCCGTACGCCAAATCGCAATGGCAAAGAATGGAAACTGGTGATGAGTTGCAGGGGGATACTACCGGCAACGTGGCGAGAGACAAACTGGCCATGAGTCGCAGGGGATACTACCAGCATCGTGGCGAGAGACAGAAACTGGCCATGAGTCGCAGGGGATACTACCAGCATCGTGGCGAGAGACAAACTGGCCATGAGTCGCAGGGGATACTACCAGCATCGTGGCGAGAGATAGAAACTGGTGAAAAGTCGAAAGGGATAAGAGTAGAGGTCAGGGTGTTTCCTACGAGGATATTAGAGAGCAAGAAGGAACCCTTGGGAACATTAAGGAACACCGGAGGAACACTGAGATACATAAACACGAAGGAAGAGTAGGGAACATTAAGGAGCACGAAGGAACACTGGGAAACATTAAGAACACTTGGTACACGAAGGAAAACTTGGGAAAGTTCAGGAACACAAAGAAACACTAATTAATTAAGGAACACTAAGGAACACAAGGACTCAAAAGGGTATACGAAGGAGCACGTGGGAAGATATGTGAACACAGAATAACGCGAACACAAGAGAGCACCAGATAACGGAAAAATAACCACACAAGTGGACACGAAAAGGAACACTAAGCCTTCAGGACCATGTGGTACGTCGCGCTACCCTCCACAACTCCTGCCAGATCCTAACAACCAACCAAGAGGCGCAGTCCTTCCGTCCTTCCGGAGGCTATATTGCACAATCTACTTTCAGTGAGGAGTTACAAATCTTCCTCACTAATTCCCACAGCGTTTCCTTGTAAACTTCGATTTCTTTACTGATATCTTCTCATGCAAACACAATATATATATATATATATATATATATATATATATATATATATATATATATATATATACATATTTATATATATATATATATTTATATATATATATATATTTATATATATATATATATATATATATATATATATATATATATATATATATATATATATATATATATATATATATGTGTGTGTGTGTGTGTGTGTGTTAGGCATACATGTGTCGCGGTGTACCTGGGCGTCGTAGGGAGGAGGGTCTTGATTTAGAGCAACCATGGCGTTGAGACTCACAAGTGTCCACGAGTCGCAACTTCCACTTGTGATTACACAGTCGACGCCTGCGACTACACTATCACCGTTTACAGTGCCTGAGTGGACTCAAGTTGTGGCCTCTCCACCGTATTTATCTCTTGCGTCCTGTGGCTCCTCCCCCAGACACAAGCTCCACCTCTATCTTGTGCCGGAAACTCCTTTAACTCTCACTATGTACCCAGAAGACATGTCCTGATGCATACCCGTGTGGTTTTGTGGTTCTATCGGCATTATATTAAACGGAATGCTCGCATAAATGTGTGATATTTACGTGATTTAGTGCAAATAAAAGAACTATGACGTCATTCCACCTTTAGTGACGTCACGTTTTACCTGAGCGCCAGGCATCCTATCACAACTGACGTGTCATCAAATTGAGGTTATGATTGGTCGGTGTGGGGCTAGCCGTGTTGTATTATACAACGGGGGATATCAGAGTGAAGATAACAGGTGACTACACTTAGGGCCAGGCCACAGCAGGTCGCGGACATGGTCAGCGGGTGCTCCTGCAGCCAGCAACAACACAGCGGACCAGCTGGCCCACGGGACCTGTTTATCGCTACTTTCCGGCTACTCACCGAACAGGAGCGTTACTCCTGCTGGCTCTCCGGATGTTACTCACACTCTTAACATTAACGTATATCCGACATTTTACATAACTTGCAGCTTAATTTTTAAGTGTGAGAAATCGGCGAACGGTGTCAGAGAGTAAGGACTCAAGGACCAACCACACCCCTTGCCTTGTTACACTCCGGAAGCAGCAAATGAACGAGGAAGAGCAAACGCAAGAGCAAACACTCCTAGCTCACGAGTGATCTTCCGTTAACGCGTTTCATAACTCAACCGAGGGAAGAGCAAACACTCCTGGCTCACCTACTGATCCTGACCAGACAACAAGGAAACTCACGAAGACATGAGCAGTTGCCACAAGAGCATTGGTCACTATTACGACTTCCTCTTTGCCTTCAATGAGGGACTAGAACAATAAAGCCTGAAACAAAACAGCCCTTCTGGTGAACGTGCGAGGATGGAAAGTTTCCTAAGGAGAATAATTGTATTTTCAGTAACGTGTAGCTCAAATAAGTGTCAGAAATAATGTGACTGGTTTATAGAGTTGAACTATAGTGAGTGAATGAATGGAGTGTTATGAGTGGTGGAGGTAGCAGGTGTTGTGTGTGTTTGCGTGTGTGTTTGTATGTGTGTGTGTGTGTGTGTGTGTGTGTGTGTGTGTGTGTGTGTGTGTGTGTGTGTGTGTGTGTGTGTGTGTGTGTGTGTGTGTGTGTGTGTTTGTGTATGATGTAATGTGTAGTGGTGGAAGTAGCAGGTATAGGTGGGTGAGTGGTGGAAGACACAAGTGTGTGTATAGTGGTAATGAAGGTAGGAACAGGTGTGAGGATGAGAGTAGTGAGAGGCCCCAGGAATATATACACCGAGAGCTGTATGTCTGTCACTGTATACATACTTCCCTAAATCTTTTCTAAATCTAAGTTTATCCAACCTGGATCTATTATTTAGAGTATTACTGATGCTGTTAGCGGTCCTCTGGTTGGAGGGGGTAGCTGTGCACTTTCCTCTTGCAGACTTCAACATATGTTGCGGTAAGGTTTTTATATTACCTTCCTTGAATTAATCCAGAGTATCACCCATTCCCTGGATCAAGTTTTTGGATATAATTACTGCCACCGTCACAACCACTGTATTGTCACACACATTACTGATGGTTATATAACACCGCATGAATAAGACAAGTGTGCGACACTGCTTCTACTGTCTCCAGTGTCAAATTCTCCCGTATCTGATTGAAGAAGCCTGCTGTGCAGGCGAAACGTTTCAGTAATAAAGACACCCAAGTGTCGCATAAAAGTCATTCATCGCAGAACGCGTGAGATTTGTGTTTACGGAGAGGTTTGCATTAATATGAAGTTCCACACCCTTGTGCCTTCCTATCCACAGTTTTAAGGAAACATGTGGAACAGGTTAAATGGAGTTAAGAGACGGAGGTAACAGAAACTGAGACTCGAAAACCTGCAGCCACAACTAGGTGAGTACAGTAACTGCAGAAGTGCCATAGGCCGCCGCCAGGTGAGTGACCAGCGCTCGGCCGAGGTTACCTGCTGCTCAAACTAGTTCCACCCAGATGGTGTGACGCAAACGCACGCACGAACACACAGGCACAAACGCGCGCGCACACACACACACACACACACACACACACACACACACACACACACACACACACACACACACACACACACACACACACGTACGTTAGGAAATATTTCTTCAGTCACAGAGCTGTCAGGAAGTGCAATAGCCTGGGTAGTGATGTAGTGGAGGCAGGTTCCATACATAGCTTTAAGAAGAGGTATGATAAAGCTCACGGAGCGGGAAGAGTGACCGGGTAGCGGCCAGTTGAAGAGGCGGGGCCAGGAACTGTGAGTCAACCCCCGCAACCACAACTAGGTGAGTTCAACTAGGTGGTGAGTACACGGACGCACACGCATACACACGCATAAACACACACACACACACACACACACACACACACACACACACACACACACACACACACACACACACACACACACACACACAGGCGCACGTAAAAGGGAGGGCACTGCAATGGATAAGGGAATACCTGACAGGGAGGCAGCAACGAGTCATGGTACGTGAAGAGGTATCACAGTGGGCGCCTGTTACGAGCGGGGTCCCACAGGGGTCAGTTCTAGGACCAGTGCTATTTTTGACATATGTGAACGACATGATGGAAGGAATAGACTCTGAAGTGTCCCTGTTCGCAGATGACGTGAAGTTGATGAGAAGAATTAAATTGGACGAGGATGAGGCAGGACTGCAAAGAGACCTGGACAGGCTGGACATGTGGTCCAGCAACTGGCTTCTCGAATTCAATCCAGCCAAATGCAAAGTCATGAAGATTGGGGAGGGGCAAAGAAGACCGCAGACAGAGTATAGGCTAGGTGGACAAAGACTACAGACCTCACTCAGGGAGAAAGACCTTGGGGTGACCATAACACCGAGCACATCACCGGAGGCACACATCAACCAAATAACCGCTGCAGCATACGGGCGCCTGGCAAACCTGAGAATAGCGTTCCGATACCTTAATAAGGAATCGTTCAAGACACTGTACACTGTGTATGTTAGGCCCATACTGGAGTATGCAGCACCAGTCTGGAACCCACACCTGGTCAAGCACGTCAAGAAGTTAGAGAAAGTACAAAGGTTTGCAACAAGGCTAGTCCCAGAGCTCAAGGGAATGTCGTACGAGGAAAGGTTAAGGGAAATCGGACTGACGACATTGGAGGACAGAAGGGTCAGGGGAGACATGATAACGACATACAAGATACTGCGGGGAATAGACAAGGTGGACAGAGATAGGATGTTCCAGAGAGGGGACACAGGGACAAGGGGTCACAACTGGAAGCTGAAGACTCAGACGAGTCACAGGGACGTTAGGAAGTATTTCTTCAGTCATAGAGTTGTCAGCAAGTGGAATAGCCTAGCAAGTGAAGTAGTGGAGGCAGGAACCATACATAGTTTTAAGAAGAGGTATGACAAAGCTCAGGAAGCAGAGAGAGAGAGGATCCAGTAGCGATCAGTGAAGAGGCGGGGCCAGGAGCTGAGTCTCGACCCCTGCAACCACAATTAGGTGAGTACAATTAGGTGAGTATACACACACACACAAGGAAGACACACCTAGAATATTGGCACAGGCTAAAAATGCCGTGAAGAAGGTGACCACTTAAAATCTTTCATGATAAATACATAGTAATAAAAAAAATGAGCGAGAAAACTGTAAAAAGAAAACAAACTGGAAGGAGAGATGCTGCAAACATTGTGCAAAGCGAAAGATCTAGGAGGAATCGTTGCGCCAAGCATATCACCAGAACACACAAATCGTATAACCTTCCCTGCACCAGCTACCTAACCACAGAACTATCAGGAGCCTGAACAAGGAATCGTGTAGAACATTATACACAAGGTACGTTGTGTACAAGGATGGATCAAACACCTGACAAGCAGATAAAGATGCGAAGTTTTACAGTGAGACTGATACTGGAAGTGAGGGAAAGAGACTATATGGAGAGACTTGGGGGAACTGAACCAACACAAGAAGTAAGGAGGACCATGACAATGTTTCGCCCTCCAGGAGCTTCATCACAATAAAATGTCGCATTAATTTGTCAGTAATTCTACTAATATTATTGTAATATATTACTATAATAATGGTAAACAATACCGACGGACAGATGAGTAAGACATATCCGCAACAGTTAGATTACTTTAATTTCCAGAATGTTAAGCCTACACAGTCGGCTTCTTTAGTCGAATACAGAATAACGAGTATAGAGACAGCAGAAACAATGGAGAGGTAAAGATGCTGTGATGAGTCCGCCAGCCTGGAGGGATGTTCAGCTTCATAGTCTTGAACAATGTCTTCACAGTGTTCACAACTATGAAGCTGAACATCTTTCCAGGCTGAGGGACCACCTCAAACTGCTACTACTCTAAGGCTAATGAACTGATCACATCTTTTCCTCTCTACTGTTTCTGCTGTCTTCTTATTAGTCATCTCTGCACTCGACTGAAGAAGCCTACTGTGTAGGCGAAACGTTACTGTAATAGATACCTAACTCTTGCACATACGTCTTAAACCTATAAACGTCTGTATATTTAAGAAAGACGTAGCTCTTCCCATAAATAGACGTACAGGAGTAAAAAATATATACATTTGTACTTCGTTCTTGTGTACTGTTAAGCAACCATTGCAACAACAGTGATATATTCACTGTGCAGACGATAGTAAGCTAAGAGCATCTAGGCCTGGTTCCATAGCAGGGTTCAGCCTCTCTTAGCTCCTTGTCGGTGTTCATATGTTCTAACCTAACTCTCGTTAGACTCTAGTTAGGGACGCTGGTGGCTGCTCACGCTGCCGTGTTATCAAATACATTGCAAATTCTGTTCCAAAACTGTGTAATAATTTTCCAATATAAATTATACTAAAAGAAAGATTCAAATATTTCGTGTTCGTACAGAAGTCTGAACAACATACATATTAACAGAATAAGTAAATATTTATGTGCGAATGCGTCAACAGTGGTATATTATTGTTTACAGGATAAAATATCTTATCTTCACGATCGTCCTACTGGGTTCATGGTCGCCTGTCTCTTGTTTTCACTGTCGTCCTTCCTTTATTTTCACGACTGTCCATCCTTTGTCATTACGGAAGACTTTTTCTTGGATTCACGGTCATCCGTCTCTTGGTACACGGCTGCTTTCACGCCCAGTAGACAATGGCATTCTACGAACACCTCAGAACACAATTATAATATCAAAATATTAATTTTGTACTAATATTATCTAAACAAAAATAATGTAAAGGCAGTCTGCTCCAGATACCAAAATTTTAAGAGGCTTCAGCTTTCATCTTAATGAAAATCAAGGAGACAAAGATTGCGACAGGATGACGCATGAGAAGGTAGATCATGGCGTGCCACTCTCGCCGCCTCCGTCAGCGTACACACCGTAATTAGCGGAGGTTCTTGTTAAACTCAGCTACAGTATTTGCACAGAGAAAAATCAAATAAGGTGAGTTTCAACTGTATTGTCAACAACGATGTTAGAAAGTGCAAATATAGTTGATTACTCCAAAAGAAATGACATGTTATATTCCAGGCTTTGATTTTTTATTTTTTTTAACCGATTTGCTCGAGACTTTCCACATATTCCTTATGCTATTACATAAAAGAGACCATGTGAAAGTTTCAAAAAGTTAGGACTACTAGAAGGCATCGGTGGACATGTCACTAAATGTTTCTCCTCGATTCCTCCGTACCCAAGGCATCATAGTCACCTACGTTGTTGTTAGTTTAATCGTCGAGAAAAACTGCCAGTCACAGGTGTTAATCATAAAATGACCCATCCAGTGGTGCATGCATTACAGCAAAGGCGCGGCACCTGAAGGTGGGGTAGTCGAAGGTACCATAGTGGGGCACAGCAGCAGCGACCGCTGGCTTACCCTTGCTGGACACAGTGGCCACCTCAGACAATTAGGAGGCCATCATAACATCGTCATCAGGAACAGTTAGCGGCCCCATAGTATAAAAGGAAGGGCGGCTCCTATGTTCTGAAGAGATGTGGGGGAAAGGGAGGTGAGCGGGGTGGCAGGAGGAGCACGTAGTTGTCTTGTGAACAGTGAATGGTGGTCACATGTCCTGGTGTTGTTATGATTCGCCACAAGAGTGGAGAAGCTCAAGGCGTTTGGAAGTGTAACCATGATGAAGTCATTTTTCTTTTGTATATCAATTAAGGTACTCCAATCTTGCCATTCTCGGATCCGCTTTTTTTTTTAAATATTGTGTGCTATCACCCTTAAAATGAGGCATATTAGAATGTCAAATAAGACAAGACATCAGTATCCAGTGAGATCCTTCGCAGTGAGCTGGAACTGAGTACGCGATAACTATATCTTGAGATCATAGATCTTATCTCCAACAGGCATGATGCATAGTTCCTGGCGCCACCAACCTCACCCCGCATGAAGGGCCTCTTTCAAGGAAGATGACGTTCAAATCAAAGAACTCACAATATTCTTCTTTTGTTCCTCTTTCTGAGAGCTGGATTTGCTTAAGGTCCAGGTCGTTCCAGATAGAAACTGTCTAATGTACTTGGTATGAACTCATTGCCAGAACCCTCTTGAAATTTCCCCCTGGTTTATAAAGCTCCGTTTGCTGCTAGAATCACTTAAAATTTCTTAAGGAAGAGAGTTTTTCATTTCTGTCACCTTCGCTTCTCTCAAAAAGTACAACACATTCCCTTAAAAATGCAGAAATTTTTCTAGCATTCCTGATTCTGCTCTCATTCAACCGTGGGAGAGTTTGCTCTCGTTCCGCAGTGGGACTTCCTGGTTAACCTGTATTTTCACTCTTAATAACAGTAATAAATGGAAACAACTATGTTTAAGGGTAGTTCTCAAACAAGCGAGGCGAGATAACAGAAAAAAATAACTTACTGAGCCTTGCAATAATCAGAAGTGGCAAGAATTGAGCAGGAAACTCACTACATAATATTCTTGCTTTGGTTTTGACTGTTGTTCGTATGTGTTTACAAAATACACAAGCTATTCTTGACCTCTTCAGCATCGCACAATTCTGAGTTTCTTAAACGAGGAACATTAAATATATTGAGTTTTCAAGGCTACTCGGGCTCCACAAGGCTACCGGGAGCCAAGAAGAGTAAACATCATAGGTCACCTGAAGATTCTCCTTTCTTATTTCTCAAGATTTGTCTTGAGAGGGTAAAGAAATTTCTGATGTGACAAAAGCCTGGCAGGTCAGGTATATGACAGGAAAACTGACAGAATGACCCACAAGGTTAACACTTCATGAAAAAATAGAATACCTAGGCCACTTTAGGACCATCACTTACGCTTGCCAAAAATTTACGTAACATAAATTAACCTGATTTACCTGTCCAAGAATTCGACTCTTGGATATCATGTAAACATTACAACACACAGAGAGATCGACACCATGCCCAGCCCTTCTAGGACAGGGTAGGTGCCTGAGCCGGAGCTTGCAGCTCACAAGCCTGTCATTCCCATTTGCCCCCTTGTGGTGGGGATGGCAGACCAGAGAGGCCTAGCTTGTGGCTAGGCCTGGGGACAGTTGGTCCCGAAGATGAGGCGGTACTTGTACCTCCTCCCATGGGAGACTTAGGTCTCAGACACTCCCTAGAGAGGGAGCCAAGGCCGGGCCACCACTTGGAAAAGGCCCGGGCCGGGAGTATACCGGCGAATCTTTAATAATAATAATAACACACAGAGATGTTTAAATGTTGCTACTGTTAAATGTACCCGCGACCTCAGCAGAATAAAAAAGAACATCGCATTTGTATTTAACCTGCGTTGGTCTCTTCATGTTAGATGCAACTTAAAGTTTTTTTTTCTCCTCCCGATGACAGCTTTACGAAGTGCAGCGTCTGCATTTTTGTTGTGTTGTTTCATTGATGTTTGTTGTCACTGTTGGTCGCTTACTGGTATTATCGTCTCAGTGTTTCTCTTGCTCTTGCTGAGAGGATTGGATACGCCGACAGTTCTATCTCTTATCGCTCTGATTACCCGCAGGGTATTGGGATGCATCGTCAAAGCATGCATCATCGAGATCTTATCTCCATGAAGGAGTTCAAACAATTAATTCTTAATCTCGGAATTCTTGTCGATGGGCTTGTACAACCCAATTTTCTACGTTCAATAGGTGTGTAAAATACCCCCAAAGGTGTATTCCTGGGAAATTTCAGCCATTTCTATGTTAAACAAGATACATGAGAGGGGATCACCTTGTTTCACCCGCTCTTTTAATTTCACCTACCCTACCTAACACTACGGTAGATGCCTCTACATAAGCTGATATAATATATTTTATAATTAATAATGGAACATGATAATTACGTAAGACTCTTTCCAGAGAAGGGTGACTGACAGAGTCGTACACTTTCTTCACATCAAGGAACAGCGCAGAAAGAAGGTTTCAGCACCTTCTTAACCTGGAAATAAATGGTATAAAATACCGACACAATGGAAATAAACACATATGCTGTATAATGTGATCCTTTATTGACTACGTTTCGCCCACACAGTGGGCTTTTTCAAGTCACAAACAGATCTGTTTGTGACTTGAAAAAGCCCACTGTGTGGGCGAAGCGTAGTCAATAAAGGATCACATTATACTGCATATGTGTTTATATTTCCACCTTCTTAACCTCATTTATAATTGCATACAACAACATTTCATTCAGCGTCAACCCATCAGCATGCAAAAAAAAGTTGTCTGTGCTGGGTGGAGGGGAATCCACAATACATATCGAACTGCTGCTATCTTATGGAACACCTTAACAATTATACTGGAGAGAGCATTTTGACTATATTCACTAGAGTACTCTGTCTTATCTACCTTAGACAGTATCGTTCTAGATTTCCTCATTGTTATTATAATCATGGGGGAGCGCTAAGCCCGTAGGGATTATACAGCACCTGTGGGGAGGGGGGAGACGGAAGGTATTCAGGCTCAGCTCAGGGAACTGGAGCACAGATGCAATTCCCTAGATCATGAGTCTCTCACCAGCATCAAGGAACCTCCTTTGAGGGCTCGATTTCCTCAACTGCTTCGGTAGAAAACTAGCTTTAAACCCCACACTGTGTACCGATGCCTACACTTCATAGGTTATCTTCTTCAAATCCAACAACTTCCAAACCTGGAGCTGAATGCGCACTTGAGTCCTTTAATGCCCTGGTTACTTCCGAATCTTTAACGGGAAGCTGCAGGAACCACAACTGATCATCAACCTAATTCTTCTCAGGTCTTATATCTTGCTCACACGGCTGAATAAACACCTCCAACGAAAAGTCGCAGCTGCGACACACCAAACAAAGTCCCAGCACCAACAGTCTCCCATCAGTCGTCTAACATAACTTTAACACAAGTTGAATCTGTCTTTATTATATAATATCTGCAGGTCTCTATACACCTACCTTCCATGAGCTCTTCTTCCCCCTTTCTCTTATTAGCTCTTTGAGATAGCGGTTTCCCTTTCTGCTGAAGTGGTTGGGTTGGCTCAACCTCAATAATAATAACAGTTGAAAACATATATAGCCTAATTTATCATAAACAATATTCAAACCCCGAAAAGAACAAAACGCACAATACCGTGACTGGACCAATGCACAAATAACTCGCACATAGACGTTTCGGTCCTACTTGGACCATTTCTAAAAGACCCATACTGTCTGTAGAAAAGTGTATAATGTTTTGTAGTTTCTGGCATGTGCTTGTGTACGTGAAAAATGTACTTGTACGTAGCGCCTGATGTTTTAATGCACGTTCTCTTAGTACGTCCAAATTATGACACACACACACACACACACACACACACACACACACACACACACACACACACACACACACGCAAACACACACACTCCTGAATTTCAGTTTCTATACCTTCCCAAATCTTAGTTATTCACGACTTCATGCTGTGAAGAGACATCTTGAATACTTTACTGTCCTCTACTCTCCTAGGAGCCTGTGTATCTACGACACCTATGAGCAGGGACTATTTTTTAAAATCAGTCACTCAATTAAAAAAGAATAATTTGTGATTACAACTATGGGATAATTCAGATAACGAAATTTTCCATACAGATACAAAAAAAAAAATAAAATAATAGGAATAAATTTTTTTCAAGTTAGACACTCAGTTGACTTGGGTTTATTTTTTTTAAAACCGGGACATTTGGCGTCCCGGACTGAATTTGGTAGGACACCTCTCCTAAAACTGGGACTGTCAGGGTAAAACCAAGACGAACTGGATCTCTATCTGTGAGCCAGATTTTGTAACTCAAGAGGCAGTTCACCTGGTAACATGTATTTCTTTCCTTTCTTTCCTATTTTGTCGTACGTGTGGATCTTGCCTTGTGGTCAACTGGTCGGTCTTCCATACCATTATTAAGATGATTACCTTGGGTAAGTCCTCTCTTTACCATTACTACACACGTAAGCAACACTATTTTTTCAAGCGCACCGGTGTCGTTTCCCACCGTTTTTTCAAGCGTACCGGTGTCGTTTCCCACCGTTTTTTCAAGCGTACCGGTGTCGTTTCCCACCGTTTTTTCAAGCGCACCGGTGTCGTTTCCCACCGTTTTTTCAAGCGTACCGGTGTCGTCTCCCACCGTTTTTTCAAGCGTACCGGTGTCGTCTCCCACCGTTTTTTCAAGCGCACCGGTGTCGTTTCCCACCGTTTTTTCAAGCGCACCGGTGTCGTCTCCCACCGTTTTTTCAAGCGTACCGGTGTCGTTTCCCACCGTTTTTTCAAGCGCACCGGTGTCGTCTCCCACCGTTTTTTCAAGCGCACCGGTGTCGTCTCCCACCGAAGCAAAGTAACCTGAAAACTAAAAATAAAAATACATTTTATTTTTACATTTAGTAATAAGAAACACTACCTTAACTCTATATTTTTTTTATTTATTATGGGGATTTTTTTAAGTATTATAACGCGATTGCAAACTACGGCAAGTGTGTCGTAAAACTCTAAGTCAGTGAGTAAACCACTGGGTCAACTGGCCCGTGGTTTACGCATTGGCTTGGAATTTTACGACTCACTTGCCATAGGTTTTAACCCCATTTGTACCGTGATTTTTCAAATATTGTTTGTTTATACCTGATTATAAGTATTGATTTAATTTTGATTCATTGACTATAGTCTGTCACTCTACTCTTTAGGACCTTCAGCCGTTATTCTTTTCAAAAAATGTCTTTCTGGTAACCTAGTTATTTCCGAAGCCCACAAGCTTGGCTTGGATCAACCGACTGTGCAAGGTTGAGCAAGATGCAGCAGCTGAGTGTTCATCACCTAGTGCCAGTGTTGACGTGTTCTACCTATACCAATAACATAAGTCTAATGGGTCGGTGTATTGTGTACAGTGAAGGCAGCACATATCCTCTTCATCGTCGGGTTTTCAACCTCATCAACAGCCTGGTGTGTTAACACTCATAATGAACACTTGAGTATCTTGACTACCTAAAGGTACTCATTTATTTACTCATTTTGAACCTTTTATTTTTATTAATAAAAATTCTGATTTTAATCATCGTATCTACTTACCCTTTTATATATTTATGTGTTACATTTATTATTAATGTTCCCCCTGAAAGTGAAAGGAGAACTCCCTGAATATTTATAACGAGGAAATCTACATTGATCTTAAATGTTAGCAACTTTTTCCCGTTACATTTATGTGTATTAATCAAGAATAACAGCTTGACAGATCAGAGACCTGACTGATGTTAACGAACGGAGGTTCGAACCTCCACCACTCATTGCTTCAACTCTAACGGGTTTAGTTTTTCACCTAAATAATTTTTGGTATTCACGAATAAAACAAACATTCTATTATCGATAAGATTTCCTAATTATTCCAGTTGATCAGCTGTTTAAAAGGCCGTTTATAAACAGTATATATTACTGGGAACCAGTCTCAAGTAAAAATAACAACTGGTTATAATCATAACCATAATTTGTAAAGGGGTGGACCGGTAAGCCAGCGGAAGGCCTCGGTCAGATAACCAAAAGTTCCAGTTGTAGGTCATCATATGACTAAGACCCGCGTCATGACACTTGTCCTGTTTCCTGACAAATCTTACCAAGTCACAAGTGGCGCTCCGCCTTGTACATGTACTTTTACTACAAGTACATGTACAAGGTATACAGACCTAGCTGACATCAATGACATACTACTATACAGAAAGCCCCTTGTTTTGCAGAGCATTTGGGCAAATTAAGTCAATTTTGTCCCCAGGATGTGACACACACCAGTCGACTAACATCCAGGTACCTATTTTACTGATAGGTGAACATGGACAGCAAGTGTCCTATAGGAAAACACATCCTAATGTTGCCACCTGTACCAGGGATCGAACCACGGACCTCAGTGTGGAAGTTGAGTGCACTAGCAATCGAGCTACAGGACACTATTTCATCCCCCAAAAGGGACATAGATAAGGTTAATGGGTAACTTACTGTCGTGAAGTGTGGGGATCTATGTTGCTCCAGCAAGGACACCGGAGATATTTGAATGAGTCGCGATCTGCAACAGTCTAGTAGCAGGGAGAAAGCCAGTTATTGCCTTGAAATGTTATCTAATTCGCGCTGTAATGTGTTAACGAATGTCAGACTAGCACCGTACTGGTCTAGTGAAGGGTAAGTGGCCCTGTAACTTTTTTTTTTTTTTATATTTTATTTAAAAACTGCATATACATAATACATTGTATTACTTACAAAACAAACCACAGTGAAAATAAATAAAAAGTACATACAATGACCTTCATACCTCTCCGAACATGAAATTAAACACCAACATTACAAAATAGTCAATAAACCAACCACATCCACTGTAACTTTATAGAAGTACTTAGTATTGATGACAATACATACATACACATACATATATTTACTCATATATATATATATATATATATATACATATATATATATACACATACACACACACACACATACATATATGTTAATTAAATTAATATACAACTCAGATCGGTATACAGAACAAATACATATAGTTTACTTCCATGTCACAAGTACTTGGCTAAACAGGAGCACCATACCTAACACATACACCAGAATATTGAAAACCCAACCTTCCACATCCTTACAATACAGAATTTTATAAACAGAGCAAATACAATAATGAATATAGTATAAAATTAAAAACCATACTAGGTATTACAAAACCTCTAGTACACAATCCCGGTACATTTTAAGAACACCATAGATCAAGGCCATATTACAACCATATACATAACCCCACAACCATATACATAACCTATAAACCCTCCTTTTATAATAATCATTATTACCAGTGCAGACACAGCTGACACTTCTACCCCCCTCTCCCCGTTTGTACAGTCCCCGTTCTAAATAACATACATTGAATTATCCTAATGAAAGGTCATACCCTGACCTCATCAAACCTAAAAGTTGGTAGGGCTTGAACAAGACAAAAACACAAAATTCACAGACTAAAACAGATATGAAACATTACATTCCTAGACACATACACTGTAATAAGTAGAATTATATACACCACCAATATGATATCAAATATTAATGTTAACCATGAATTACAAACATTCAAAACATTTGCCTATAGTGTAGTTCACACTCAAATTACAAGATAATACACCACATGCCATAGTAGCGGTACAATACTAGGCTATGTAAATAATTTAAAGAACCCGAGACTTAAATAAAACCAGAGTAGTTATAAGACTAAGGCTGCTGTAATGTGCCAGTCCCAAAAGAACTGACACGTATCTCAGAAAAATTTTGTGTTGATACCAACGTGTCAATCTAATTACTTAAAAACGAGATCCTAAGGGCTCGGTATCCTGGCTTTCAAGGAAATTTTAAACCCAGTGAACATAACCATCAGGCTTAGAAAAGTAACCCTGGAAACCACACTTATATCTCACTATGACAAACATTCTCTTGAAACATGGCTTACCATCCATACCTAATTCTCACTACCTTCCTCTTACACACATCAGTTCCAGATAAACCAAAAACAACCCCCCCCCTTTACATCCCCCCATAAGGAGACCACTCCTTTGTCCATCCTCAGGGACCCCGCCCAAGGGAACCCACAGTGAGATTCCTATAACCTTCCGGGAAACTTTTTTCCCAAGACGCCCCATAAACCAACTTATTCCTACACTTCGTCCTATAGAATCTGGCCGCCAACGCTTTTATCCTCATATCACCCCTTAATCCCCTCATTCCCCATGAAATGTCCAGATAATCCACTATGATATACATTATAGCCCTTCCTACATCCCTAGACACTCCCCCTACATCCAGTAGTAAAGCCCTTAAAAGCGACAAACGACCCCCCCCCCCAACAGTCTGATAACCCCACCCATCCATGATCTCACCCCCTCCAAGGAGGTACAAAAAAAAACCACATGAAACGCCGTTTCAACATCACCACAAAACTGACAAAAAGCCTCTTCCACAAATCCCATACTACGTAACACCTCCTTGGAAGCCAGAATCCCCATGATAAACCTATATACTAATTCTCTTACTCTAGCCGGTATCCGCAGCTTACTAAAATCTTTCCAAATAACCCCCCAATCATACGTTGGATACACGGCTACCCCTTGCATAATTCCTTGACCTTTCACTACCCTCACCAACCGTTTCACTTTGATTTTATCCACCTGTTGCACTGTCAATAAAAATCTCAACATATCTTCACAAACCCTCAATTCCTTCCCACTCCACCATTTACGTGCCTCCTCCATAACTCTTCCTACTTTGACGCCCCTCACACCCCCTTCCCTCATATACCTCCCCTTGATATATACAGCCATGACTCTCAGTCCTAAAGTCAACAAACCTAAACCCCCTCTCCGCACATCCGTCATAACTACCTCCTTACTTAACCATGCCCTCCCAAATCCCCACACAAACTTCAGCACCCTCCTCTGCATTTCCACAATATCTCGTACCTCTAAGGGAAAAACCTCTGCCACCCCCCCATACCTTGCTATAGACAAGTGAATTTACCACCACTACCCTCTGATGTAAAGCTAAGTCCCTCGCACTTAAACCTCCTAGTCTACTTAAAACCTTACCCTTGACAGACTCCGAATTTACCCTTCTGCATGCCTGCACTTCTGCCAAATACCATATCCCACATACCTTGATTCTGTCAACCACTGTCCATCCTAACCCTATCCCCAATCCCCCCCCTATCCAATTACCGACCTCTAGTAACCTTGATTTCACCGTATTAACTCTCATTCCGGTATTCATACCAAACATCTGAATCACTCTTCCCACCCTCCTTAACTCCTCCTTACCCCTTAGCATAACAGTAGTATCATCCACATACCCAACGATGCCCCCTTTGCACCCCCCTTCCATCTCCTGATTGTTCATTACCCTCTCAACAGACTCATAAAAAGGATTCTGCACACACGCAAAGAGCAGCTGTGACATCGGACAGCCCTGTCTCAAACCTCTCTCCATTGGTACACTTTCACCCAACCTCCCATTGACCTGTACCCTCACCTCAGCCCCATCATACAGGGTGTTCACCCACCTCACTACCCCCTCCCGAAAACCCAACCTCTCTAAGCAAACCCCTAAGAAATCTCTGTCCACGCAATCATAAGCATTCACCCAATCTAAACCTAGTATTCCCCCTCCCGAACATCTCTCTAGAAAATCCCTAATCACACCATGTCCATCCCTCATCCTTCTTCCCGGAATTCCCAACTGTCCCCTATGTAACACTAAACCCAACACTTTCCTCATTCTGTTGCCCAAAACCTTAGCAAAAATCTTGTAATCCGAGCACATTAACGTAATCGCACGATAATCATTCAAAACTCGGCATTCCTTCTTTTTGGGCACTAAAACCGTGACACCCGTTCTTTGTGATTTCCCCATCCTCCCACTATTTAACATACAATTCAAAACCCCCACCAAACAATGCCGTACACTCCCCCAATGATACCTATAAAAATCGTTTGGTAGTCCGTCTATGCCTGGGGTTTTACCCTGGCACATCCCAAAAACTGCCTCCTCCACCTCCTCTACAGTAATACTACCCTCGATTCTGTTACTGTCCTGCTCACTTAATACTCTATTAAACCCTTCATCCCCAAACCGTCCCTCACCCACTCCCCTGCCATCCCTCCTCCACTTCTCCCTAAACCAAAAATCTGCATACAAACTAATATTTTCCGTGGTGGATAGGCCTTGACCCTCCTCAAAGCCACCCCCCCCTGTACCTACCTCAATATACGCCAAGGTGGTCTTCGCCTGCCGTTCCTTAAACCTCCTTAATACAAAACCCGATGGCCTATCTCCCCTTAAGACATCCTCCAACCCTGCCCTAACTCGAATTGCCTCAAATTTTTCATTGTGAATTTCCGCCAACCTATTTCGCAAACGTTCCATGTCCTCACTCCGCCCCACACGTTCCTCTGCATAACAGTCATTTAACTGACCCTCAAGATAATTTTGTAGGCCATAGCTCCACCTAGCCATCTCCTTACCCCGTACTTTAAAAAATTTCCCTATTTCAACTTTAGCCCTCATTTCCCACCAATCCAGCAAATCCATTTCCATATTCCTAGTCTCCCACAAGGATTTCCACCAATCTTCAAACCCCGTAGGTTCATCCTTTTCCCTAAGTAGCCTCACATTTAATTTCCAATATCCTGCATAAACCCTCACTATGCCATCTACCCTCAAATCTGCTATAACAGCACGATGATCAGAAAAACCCACATCGATAGTCCTCACCCTCTCCACACCTATGCCCTGCCTAACATAAATCCTATCTAACCTTGCCTCATATCCCCTACGAATAAAAGTGTGCTCCACTCCATATCCCCTACTTCCCACCACATCTACTGCTCCAACATCTCGCAAAACATCCCGCAGGACCCCCAAAACACAACCCGCCCCCCTCGGAACCACATCACCCTTCCTAATGACACAATTCCAATCCCCACCAATCACCGTAAAAGCAGGTAAACCTCTCAAGTGATATACCAGAACCTCGCGTACAAAATCCACCTTCACTCTAGTGTTACTAGTTGCTGGCATGTACACACCTACAAAACTAACCCTCCTGGCCCCCCAAAACCCATCCACCCTGACAACCCTCCCACCCCCCCCCTCCTCCCAACCCAGGATACGCAAAGGACTGGTCTCCTTTACCGCCACAGCCACACCTCCTTTCAACCTCAAAGCATCACATGTAAACAACCTATAACCTTTCAACAACAGCTCACATCCTAACCTATGGTTATGTTCCTGCAAAAAACAGACATCAATGCTAAATCTCCTCAAAACCCACTCTAACCATACCCTCTTGACCTCGTTTTTAAGACCGTTTACATTGAAAGTTACACACCTGAATTTTACAAGAAAGGCGGCTTACCCCTGTGCCGCTGAGGCTTACTTGGTCCTCCTTTCATAGGTCTCGGTTCTTCTCTATCAATCCCTCGTTCCTGCCCTCCAACCCCTCCCTGTCCCTTCCCACCTAGCTTCCCATTGCCCCCCCCTCCTCCCTGACTTGCCTTTGCAACCACAGCTGCCCACATCTTCTTCCCAGGCCTCTGCGCTGGTGTGAGGACCTCGTCCATGTCTGATGCCCCCGCTGATCTCTTGCGGGAGCTACCCTCTACATACATTTCTTCTTCAACCACATCTTCTTGATGGACCTCCACCACCACATTGCTCTCCTTTCGAACCTCACTCAAGTCTTCCTTACCCTGCTTCTGTTCATCCATCACCTTGTCATCACCTGACCTCACATCACTTTCCACACCAAGCACCGACTCTTCCAAAAAATCCTTCAGCACAGCCTCCAAAATCCCGTCCTGAGCTGACTCTGCATTATCTAACGGCCTGTCTGACGGCGATATTCCCTCCCCTCCCGTTTCCACTGGTAGTGTAACACACGTCTCCAAAACCACCTCTGCCCTGTCGACCTCCTCACTCCATAGGCCTGTACCCCGTCTTTCCACTTCATCCGTCATAACATCCGTGGCTTCTAATGGCGTATCCACAGCAGCTGTCTCCTGACGCCTAGGCTCCTGTCTCCTGGGGCATTGTGCCACCATGTGCTCATAAGAGTCACATAAACGGCACGTCTTCCTCTGCCCCGCATAGTGAACAAAAACCTGTGTTCTATGGTTACGCAATGTAACATATGATGGTATCGGTCTCCTCAGGGTCATTTTCAGTGTGCATGATCCTTCCGGCATCCCCTCATAAGGGCCGTCCCTCCACATTCCCATGCTCGTCGAGTGTACAGTTCCATAACCACTGAACACATCTTGGATGCTGTATGCTGTTGCCTCAAAAGGTACATTCCTTACCTTCACCCAAGTAAAATACTTAGACACATCATGCAAGCATACTTCCACTGCCGAATTGATACTCATCCGTCGTTCTTGAAATTCATCTACGATGGTAGAGTAGAAGTCAGCCCTCATGAACTTCACGAAGACCCTTGACATTCCATTCAGTGCCACACCATACAGCTCTTCGTTGGGGATGCCATAACAGTCCCTGATAATGCTTGGCAGGAGAACGTTCATCGTGTCGTTGCTTAAAGTTCCTCTAACCAGCTGAATGCAGACAGTATTAATGCGCCGGTACAGTCGGTCCGCCATCTTGGCGCTAATACTATGTTTTCCTCACCAGGTGGCGTGCAAGAGAACCAGTAGAAGCGTCCTCTCTCCCCGCAGGTCGAGAGACGAATGTCTGTAACTAGGTAGTTGCTATTATGGCTCAGTTAGGTAGAGCTTCGTCATGTGCCTCTTCACTCGCTATGGATTTTTTTTGACTGCAGCGTGGGTGCCTGACGTGGGCAGCTGTGCCTGGTCACCCGGTACAGTGTGGGCTTCTGTTGTCAAATTGTATTGGTTGTAACAGTTAACCGTAGATACTAAGCTAAATTACTCTATGTCTAAATCTAACTTACCTAAAATATTTATAAGAAGTAATGTATTTTAAGCCTATGGAGGCTTTATTATTAAATTAGTCTTATAAACTAAGAATGTATAAGAAAATGTGGCAACATCGGTATAGGAATACTGTGGACATACTCCGCTCCTCTTTTGAACCCTACTTAGGGGGGTCTAACAGCTGGGGAAATCAGTCAACTTTCCTGATTTCCCACAGTGGTTCAGAGTACCAAAGTTACATTGCAACTCTCTGAACACTGAAATGAGTATCAGTAGTGGACGAAGGAAAGTCTTTATTCAACTCCTTACCCCCATAACTCAAGATGAAATTAAGACACATGTGCAACATCTGGGTATCTTTAATGTAGACGTTTCGCCATCCAGTGGCTTTATCAATACAAATTCCAGGACATAACTTGAAGACAGTAGAACTATGTACAGAGGATGATGTAATCAGTCCCACCCCTCGTTGACCAGCTAACTCCACCCACCCCTCGTTGACCAGCTAACTCCACCCACCCCTTGTTGACCAGCTAACTCCACCCACCCCTCGTTGACCAGCTAACCCCACCCACCCCTCGTTGACCAGATAACTCCACCCACCCCTTGTTGACCAGATAACTCCACCCACCCCTCGTTGACCAGCAAACACCACCCCCCCCGCGTTGACCAGCTAACTCCACCCACCCCTCGTTGACCAGCTAACTCCACCCACCCCTCGTTGACCAGCTAACTCCACCCACCCCTTGTTGACCAGCTAACTCCACCCACCCCTCGTTGACCAGCTAACTCCACCCACCCCTCGTTGACCAGCTAACTCCACCCACCCCTCGTTGACCAGCTAACTCCACCCACCCCTTGTTGACCAGATAACTCCACCCACCCCGCGTTGACCAGCTAACCCCACCCACCCATCTCATAAAACCCAGCCTTGGGCAAAACGTTGCATTAAAAGAATTCTTTGCTACTATTGTTTTCATTTCCACACTTTGCAATATTTTGAAGACTTATTTTAATAAATGGGAGAACGTAATTAATCGAGTCAGAACGTAATTAATAGGAGCATAACATAATTAATGGAAGTAGAACGTAATTAATGGAAAAAGAGAGAAATTAATGAAAGCAGAATGTAATTAATGGAAACAGAGCACAATTAACGAAAGCACAAAGTAATTAATGGAAGCACAAAGTAATTAATGGAAGCACAAAGTAATTAATGGAAGCACAAAGTAATTAATGGAAGCACAAAGTCAAACACCCAACAATAAAATTTTTTTTTTTTTTTTATATTTTATTTAAAACAGTGCGATACAAATAGCAGAAATATATTAAAAGATACACGATACACGACAAAAGATACCATACTGCACTAGAATTTACTGCACAGTGGTACTTAATATTGATACCATACTGAAAATATTGATACCTAATATTGATACCATACTGTGGTAATATTGATACATACTGTACAGTGGTAATATTGATACCATACTGCACAGTGGTAATATTGATACCATACTGTGGTAATATTGATACCATACTGGTAATATTGATACCATACTGTAATATTGATACATACTGCACAGTGGTAATATTGATACCATACTGTGGTAATATTGATACCATACTGCACAGTGGTAATATTGATACCATACTGTACAGTGGTAATATTGATACCATACTGCACAGTGGTAATGTTGATACCATACTGCACAGTGGTACAGTGGTAATATTGATACCATACTGCACAGTGGTAATATTGATACATACTGCACAGTGGTAATATTGATACCATACTGTGGTAATATTGATACCATACTGCACAGTGGTAATATTGATACCATACTGCACAGTGGTAATATTGATACCATACTGCACAGTGGTAATATTGATACCATACTGTACAGTGGTAATATTGATACCATACTGTACAGTGGTAATATTGATACCATACTGTAATATTGATACAGTGGTAATATTGATACCATACTGCACAGTGGTAATATTGATACCATACTGCACAGTGGTAATATTGATACCATACTGCACAGTGGTAATATTGATACCATACTGCACAGTGGTAATATTGATACCATACTGCACAGTGGTAATATTGATACCATACTGCACAGTGGTAATATTGATACCATACTGTACAGTGGTAATATTGATACCATACTGCACAGTGGTAATATTGATACCATACTGCACAGTGGTAATATTGATACCATACTGCACAGTGGTAATATTGATACCATACTGCACAGTGGTAATATTGATACCATACTGCACAGTGGTAATATTGATACCATACTGCACAGTGGTAATATTGATACCATACTGCACAGTGGTAATATTGATACCATACTGCACAGTGGTAATATTGATACCATACTGCACAGTGGTAATATTGATACCATACTGCACAGTGGTAATATTGATACCATACTGCACAGTGGTAATATTGATACCATACTGCACAGTGGTAATATTGATACCATACTGCACAGTGGTAATATTGATACCATACTGCACAGTGGTAATATTGATACCATACTGCACAGTGGTAATATTGATACCATACTGCACAGTGGTAATATTGATACCATACTGCACAGTGGTAATATTGATACCATACTGCACAGTGGTAATATTGATACCATACTGCACAGTGGTAATATTGATACCATACTGCACAGTGGTAATATTGATACCATACTGCACAGTGGTAATATTGATACCATACTGCACAGTGGTAATATTGATACCATACTGCACAGTGGTAATATTGATACCATACTGCACAGTGGTAATATTGATACCATACTGCACAGTGGTAATATTGATACCATACTGCACAGTGGTAATATTGATACCATACTGCACAGTGGTAATATTGATACCATACTGCACAGTGGTAATATTGATACCATACTGCACAGTGGTAATATTGATACCATACTGCACAGTGGTAATATTGATACCATACTGCACAGTGGTAATATTGATACCATACTGCACAGTGGTAATATTGATACCATACTGCACAGTGGTAATATTGATACCATACTGCACAGTGGTAATATTGATACCATACTGCACAGTGGTAATATTGATACCATACTGCACAGTGGTAATATTGATACCATACTGCACAGTGGTAATACACACACACCCAACACACTGTATATTACAATGGTAATACACTCTCACACACAACACACCGTATATTACAGTGAATATACACTCACACTCAACACTATACATTACAGTGATATTGTTTTATTTGTTAAAGAACATCTCTAACAAGGTTACTTATACAAAACATCAAACACTGGAAATTATAAGATTGTACAATAAAAGAAGAGATATAAAAAAAAACTAAACACGCACAATGACACACATACACAAGCACACATAGGTGAGGTTTCTGCCTGTCAACACACACGTATGAGAGACTAAATCTAAGATCTCAGGTGCTTAACAGAGCACCACGATACTCAAACATTAATTTAGGCGATTATCACAAGATCTTAACATACATAGGTATTTAGGATACAAAGAAGGAAACGGGATAATACTAAAAGTCACAATAAAAACATCCAATATAACAAAACAAAACTACGATGTGAAATTTTACATCTCAGCGGAACTAAGAAAAAATGATGCAAGTAGTTACATGTAATATAATATTACTGAAAAGCACACTGTAACACAGCATAAAATATAACAAAATAAGAACCAGTAGCTTATGCTAGGAAAAACTTTTTTTTTTTTTATAAACATTACACTTGAATCAAAATCATTAAAGACACCTATAACATATTTGAGTCATTGAAAATTTTCATCATAAAGTCCTTGAAATGATTTATGCATGATAAATGATAATATGCAATCGTAGTACAACACATTTCTAAATGATAACTTTTTAGTTCCTGAAACCCTCGGGGCAATAACCATATTGCCCATAGATATCAAAACTCAATTATACATCCTTATAAACAGCACTCCATGCTCACACCCAAGTCTAGGAAAATAGCCCGTTGTGTCCCCTTACCCATTTTGCAAATCCCATAAATCCCTTAATGTGAAATTTCGATAACCCTCACTAAAATCTCTCTCCCATCTCCCTCCATACACCCCTTTATTCCTACACTGTGTCCTATAAAAAGTTGCTGCCAACGCATTAATTCTTGCACGCACGTCCGCCTCCCTCATAGCCCACATCATGTATATATAATCCGTAATCATATACCCAATCGCATTCTCAACCCTTTTATTCACCCCAGTTATATCTAAACTTAAAACCCTCAAGACCTGCAAACCCCCTCCCCCCACTAACCTTAAAACCTTACCCATCCAAACCCTTATAAGTTCAATACAATCGCAAAAATACACCGTATGATAAATAGTCGCCAATCCTCCACAATCCTTGCATTCCCCATCCTCTCGTATTCTCTTATAGAATAAAACCATTCCTGACGGCAATATTCCATGTAAAAATCTATACATAACTTCTCTGACTTTAGGTTTTAAACGCAATTTGTTTAAACGCCCCCAAATATTACGCCAATCATACATCGGATATACTCCTTCTACCGCCGCTACCAAAGCCTTACCATCTGCCCTATCAAGATTTCTCAATTTAATATGTAAAGGATCCCTCACGTTTATAAATACCCGTAACATTGCCTCACCTATCATGAACTCCCTACCCCCCCACCACCGTCGCATATCCTGATGTATCCTATGAAGACCGTCTCCTTTCACCCCTCCCTCCCGCTTATAACTATGTTTTAAATACATACTTATTATCCTCTTTTCGACATCTATAAGACCCAGCCCTCCACGGCCAACCGGGAGTGTGACAACCGCTCTACTTAACCATTCGCTCCCTGTTCCCCAAATGAATCTAAAAACACTTTTTTGTAGCCTTTTTAACTCACAACGAAGTATCGGAAATATTACCGTAACATGCCATAGTTTACTATATAATAGCACATTCGTTGTAATCACCCTTTGTTGCAAACTTAAATTAGCAGCTCTTAAACCACTGAGGCGCTTCAGAACACTGTCAACGATACGCACGGAATTTATTTGCTGTGCTAACTTGAAATCATTTACATAAACGATCCCACATATCTTTATTTGGTCCACCCTTTTCCACCTTTCAGCAACCATTCCGTCCTCACGTGACCCTTTTCCAAGATTCATATACTTTGTTTTCCCCATGTTGATCGTCATGCCAGTAGCCTTTTCAAAAACTTTCACTAACGTTTCTACCCGAATCAAATCCATGTTTTCTCTCACCAAAATCGTCGTATCGTCGACATATCCAACAATGCCCGCTCCCCCATCCCTTACATTACCCATCCCCTTTGCTTCCAATAAAACCCTTATCCCTCTATAAAAGGGATCTTGAAAACAAGCAAAAAAAATTTGTGAAAGGGGACAACCTTGACGCAAACCCCTTCCCATCTGAATTCGATCTCCCAACCTCCCATTCACCTGCACACGCAAGGTTGCCTCCTGATACATTAATTTGGCCCATGATATAATTTCCGCACCAAACCCCTGCCATCTCATGATCTTCCATAACGTCTCCCGTTCCACACTATCATATGCCGCCTCCCAATCTATAGCCAATACCCCCCCCTTTCCTAATCTTACTCTTTCTTCAATAAAACTTCTAATCATACCGTGACCTTCATACATAGACCTGCCCGGCACCCCATATTGTCCCTTGTCAATCACTCTGCCCAGGACTTTTTTTATTCTGTTAGCCAAGATCCTTCCAAAAATTTTATAGTCACCACATAATAACGAGATTGCACGATAATCTTTAACCGTTAATGGCTCGCCTTTAGGAACTAGGACGACCACAGCCAACCTTTGTTGTTCCCCTAAAACCCCATCCCGCTTCATTATATTGAATAAACGTACCAAAAACCCCTTTAAAACGTTCCAATTTTGAAGATAAAAGTCGCTGGGCAACCCATCAATTCCTGGCGCCTTACCCAATTGCGCCCCAGATAAAGCCTCCCAAGTCTCACACTCCGTTATCGGCCCTCCCAACATCAAACGATCATGCTCCTCCAGCTCACACTGCACAAACCTACCGATTGACTGCAATGCAATTTCACTTATTCCAACACTTTGCGTTTTCAATTTAACCCATGCATCTATATACCCACTCATACCCTCCGTCGTCGTCAACTCCTGATTCACTCTATACCCCTGCATACCTACCTGAACATTCAACCCCATTAACTCCATTGCTTTGCGACGTCTGTGTTGATTCCTCAACACACACGCCGACGGCCGATCTCCCCACAAAACCTCTTCGATTCCACCCTTAAGCCTTTCCCCATCAAACCTTTCGTTTTGTAAATTTCGTAGTTGCTCCTTAATTCTTTCAATTTCTATAACAGGATAATTAGCATTCGCTTGTACATAGCAGTCGCGCAACTGCCCCTCTAAATATCGTTGGAAACCGTATTGTAACTGACTATATCTCACTCCTTGACTAATATAATATTCCTTAATTCGCTTTTTGGCTATCGTTTCCCACCAATTAACCAAATCCACATCTCTAGGTGCTTCAACCACAAGGCGTTCCCACATATGCCCAAAAGACAAAAGACTTTCCTCCCTCTTCAATAACTTTACATTTAATTTCCAAAAAGATGGACCCCTTCTAGGCACACCCTCAATATCTACATCCATTACAACTCCTCTATGATCCGAAAAAACCACATTTATCACATTCACTCTCCGCACTGTAACCGCACTAGACACGTACATTCTATCCAATCTCGCCGCATAATCTCGTCTAATAAAAGTATGCTCCACCATGCCACCCCCCCCCACACACATCCATTAAACCCACACTCGTCAATAAATCTCCCAGGAATCCCAAGCAACAACCTGCTCCTCGAGGCTCCACATCTTTTCGTCGTATTACACAATTCCAGTCGCCCCCTATTATCGCTACATTTGGTAAACTACGTAGATAATATACTAATACATCTTGTACAAAATGAGTTTTAAGTCGTACATCTCCCTCGGCCGGCCCATATACACATACAAAACTTATGTGTGCTCTACCCCATAAACCATCCACCCTAATCACTCTCCCCTCCCCCC
Organism: Cherax quadricarinatus; assembly: GCF_038502225.1. Classification (NCBI taxonomy): domain Eukaryota; kingdom Metazoa; phylum Arthropoda; class Malacostraca; order Decapoda; family Parastacidae; genus Cherax; species Cherax quadricarinatus. Next base: position 26,881,423 of record NC_091327.1, read on the forward strand.
TTTCACTATGGCGTACTACAAACGGGCTATTTTCCTTTACCAGAATGGCGACGCCTCCTTTTAACCTCGTCGCATATTCCATATACACATCATAACCATCCATTTCTAACTCATATCCAATTCTGTAATTGTGTTCTTGGATAAATACCACATCCACATCTAGACGCACCAAAAATTCATTAAACCACTTTCGCTTCCGCTCAGATCTCAAACCGTTAATATTTATTGTCAAAACCTTAAAGTCAATTAATGGGGTTTTCCTTTCGTTCTAGGTATAGACTTTTCACTTATACATTTTACACCACCTCTATCCCTCCCCCCTTTTTTGGGAACCACCTTGATAAACCCTTGTTTCGTGGATTCTCTGTTCCCTGTCCTCTGTACATCCGCCCAAGACTTTTTTCCTGGCCTTTGGGCAGGAGTAAGCACGTCGTCTGAGTCTGATGGGGTCGCAGTTCGCTTTCGCGTCCTACCCTCCACCTGCATTGGGATTTCTTTAGTACTATCGTGATGCACCTCCACTTCTGCTACATTTACCGTCATACCATGCGACACACTAGACTCAATGCTTCCATCCGTCGCCTCACCATGATGTTCAACCGATCCCAAAATTGCACCTGGATCCTCCACATGGTTGACGATCGACTCGTCTAACAAAACATCCAGTGCCTTCACTAAAGACGCCGCTACATCCTCTTCCCCCATAGTGGGCAGAGTCTCTTCCAATACTTTATTTATGTCCAGTGACGGTGATTCTTCTCGCTGTTTTGCATCCTCCAAAGCATTCTCCTGCGCTTTTTCTACCTCTTCACTCCAAGATGTCCGTTGTCGAGACGGGTGAGCATAAGACTGTTCTCGTCCCTCAACTTCCTCGACTTCTTCCGGTTGTTGCTGTTGCGATATTTGGAGATTCCCACGACGCTTACCACACTGTGCCGCTATGTGGTCATACGACCCACACAGCCGACACGTACGACGTTGCCCCGCATATGTCACATATACTTGAGTTCGAAATGCTTGCAACATAATATAGGACGGTATGGGGTGGCGTAAGGTCATTTTGACTGAATATGTTCCCTCCAAACTTCCAGCATAAGGTCCAGCGGCCCACCGACCTGCAGAGGCCATATGAACCGTACCATAATTACGTAGTTCATCTTTTATAACAAAATCAGTCGCTTCAAAAGGCACATTCTTGATTTTTACCCATGTGTAGTATCTTGATACATCATGAAGACGTACTGATACAGCTGAATTGACGGCTATAATGGTCTCTTGATACTTATCCACCACTGCTTCGTAGACATTTGCTGACGTCATTTTAACGAAAATCCGTGTCGTCCCATTAAGTGCTACACCACATATCTCTTCATTTGCGATACCGTAGGTATCACGGATAATCGCCGGTAGTAACAAATCCATCGTGGCTCCCGTGACAGCCCCACGGGTCAACTCAACGCAAACAGTGTTGATGCGCCTGTTGCTATGCAGCGCCATGTTGGAAAATGAGCAGCACACGTCCTCACTACTCAATGACTGTTGACGAACTGGTGTAGCTCGCCTGAAACAGCAGAGGGGTGCAGAGCACAACCGCACTCTACCGTGGTCAGGCAGCGAATGAACGCTTCCTGTAAAGATGCAACAACAATACCAACAAAAATAGGCAAGTCCCGCTAGAGAAATGGGATTCCCAGTGAGACCAGAGCAGCAAGAATGTAAACAGCAGAGGACCCAGCACACTTTGTATATAACTGATAAGAGCTACGGAACTTCTGTATTGTGCTGTTATACTTGAGATGAGAGTCACATGGCTGGTTTCAATGCGGTCATCTAGTAAGTTGATTGTCTCTTACTAAGAAAACGCTGGTAATTACCTCTTTGTAGTTAGAGGAACAGAGCTAAGCTCGTGGTGTTCCGTCTTCGTTACCAGTAGTCACAGGCAGAGCTAAGCTCGTGGTGTTCCGTCTTCGTTACCAGTAGTCACAGGCAGAGCTAAGCTCGTGGTGTTCCGTCTTCGTTACTTGATTCATTATGTGAAGGTGTTGTGTCAAAATATTTTGTCTTATTAAGAGTGAAGTATTTGGAGTTCATTAATGTGTGAATAACATTAATTATATTCGAGCGTTCATAGTCACCTCAGAAAAGCATATTAATTAAAATTTGTTATATAAAAGTATTAAAAATTCAGTTTTCTATGTTTCTATGTTACCTAATTAACAATAATAACATAACTAAATATAGAGCAAGAGGTCAAATTATTATAAAAATAAAAAAAAATATAAATAAATAAAATAATATCCTGATATGCCTATAAAAACCACAACCATGTTATCAGGTCAAGTCGCTTCATGACCTTTTATTTATAATTTTTAGGCCATAAGAGGGATGGTAAGCATGGGCACTGGAAGGGCTACAAGAGGATAGAACAGGGAAAAAATAAGCTGTGGGTAGACAGGAAGAGAGCGATAAGAAAGGTTAGGCGGTCTCACCACTTATTCTTGTAGCAAAACTCGTTACAGACTGATAACCTTTACGCCCAAAATACATTTGTTGACCTAGATCTCTGCTGCACCGTCGTCTAATGAATTACCTGTCGTCACTGATAGTCAAATTCCTCGCCCCGTTACCTGTCACATTACTTACTAAGTAACTATGATACTGACGCAAAAACAAGATTTTATATTGCAATTTCTCGAGCTAAATTGATCACAACCTGGTTAATACTCAATAAAAAATAGTAGTGATGGTTAATGTCTGTTAGAGAGAGATAATTATATATATTACATCGTTCTCAGAGTAGCCAGGAAAATGAAAGTGTTATTTGAAATTAAATTAATATCAGGCTTAGTCCATAAAATATTTTGTGTATACATGTGTGTAACACAGATTATGTTTTAAAAATGTATTGAGTTACATAATAATAATTACATAATACCACAGCCGTTCCTCACGTTAACCTGTGGAATAAATAGCCTAACAAAACAAAGTGCGTGCAGAATGTGTGTATATATATACGTGTCCTAATAAGTAAAAATGTGACTGAAAAGGAATACCAGTAAAAGCAAAAGACTCTTTTTATCCTCACTCATCCCTGAAAAAAACAGTAAATGTAGGAATTTATACACAAGGGCTCAGTGTTTCCAGAAACATAGGGATATACTACGTATATACATAGTATTTGAAATATAAAAGCAAACCAGACGAAAAGGTGTGATAATTTACATGTTTCAGCACTCTATAACATCAGTATGAACTGAATAAAGTCTTGTGAATGGTCCAAGTCGGACCGAAACGTCGTCATGAGCTTTTCTCGTATAACCGGGTTATTTGTGTATTGTTCCAGTCACTGTATTGTGCCTCTCTGTTCTTTAACATCCTTATTGTTGTTCTAACTTTTATAGATTTCAACATTTCCTTTAACCACTATTAAAGTTATACAAAACTGTATTTAAAAACTTCCAAAAAACGTCATAAATCAAAAACTAAATTGCTATATTCAGTGTCGAAGATTGCAATCTGCAACGTTTGACTAAACTATTCCGGTTAAATAACAGTCCAATAGTCATAAGATAGTTTTTAGGCTGTACGAAATTCTCTACTTATCCAGGATCTTCATTTGAAGACATTCGTCTCTCGACCTGCGGGGAGAGAGGACGCTTCTACTGGTTCTCTTGCACGCCACCTGGTGAGGAAAACATAGTATTAGCACCAAGATGGCGGACCGACTGTACCGGCGCATAAATACAGTCTGCATTCAGCTGGTTAGAGGATCTTTAAGCAACGACACGATGAACGTTCTCCTGCCAAGCATTATCAGGGACTGTTATGGCATCCCCAATGAAGAGCTGTATGGTGTGGCATTGAATGGAATGTCAAGGGTCTTCGTGAAGTTCATGAGGGCTGACTTCTACTCTACCATCGTAGATGAATTTCAAGAACGACGGATGAGCATCAATTCGGCAGTGGAAGTATGCTTGCATGATGTGTCTAAGTATTTTACTTGGGTGAAGGTAAGGAATGTACCTTTTGAGGCAACAGCATACAGCTTACAAGAAGTGTTCAGTGGTTATGGAACTGTACACTCGACGAGCATGGGAATGTGGAGGGACGGCCCTTATGAGGGGATGCCGGAAGGATCCTTCACACTGAAAATGACCCTGAGGAGACCGATACCATCATATGTTACATTGCATAACCATAGAACACAGGTTTTTGTACACTATGCGGGGCAGAGGAAGACGTGCCGTTTATGTGACTCTTATGAGCACATGGTGGCACAATGCCCCAGGAGACAGGAGCCTAGGCGTCAGGAGACAGCTTCTGTGGATACGCCATTAGAAGCCACGGATGTTATGACGGGTGAAGTGGAAAGCCGGGGTACAGGCCTATGGAGTGAGGAGGTCGACAGGGCAGAGGTGGTTTTGGAGACGTGTGTTACACTACCAGTGGAAACGGGGGGGGAGGGAATATCGCCGTCAGACAGGCCGTTAGATAATGCAGAGTCAGCTCAGGACGGGATTTTGGAGGCTGTGCTGAAGGATTTTTTGGAAGAGTCGGAGCATGGTGTGGAAAGTGATGTGAGGTCAGGTGATGACAAGGTGATGGATGAACAGAAGCAGGGTAAGGAAGACTTGAGTGAGGTTCGCAAGGAGAGCAATGTGGTGGTGGAGGTCCATCAAGAAGATGTGGTTGCAGAAGAAATGTATGTAGAGGGTAGCTCCCGCAAGAGATCAGCGGGGGCATCAGACATGGACGAGGTCCTCACACCAGCGCAGAGGCCTGGGAAGAAGATGTGGGCAGCTGTGGTTGCAAAGGCAAGTCAGGGAGGAGGGGGGGGGCAATGGGAAGCTAGGTGGGAAGGGACAGGGAGGGGTTGGAGGGCAGGAACGAGGGATTGATAGAGAAGAACCGAGACCTATGAAAGGAGGACCAAGTAAGCCTCAGCGGCACAGGGGTAAGCCGCCATTCTTGTAAAATTCAGGTGTGTAACTTTCAATGTAAACGGTCTTAAAAACGAGGTCAAGAGGGTATGGTTAGAGTGGGTTTTGAGGAGATTTAGTATTGATGTCTGTTTTTTGCAGGAACATAACCATAGGTTAGGATGTGAGTTGTTGTTGAAAGGTTATAGGTTGTTTACATGTGATGCTTTGAGGTTGAAAGGAGGTGTGGCTGTGGCGGTAAAGGAGACCAGTCCTTTGCGTATCCTGGGTTGGGAGGAGGGGGGGGGGGTGGGAGGGTTGTCAGGGTGGATGGGTTTTGGGGGGCCAGGAGGGTTAGTTTTGTAGGTGTGTACATGCCAGCAACTAGTAACACTAGAGTGAAGGTGGATTTTGTACGCGAGGTTCTGGTATATCACTTGAGAGGTTTACCTGCTTTTACGGTGATTGGTGGGGATTGGAATTGTGTCATTAGGAAGGGTGATGTGGTTCCGAGGGGGGCGGGTTGTGTTTTGGGGGTTCTGCGGGATGTTTTGCGAGATGTTGGAGCGGTAGATGTGGTGGGAAGTAGGGGATATGGAGTGGAGCACACTTTTATTCGTAGGGGATATGAGGCACGGTTAGATAGGATTTATGTTAGGCAGGGCATAGGTGTGGAGAGGGTGAGGACTATCGATGTGGGTTTTTCTGATCATCGTGCTGTTATAGCAGATTTGAGGGTAGATGGCATAGTGAGGGTTTATGCAGGATATTGGAAATTAAATGTGAGGCTACTTAGGGAAGAGGGTGACCCTACGGGGTTTGAAGATTGGTGGAAATCCTTTTGGGAGACTAGGAATATGGAAATGGATTTGCTGGATTGGTGGGAAATGAGGGCTAAAGTTGAAATTGGGAAATTTTTTAAAGTACGGGGTAAGGAGATGGCTAGGTGGAGCTATGGCCTACAAAATTATCTTGAGGGTCAGTTAAATGACTGTTATGCAGAGGAACGTGTGGGGCGGAGTGAGGACATGGAACGTTTGCGAAATAGGTTGGCGGAAATTCACAATGAAAAATTTGAGGCAATTCGAGTTAGGGCAGGGTTGGAGGATGTCTTAAGGGGAGATAGGCCATCGGGTTTTGTATTAAGGAGGTTTAAGGAACGGCAGGCGAAGACCACCTTGGCGTATATTGAGGCAGGTACAGGGGGGGGTGGCTTTGAGGAGGGTCAAGGCCTATCCACCACGGAAAATATTAGTTTGTATGCAGATTTTTGGTTTAGGGAGAAGTGGAGGAGGGTTGGCAGGGGAGTGGGTGAGGGACGGTTTGGGGATGAAGGGTTTAATAGAGTATTAAGTGAGCAGGACAGTGACAGAATCGAGGGTAGTATTAATGTAGAGGAGGTGGAGGAGGCAGTTTTTGGGATGTGCCAGGGTAAAACCCCAGGCATAGACGGAATACCAAACGATTTTTATAGGTATCATTGGGGGAGTGTACGGCATTGTCTGGTGGGGGTTTTGAATTGTATGTTAAGTAGTGGGAGGATGGGGAAATCACAAAGAACGGGTGTCACGGTTTTAGTGCCCAAAAAGAAGGAATGCCGAGTTTTGAATGATTACCGTGCGATTACGTTAATGTGCTCGGATTACAAAATTTTTGCTAAGGTTTTGGGCAACAGAATGAGGAAAGTGTTGGGTTTAGTGTTACATAGGGGACAGTTGGGAATTCCAGGAAGAAGGATGAGGGATGGACATGGTTTGATTAGGGATTTTCTAGAGAGATGTACGGGAGGGGGAATACTAGGTTTAGATTGGGTGAATGCTTATGATTGCGTGGACAGAGATTTCTTAGGGGTTTGCTTAGAGAGGTTGGGGTTTCGGGAGGGGGTAGTGAGGTGGGTGAACACCCTGTATGATGGGGCAGAGGTGAGGGTACAGGTTAATGGGAGGTTGGGTGAAAGTGTACCAATGGAGAGAGGTTTGAGACAGGGCTGTCCGATGTCACAGCTGCTCTTTGCGTGTGTGCAGAATCCTTTTTATGAGTCTGTTGAGAGGGTAATGAACAGTCAGGAGATGGAAGGGGGGTGCAAAGGGGGCATCGTTGGGTATGTGGATGATACTACTGTTTTGCTAAGGGGTAAGGAGGAGTTAAGGAGGGTGGGTAGAGTGATTCAGATGTTTGGTATGAATACCGGAATGAGAGTTAATACGGTGAAATCAAGGTTACTAGAGGTCGGTAATTGGATAGGGGGGGGCTTGGGGATAGGGTTAGGATGGACAGTGGTTGACAGAATCAAGGTATGTGGGATATGGTATTTGGCGGAAGTGCAGGCATGCAGAAGGGTAAATTCGGAGTCTGTCACGGGTAAGGTTTTAAGTAGACTAGGAGGTTTAAGTGCGAGGGACTTAGCTTTACATCAGAGGGTAGTGGTGGTAAATTCACTTGTCTATAGCAAGGTATGGGGGGTGGCAGAGGTTTTTCCCTTAGAGGTACGAGATATTGTGGAAATGCAGAGGAGGGTGCTGAAGTTTGTGTGGGGATTTGGGAGGGCATGGTTAAGTAAGGAGGTAGTTATGACGGATGTTCGGAGAGGGGGTTTAGGTTTGTTGCCTTTAGGACTGAGAGTAATGGCTGTATATATCAAGTGGAGGTATATGAGGGAAGGGGGTGTGAGGGGCGCTAAAGTAGGAAGAGTTATGGAGGAGGCACGTAAATGGTGGAGTGGGAAGGAATTGAGGGTTTGTGAAGATATGTTGAGATTTTTATTGACAGTGCAACAGGTGGATAAAATCAAAGTGAAACGGTTGGTGAGGGTAGTGAAAGGTCAAGGAATTATGCAAGGGGTAGCCGTGTATCCAACGTATGATTGGGGGGTTATTTGGAAAGATTTTAGTAAGCTTCGGATACCGGCTAGAGTAAGAGAATTAGTATATAGGTTTATCATGGGGATTCTGGCTTCCAAGGAGGTGTTACGTAGTATGGGGTTTGTGGAAGAGGCTTTTTGTCAGTTTTGTGGTGATGTTGAAACGGCGTTTCATGTGGTCTTTTTTTGTACCTCCTTGGAGGGGGTGAGATCATGGATGGGTGGGGTTATCAGACTGTTGGGGGGGGGTCGTTTGCCGCTTTTAAGGGCTTTACTACTGGATGTAAGGGGAGTTCCTAGGGATGTTGGAAGGGCTATAATGTATATCATAGTGGATTATCTGGACATTTCATGGGGAATGAGGGGATTAAGGGGTGATATGAGGATAAAAGCGTTGGCGGCCAGATTCTATAGGACGAAGTGTAGGAATAAGTTGGTTTATGGGGCGTCTTGGGAAAAAAGTTTCCCGGAAGGTTATAGGAATCTCACTGTGGGTTCCCTTAGGCGGGGTCCCTGAGGATGGACAAAGGAGTGGTCTCCTTATGGGGGAATGTAAAGGGGGGGGGGGGGGGTTTTTGGTTTATCTGGAACTGATGTAGTGTGTAAGAGGAAGGTAGTGAGAATTAGGTATGGATGGTAAGCCATGTTTCACGAGAATGTTTGTCATAGTGAGATATAAGTGTGGTTTCCAGGGTTACATTTCTAAGCCTGATGGTTATGTTCACTGGGTTTAAAATTTCCTTGAAAGCCAGGATACCGAGCCCTTAGGATCTCGTTTTTAAGTAATTAGATTGGCACGTTGGTATCAACACAAAATTTTTCTGAGATACGTGTCAGTTCTTTTGGGACTGGCACATTACAGCAGCCTTATTCTTATAACTACTCTAGTTTTATTTTAGTCTCGGGTTCTTTAAATAATTTACATAGCCTAGTATTGTACCGCTAATGTGGCAAGTGGTGTATTATCTTGCATTTTGAGTGTGAACTTCACTATATGCAAGGTTTTGAATGTTTGTAATTCATGGTTAACATTAATATTTGATATCATATCGGTGGTGTATATTCTTCTACTTATTACAGTGTAGGTGTATATGAATGTAATGTTTCATATCTGTTTGAGTCTGTAAATTTTGTGTTTTTGTCTTGTTCATGCACTACCAACTTTTAGGTTTTGATGAGGTCAGGGTATGACCTTTCATTAGGATAATTCAATGTATGTTATTTAGAACGGGGACTGTACATACGGGGAGGGGGGGGGGTAGAAGTGTCAGCTGTGTCTGCACTGGCAATAATGATTATTATAAAAGGAGGGTTTATAGGTTATGTATATGGTTGTGGGGTTATGTATATGGTTGTAATATGGCCTTGATCTATGGTGTTCTTAAAATGTACCGGGATTGTGTACTAGAGGTTTTGTAATATCTAGTATGGTTTTTAATTTTATACTATAATCATTATTGTATTTGCTCTGTTTATAAAATTCTGTATTGTAAGGATGTGGAAGGTTGGGTTTTCAATATTGTGGTGTATGTGTTAGGTATGGTGCTCCTGTTTAGCCAAGTACTTGTGACATGCAAGTAAACTATATGTATTTTTTCTGTATACCGATCTGAGTTGTATATTAATTTAATTTATATATATGTATGTGTGTGTGTGTGTGTATATGTGTATATATATATATGTATGTGTATGTATGTATTGTCATCAATACTAAGTACTTCTATAAAGTTACAGTGGATGTGGTTGGTTTTATTGAATAGTTTGTAATGTTGGTGTTTAATTTCATGTTCGGAGAGGTATGAAGTTCACTGTATGTACCATTTATTTTATTTTTCACCGTGGTTTGTTTTGTAAGTAATACAATGTATTATGTATAAGCAGTTATTTAAATAAAATATAAAAAAAAAATAATAGTAATACTACTACTACTATTTACTCATTCGCTGCCTGACCACGGTCGAGTGAGGTTGTGCGCTGCACCCCTCTGCTGTTCAGGCGAGCTACCTCAGTTCGTCACAACCATTGAGAAGTGAGGACGTGCGCTGCTCATTTACCAACATGGCGCTGCAGAGCTACAGGCGCATCAACACTGTTTGCGTTGAGTTGACCCGTGGGGCTGTCACTGGAGCCACGATGGACTTGTTACTACCGGCGATTATCCGTGATACCTACGGTATCGCAAATGAAGAGATATGTGGTGTAGCACTTAATGGGACGACACGGATCTTCGTTAAAATGACGTCAGCAAATGTTTATGAAGCGGTGGTGGATAAGTATCAAGAGACCATTATAGCCGTCAATTCAGCTGTATCAGTACGTCTACATGATGTATCACGACACTACACATGGGTTAAAATAAGGAATGTGCCTTTTGAGGCGAATGAATTTGTTATAAAAGATGAACTACGTAATTATGGTACGGTTCATATGGCCTCTGCAGGTCGGTGGGCCGCTGGACCTTATGCTGGAAGTTTGGAGGGAACATATTCAGTCAAAATGACCTTACGCCATCCCATACCGTCCTATATTATGTTGCAAGCATTTCGAACTCAAGTATATGTAACATATGCGGGGCAACGTCGTACGTGTCGGCTGTGTGGATCGTATGACCACATAGCGGCACAGTGTGGTAAGCGTCGTGGGAATCTCCAAATATCGCAACAGCAACAACCGGAAGAGGTCGAGGAAGTTGAGGGACGAGAACAGTCTTATGCTCACCCGTCTCGACAACGGACATCTTGGAGTGAAGAGGTAGAAAAAGCGCAGGAGAATGCTTTGGAGGATGCAAAACAGCGAGAAGAATCACCATCACTGGATATAAATAAAGTATTTGAAGAGACTCTGCCCACTATGGGGGACGAGGATGTAGCGGCGTCTTTAGTGAAGGCACTGGATGTATTGTTAGACGAGTCGATCGTCAACCGTGTGGAGGAACCAGGTGCAAATTTGGGATCGGTTGAGCATCATGGTGAGGCGACGGATGAAAGCATTGAGTCTGGGGTGTCGCATGGTATGATGGTAAATATAGCAGAAGTGGAGGTGCATCATGATAGTACTAAAGAAATCCCAATGCAGGTGGAGGGTAGGACGCGAAAGCGAACTGCGACCCCACCAGACTCAGACGACGTGCTTACTCCTGCCCAAAGGCCAGGGAAAAAGTCTTGGGCGGATGTACAGAGGAAAGGGAACAGTGAATCCACGAAACAAGAGTTTATCAAGGTGATTCCCAAAAAAGGGGAGAGGGATAGAGGTGTAAAATGTATAAGTGAAAAGTCTATACCTAGAACCAAAGGAAAATCCCATTAATTGACTTTAAGGTTTTGACAATAAATATTAACGGTTTGAGATCTGAGCGGAAGCGAAAGTGGTTTAATGAATTTTTGGTGCGTCTAGATGTGGATGTGGTATTTATCCAAGAACACAATTACAGAATTGGATATGAGTTGGAATTAGATGGTTACGATGTGTATATGGAATATGCGACGAGGTTAAAAGGAGGCGTCGCCATTCTGGTAAAGGAAAATAGCCCGTTTGTAGTACGCCATAGTGAAAGGGGGGAGGGGAGAGTGATTAGGGTGGATGGTTTATGGGGTAGAGTACATATAAGTTTTGTAGGTGTATATGGGCCGGCCGAGGGAGATGTACGACTTAAAACTCATTTTGTACAAGATGTATTAGTATATCATCTACGTAGTTTACCAAATGTAGCGATAATAGGGGGAGACTGGAATTGTGTAATACGACGAAAAGATGTGGAGCCTCGAGGAGCGGGTTGTTGCTTGGGGTTCCTGGGAGATTTATTGACGAGTGTGGGTTTAATGGATGTGTGTGGGGGGGGGTGGCAATGTGGAGCATACTTTCATTAGAAGAGATTATGCGGCGAGATTAGATAGAATGTACGTGTCTAGTGCGGTTACAGTGCGGAGAGTGAGTGTGATAAATGTGGTTTTTTCGGATCATAGAGGAGTTGTAATGGATGTAGATATTGAGGGTGTGCCTAGAAGGGGTCCGTCATTTTGGAAATTAAATGTAAAGTTATTGAAGAGAGAGGAAAGTCGTTTGTCTTTTGGGCATATGTGGGAACGCCTTGTGGTTGAAGCACCTGGAGATGTGGCTTTGGTTAATTGGTGGGAAATGATAGCCAAAAAGCGAATTAAGGAATTTTATATTAGTCAGGGAGTGAGATATAATCAGTTACAGTATGGTTTCCAACGATATTTAGAGGGGCAGTTGCGCGACTGCTATGTACAAGCGAATGCTAATTATCCTGTTACAGAAATTGAACGAATTAAGGAGCAACTACGTAATTTACAAAACGAAAGGTTTGATGGGGAAAGGCTTAAGGGTGGAATCGAAGAGGTTTTGTGGGGAGATCGGCCGTCGGCGTGTGTGTTGAGGAATCAACACAGACGTCGCAAAGCAATGGAGTTAATGGGGTTGAATGTCCAGGTAGGTATGCAGGGGTATAGAGTGAATCAGGTGTTGACGACGACGGAGGGTATGAGTGGGTATATTGATGCTTGGGTTAAATTGAAAACGCAAAGTGTTGGAATAAGTGAAATTGCATTGCAGTCAATCGGTAGGTTTGTGCGTTGTGAGCTGGAGGAGCATGATCGTTTGATGTTGGGAGGGCCGATAACGGAGTGTGAGACTTGGGAGGCTTTATCTGGGGCGCATTTGGGTAAGGCGCCAGGAATAGATGGGTTGCCCAGCGACTTTTATATTCAAAATTGGAACGTTTTAAAGGGGTTTTTGGTACGTTTATTCAATATCATGAAGCGGGATGGGGTTTTAGGGGAACAACAAAGGTTGGCTGTGGTCGTCCTAGTTCCTAAAGGCGAGCCATTAACGGTTAAAGATTATCGTGCAATCTCGTTATTATGTGGGGACTATAAAATTTTTGGAAGGATCTTGGCCAACAGAATAAAAAAAGTCCTGGGCAAAGTGATTGACAAGGGACAATATGGGGTGCCGGGCAGGTCTATGTATGAAGGTCACGGTATGATTAGAAGTTTTATTGAAGAAAGAGTAAGATTGGGAGATGGGGGGGTATTGGCTATAGATTGGGAGGCGGCATATGATAGTGTGGAACGGGAGACGTTATGGAAGATAATGAGATGGCAGGGGTTTGGGGCGGAAATTATATCATGGGCCAAATTAATGTATCAAGAGGCATCTTTGCGTGTGCAGGTGAATGGGAGGTTGGGAGATCGGATTCAGATGGGAAGGGGTTTGCGTCAAGGTTGTCCCCTTTCACAAATTTTTTTTGCTTGTTTTCAAGATCCCTTTTATAGAGGGATAAGGGTTTTATTGGAAGCAAATGGGATGAGTAATGTAAGGGGTGGGGGAGCGGGCATTGTTGGATATGTCGACGACACGACGATTTTGGTGAGAGAAAACATGGATTTGATTCGGGTAGAAAAGTTAGTGAAAGTTTTTGAAAAGGCTACTGGCATGACGATCAACATGAGGAAAACAAAGTATATGAATCTTGGAAAAGGGTCGCGTGAGGAAGGAATGGTAGCTGAAAGGTGGGAAAGGGTGGACCAAATAAAGATATGTGGGATCGTTTATGTAAATGATATCAAGTCAGCACAACAAATAAATTCCGTGCGTATCGTTGATAGTGTTCTGAAGCGTCTTAGTGGGTTGAGAGCTGCTAATTTAAGTTTGCAACAAAGGGTGATAACAACGAATGTGCTATTATATAGTAAACTATGGCATGTTACGGTAATATTTCCGATACTTCGTTGTGAATTAAAAAGGTTACAAAAAAGTGTTTTTAGATTCATTTGGGGAACAGGGAGCGAATGGTTAAGTAGAGCGGTTGTCACACTCCCGGTTGGCCGTGGAGGGCTGGGTCTTATAGATGTCGAAAAGAGGATAATAAGTATGTATTTAAAACATAGTTATAAGCGGGAGGGAGGGGCGAAAGAAGACGGTCTTCATAGGATACATCAGGATATGCGACGGTGGTGGGGGGGTCGGGAGTTCATGATAGGTGAGGCAATGTTACGGGTCTTCATAAACGTGAGGGATCACTCACAAATTAAATTGAGAAATCTTGATAGGGCAGATGGTAAGGCTCTGGTAGCGGCGGTAGAAGGAGTTTATCCGATGTATGATTGGCATAATATTTGGGGGCGTTTAAATAAATTGCGTTTAAAACCTAAAGTCAGAGAAGTTATGTATAGATTTTTACATGGAATCTTGCCGTCAGGAATGGTTTTATTCTATAAGAGAATACGAGAGGATGGGGAATGCAGGGATTGTGGAGGATTGGCGACTATTTATCATACGGTGTATTTTTGCGATTGTATTGAACTTATAAGGGTTTGGATGGGTAAGGTTTTAAGGTTAGTGGGGGGAGGGGGTTTGCAGGTTTTGAGGGTTTTAAGTTTAGATATAACTGGGGTGAATAAAAGGGTTGAGAATGCGATTGGGTATATGATTACGGATTATATATACATGATGTGGGCTATGAGGGAGGCGGACGTGCGTGCAAGAATTAATGCATTGGCAGCAACTTTTTATAGGACACAGTGTAGAAATAAAGGGGTGTATGGAGGGAGATGGGAGAGAGATTTTAGTGAGGGTTATCGAAATTTCACATTAAGGGATTTATGGGATTTGCAAAATGGGTAAAGGGATACGACGGGCTATTTTCCTAGACTTGGGTGTGAGCATGGAGAGCTGTTTATATGGATGTATAAATGAGTTTTGATATCTAGAGGCAGTAGGGTTATTACCCCGAGGTTTTCAAGAACTACACAATATTCATTGAGGAAGGTGTAGCACTACGATTGCATATTTTTATCATGTATAAATCATTTCAAGGACTTTATGATGAAAATTTTCTATGAGACTCAAATATGTGCATAGGAGTCTTTACTGTTTTTGATTCAATTGTAAGTGGTAAAAAGTGTTTCCTAGCGTATAGCAATTGGTTTTTATTTTGTTATATTTTATGCTGTGTTACAGTGTGCTTTTCAGTAATATTATATTACATGTAACTAGTTTGCATTATTTTTCTTTGTTTTGCTGAGATGTAAAATATCACATCGTAGTTTTGTTTTGTTATATTGGATGTTTTTATTGTGACTTTTAGTATTATCCCGTTTCCTTCTTTGAATAGTAAATACCTATGTATGTTAAGATCTCGTGATAATCGCCAATATTAATGTTTTGAGTATCGTGGTGCTCTGTTAAGCACCTGAGATCTTAGAATTAGTCTTGCATACGTGTGTTGACAGGCAGAAACCTCACCTAGTATGTGCCTGATGTAGTCTCATGTAGTGTAATGTGTGTGCTTGTGTGTGTCATTGTGCGTGTTTGTTTGTTTTTATCTCTGTTTTATTGTACAATCTTCATAATTTCCAGTGTTTGATGTTTGGTAATATGTAACCTTGTTAGAGATGTTCTTTAACAAATAAAGCAATACCACTGTAATGTATAGTGTTGTGTGAGTGTATTATCACTGTAATATACGGTGTGTTGTGTGTGAGTGTAATAATACCAATGTAACATAACGGTGTGGTGTGTGTGAGTGTGTATTACCACTGTACTGTATGGTGTCGTTATTAGGTCTCGGGTTAAGTGCGATTCTAGTGCAGTAATCTTTTGTCGTGTATCTTTTTAATATATTTGTCATTTGTATAGCACTGTTTTAAATAAAATATAAAAAAAAAAAAAAAAAACTACTATTAATAATAATAATAACAACAAGAACAACAACAAAAGCAACCTAATAATAATATAATCATTATAAATGACAATAATAATAATAATAATAATAACAATAAACAATAATAAACAATAATAATAATAATAATAATGATGATAATAATAATAATAATAATAATAATAATAATAATAATAATAATAATAATAATAGCAATGAGAGTAAGGAAGTAGTGAAATATGAAGTGTGAGAGGCAGCTTACCAGTTGCTGGCATTGACCTAATTATCATTAAATACTTATAGATTCTTTGCGGCTTAAGTAAAAACACAAACAGAATGTTACTTTTGCTAGAGCTATAAGTGGTGCAGAGAGTTCTTACTTCAACTGATGTTAAACAGGGATTTTTGTACTGATGTTAGTGTGGTGAGAGATGTTAGTGCTGATGTTAGTGTGGTGAGTGATGTTAGTGCTGGTGTTAGTGTGCTGAGTGATGTTAGTGCTGGTGTTAGTGTGCTGAGTGATGTTAGTGCTGGTGTTAGTGTGGTGAGAGATGTTAGTGCTGGTGTTAGTGTGGTGAGAGATGTTAGTGCTGATGTTAGTGTGGTGAGTGATATTAGTGCTGGTGTTAGTGTGGTGAGTGATGTTAGTGCTGATGTTAGTGTGGTGAGTGATATTAGTGTTGGTGTTAGTGTGGTGAGAGATGTTAGTGCTGATGTTAGTGTGGTGAGTGATATTAGTGCTGGTGTTAGTGTGGTGAGAGATGTTAGTGCTGGTGTTAGTGTGCTGAGTGATGTTAGTGCTGGTGTTAGTGTGGTGAGTGATATTAGTGCTGGTGTTAGTGTGGTGAGTGATATTAGTGCTGGTGTCAGTGTGGTGAGTGATATTAGTGCTGGTGTTAGTGTGGTGAGAGATGTTAGTGCTGGTGTTAGTGTGCTGAGTGATGTTAGTGCTGGTGTTAGTGTGGTGAGTGATATTAGTGCTGGTGTTAGTGTGGTGAGTGATGTTAGTGCTGGTGTTAGTGTGGTGAGTGATATTAGTGCTGGTGTTAGTGTGGTGAGTGATGTTAGTGCTGGTGTTAGTGTGGTGAGAGATGTTAGTGCTGGTGTTAGTGTGCTGAGTGATGTTAGTGCTGGTGTTTGTGTGGTGAGTGATATTAGTGCTGGTGTTAGTGTGGTGAGTGATGTTAGTGTTGATGTTAGTGTGGTGAGTGATGTTACTGTTGGTGTTAGTGTCGTGAGTGATGTTAGTGTTGATGTTAGTGTGGTGAGTGATGTTAGTGCTGGTGTTAGTGTAGTGAGTGATGTTAGTGTTGGTGTTAGTGTGGTGAGTGATGTTAGTGTTGGTGTTAGTGTGGTGAGTGATGTTAGTGCTAGTGTTAGTGTAGTGATTGATGTTAGTGTTGGTGTTAGTGTGGTGAGTGATGTTAGTGCTGGTGTTAGTGCGGGGAGTGATGTTAGTGCTGGTGTTAGTGTGGTGAGTGATGTTAGTGCTGGTATTAGTGTGGTGAGTGATGTTAGTGTTGGTGTTAGTGTGGTGAGTGATGTTAGTGTTGGTGTTAGTGTGGTGAGTGATGTTAGTGTTGATGTTAGTGTGGTGAGTGATGTTAGTGTTGGTGTTAGTGTGGTGAGTGATGTTAGTGCTGGTGTTAGTGTGCTGAGTGATGTTAGTGCTGGTGTTAGTGTGGTTAGTGATGTTAGTGTTGGTGTTAGTGTGGTGAGTGATGTTAGTGCTAGTGTTAGTGTAGTGATTGATGTTAGTGTTGGTGTTAGTGTGGTGAGTGATGTTAGTGCTGGTGTTAGTGCGGGGAGTGATGTTAGTGCTGGTGTTAGTGTGGTGAGCGATGTTAGTGTCGTGAGTGATGTTAGTGTTGGCGTTAGTGTGGTGAGTGATGTTAGTGTGGTGAGTGATGTTAGTGCTGATGTTAGTGTGGTGAGTGATGTTAGTGCTGGTGTTAGTGTGGTGAGTGATGTTAGTGCTGATGTTAGTGTGGTGAGTGATGTTAGTGTTGGTGTTAGTGTGGTGAGTGATGTTAGTGTTGGTGTTAGTGTGGTGAGTGATGTTAGTGCTAGTGTTAGTGCGGGGAGTGATGTTAGTGTGGTGAGTGATGTTAGTGTTGGTGTTAGTGTGGTGAGTGATGTTAGTGCTAGTGTTAGTGTGGGGAGTGATGTTAGTGTGGTGAGTGATGTTAGTGTTGGCGTTAGTGCGGGGAGTGATGTTAGTGCTGGTGTTAGTGCGAGGAGTGATGTTAGTGTGGTGAGTGATGTTAGTGCTGGTGTTAGTGTGGTGAGTGATGTTAGTGCTGGTGTTAGTGTGGTGAGTGATGTTAGTGCTGGTGTTAGTGTGGTGAGAGATGTTAGTGTTGGTGTTAGTGCGGGAAGTGATGTTAGTGCTGGTGTTAGTGCGGGGAGTGATGTTAGCGTGGTGAGTGATGTTAGTGCCGGTGATAGTGTGGTGAGTGATGTTAGTGCCGGTGATAGTGTGGTGAGTGATGTTAGTGCCGGTGATAGTGTGGTGAGTGATGTTAGTGTGGTGAGTGATAGTGCCGGTGTTAGAGTGGTGAGTGATGTTAGTGTTGGTGTTAGTGTGGTGAGTGATGTTAGTGTGGTGAGTGATGTTAGTGTTGGTGTTAGTGTGGTGAGTGATGTTAGTGTTGGTGTTAGTGTGGTGAGTGATGTTAGTGCTGGTGTTAGTGCGGGGAGTGATGTTAGTGCTGGTGTTAGTGCGGGGAGTGATGTTAGTGCTGGTGTTAGTGTGGTGAGTGATGTTAGTGTTGGTGTTAGTGTGGTGAGTGATGTTAGTGCTGGTGTTAGTTTGGTGAGTGATGTTAGTGTTGGTGTTAGTGTGGTGAGTGATGTTAGTGTTGGTGTTAGTGTGGTGAGTGATGTAAGTGCTGGTATTAGTGTGGTGAGTGGTGTTAGTGTGGTGAGTGATGTTAGTGTGGAGAGTGATGTTAGTGTTGGTGTTAGTGCGGGGAGTTATGTTAGTGCTGGTGTTAGTGCGGGTAGTGATGTTAGTGTGGTGAGTGATGTTAGTGTTGGTGTTAGTGCGGGGAGTGATGTTAGTGCTGGTGTTAGTGCGGGGAGTGATGTTAGTGTGGTGAGTGATGTTAGTGCTGGTGTTAGTGTGGTGAGTGATGTTAGTGCTGGTGTTAGTGTGGTGAGTGATGTTAGTGTTGGTGTTAGTGCGGGGAGTGATGTTCGTGCTGGTGTTAGTGCGGGGAGTAATGCTAGTGTGGTGAGTGATGTTAGTGCCGGTGTTAGTGTGGTGAGTGATATTAGTGCCGGTGTTAGTGTGGTGTTGGTGTTAGTGTTGTGAGTGATGTTAGTGCCGGTGTTAGAGTGGTGAGTGATGTTAGTGTTGGTGTTAGTGTGGTGAGTGATGTTAGTGTTGATGTTAGTGTGGTGAGTGATGTTAGTGTTGGTGTTAGTGTGGTGAGTGATGTTAGTGTTGGTGTTAGTGTGGTAAGTGATGTTAGTGCTAGTGTTAGTGTGGTGAGTGATGTTAGTGTTGGTGTTAGTGTGGTGAGTGATGTTAGTGCTGGTGTTAGTGCGGGGAGTGATGTTAGGGCTGGTGTTAGTGTGGGGAGTGATGTTAGTGCTGGTGTTAGTGTGGTGAGTGATGTTAGTGTTGTTGTTAGTGTGGTGAGTGATGTTAGTGCTGGTGTTAGTGTGGTGAGTGATGTTAGTGTTGGTGTTAGTGTGGTGAGTGATGTTAGTGTTGGTGTTAGTGTGGTGAGTGATGTTAGTGTTGGTGTTAGTGTGGTGAGTGATGTTAGTGCTGGTGTTAGTGTGGTGAGTGATGTTAGTGCTGGTGTTAGTGCAGGGAGTGATGTTAGTGTGGTGAGTGATGTTAGTGCTGGTGTTAGTGCAGGGAGTGATGTTAGTGTGGTTAGTGCTGTTAGTGCTGGTTAGTGTGGTGAGTGATGTTAGTGCTGGTGTTAGTGTTGTGAGTGATGTTAGTGCTGGTGTTAGTGGGTGGAGTGATGTTAGTGCTGGTGTTAGTGTGGTGAGTGATGTTAGTGTGGTGTTAGTGCGGGGAGTGATGTTAGTGTTGGTGTTAGTGCGGAGAGTGATGTTAGTGCTGGTGTGAGTGTGGTGAGTGATGTTAGTGTGGTGAGTGATGTTAATATTAGTGTTAGTGTGGTGAGTGATGTTAGTGCAGGTGTTAGTGTGGTGAGTGATGTTAGTGCTGGTGTTAGTGCGGGGAGTGATGTTAGTGTTGGTGTTAGTGCGGGGAGTGCTGTTAGTGTGGTGAGTGATGTTAGTATTAGTGTTAGTGTTGTGAGTGATGTTAGTGCCGGTGTTATTGTGGTGAGTTATGTTAGTGCTGATTTTAGTGTGGTGAGTGATGTTAGTGCTGGTGTTAGTGTGGTGAGTGATGTTAGTATTGGTGTTAGTGTGGTGAGTGATGTTAGTGTTGGTGTTAGTGTGGTGAGTGATGTTAGTGCTGGTGTTAGTGTGGTGAGTTATGTTAGTGTTGGTGTTAGTGTGGTGAGTGATTTTAGTGCTGGTGTTAGTATGGTGAGTGATGATAAATTAGACACATGTGCAACTCTTGGGTATCTTTATTGAGGAAACGTTTCGCCACACAGTGGCTTCATCAGTCCATACAAAGGAGAATCTTGAAGAACAGGAGGAGAATGAGGTAATCAGTCCCTCAACCTTGAGTCGATGTGGTCAGTCCATCAATCTTGAATAGAATACGGCATACGTGCTGAGAAGGAGCTTATAAACCGTTGGCAGGAGAGGTGAAGCAGTCATAGGTCGTGTAACATTTGTTCAATGTTGAAGTAGGTCGTGCCCAAGAATTAGGCAAGCGAAGAATTCCCAAGTATTAAGATCCCAAGAAGTTGCAGTGTCTGACAGGTTTGTAGATGAATGGTTCAGAGAACCGACATGTTGATAAATTAGACACATGTGCAACTCTTGGGCACGACCTACTTCAACATTGAACAAATGTTACACGACCTATGACTGCTTCACCTCTCCTGCCAACGGTTTATAAGCTCCTTCTCAGCACGTATGCCGTATTCTATTCAAGATTGATGGACTGACCACATCGACTCAAGGTTGAGGGACTGATTACCTCATTCTCCTCCTGTTCTTCAAGATTCTCCTTTGTATGGACTGATGAAGCCACTGTGTGGCGAAACGTTTCCTCAATAAAGATACCCAAGAGTTGCACATGTGTCTAATTTATCAACATGTCGGTTCTCTGAACCATTCATCTACAATGGTGTTGCGGCCCCTGCCAAACTAGCGGTTAAATAGTTAACCTGCCGGCCGGCAGTACCACTGGGTGCGTCATCAAACCCAATGTGGGGGCTGCTGAGCCGGCCTTAGAGCAGTAAGAGCCTGAGTGCCTCACGGTACACACCTAAGCAGTAGGTACCTGACCACCGAAGGGTACACGTCTACTGGCTTTAGTAACAGTATGTACCAGAGCGCCTCGCTGTACACACCTAAGCAGTAGGTACCTGACCACCGAAGGGTACACGTCTACTGGCTTTAGTAACAGTATGTACCAGAGCGCCTCGCTGTACACACCTAAGCAGTAGGTACCTGACCACCGAAGGGTACACGTCTACTGGCTTTAGAAATATTATGTACCTGAGCGCCTCGCTGTACACACCTAAGCAGTAGGTACCTGACCACCGAAGGGTACACGTCTACTGGCTTTAGAAATATTATGTACCTGAGCGCCTCGCTGTACACACCTAAGCAGTAGGTACCTGACCACCGAAGGGTACACGTCTACTGGCTTCAACATTAAGTACCTGAACTCCTCAGGGTACACGTCTATGCAGTAGGTACCTGACCACCGAATCGTACCTATCTACTGGCGTTAGAAGAACCGCTCACCGCAGCTCACTGAGTCTGTTGGCCTCAGTTACTTGACGGCCGCATTCAGTGAGCTTGCAGCATGGTGTTCGGCTAGCGGTGTGTCAACCGCCTTTGGAGAGGATTTACTGGACTACCGGTGATGTCTGTGGACTCACCGTCTACGTTGATCAACTGTGGGCCGGAGTCGTCAGATGCTGTTTAGTGGGACATTACATGAAGAAAAGGTTGGAGTGTTACACTGAACTGGGCCAGGACCGTAGTGTGACACTGAGGGACGTACGATGGAGTGGAACACTGAGATATGCACAGGACCGTAGTGGAACACTGAGATGAAAAGGGTGTCGTGGGACACTGAAGATGGCCTGGTTGTAGTGTACACTGAACAGTGTCGTGTGACTGACTTCGTGTCGTGAGAGGCAGTTGATTGTAATTTATTATTATAAAAATGTTATTTATAATTTATTGTTTTAGCATAGAGATATATATATATAGTGACAGTAGTGTCAAGAGTTGTACCCTGTGTAGGGTTATTAATTATATTTTAGTAAAATGCTGATTATAATTTATTATAGTAACATGTACATATTATTATTATATCATAGTTCAAATACCTCTAGACCAAAGATAGTTGATTTTTATATATTAAAGATTAATTTATATTAATGTGTGTATTTATGTATCCCGAACTCTTTATTACAAAAGGAGTAAATCTTAATACCATCGTCTCTTAAAAATTACTTTTTTTGTAATAAATGGTGAGTGATGTTGGTGCTGGTGTTAGTGTGGTGAGTGATGTTAGTGCTGGTGTTAGTGTGGTGAGTGATGTTAGTGCTGGTGTTAGTGCGTGGGGTGATGTTAGTGCTGGTGTTAGTGTGGTGAGTGATGTTAGTGTGGTGAGTGATGCTAGTGTGGTGAGTGATGTTAATATTAGTGTTAGTGTTGTGAGTGATGTTATTGCCGGTGTTAGCGTGGTGAGTGATGTTAGTGCTAGTGTTAGTGTGGGGATTGATGTTAGTGTTGGTGTTAGTGCGGAGAGTGATGTTAGTGCTGGTGTGAGTGTGGTGAGTGATGTTAGTGTGGTGAGTGATGTTAATATTAGTGTTAGTGTGGCGAGTGATGTTAGTGCCGGTGTTAGTGTGGTGAGTGATGTTAGTGCTGGTGTTAGTGCGGAGAGTGATGTTAGTGCTGGTGTGAGTGTGGTGAGTGATGTTAGTGTGGTGAGTGATGTTAATATTAGTGTTAGTGTGGCGAGTGATGTTAGTGCCGGTGTTAGTGTGGTGAGTGATGTTAGTGCTGGTGTTAGTGCGGGGAGTGATGTTAGTGTTGGTGTTAGTGCGGGGAGTGATGTTAGTGTGGTGAGTGATGTTAGTACCTGTGTTATTGTGGCGAGTGATGTTAGTGCTGATTTTAGTGTGGTGAGTGATGTTAGTGCTGGTGTTAGTGTGGTGAGTGATGTTAGTATTGGTGTTAGTGTGGTGAGTGATGTTAGTGTTGGTGTTAGTGTGGTGAGTGATGTTAGTGCTGGTGTTAGTGTGGTGAGTGATGTTAGTGCTGGTGTTAGTGTGGTGAGTGATGTTAGTGCTGATGTTAGTGTGGTGGTCGATGTTAGTGCTGATGTTAGTGTGGTGGTCGATGTTAGTGCTGATGTTAGTGTGGTGGTCGATGTTAGAAGTAGTGTTAGCGATAGTGACCATTAATGGTGTTCTTGTGGGTGATGTCAGTACTTGTGTTTGATGTGTGTGCTCACCCAATTGTGGCTGCAGGGGCCGAGTCATAGTTCCTGGCCCCGTCTCTTCAGTGGTGTGTGTGTGTGTGTGTGTGTGTGTGTGTGTGTGTGTGTGTGTGATGTCATTACTGATGTTAGTGTGAACGAAGAAAGATCTGGTAAAGAAAAATCTGAAGCCAAATTAACAGTACTTAACTACTGGCACTAATTATAAACTGTCTGACCCATCATGTGACTCAGACCCGAGACAGCAGACATTGTTGCTGAGGACAGTACGACGACCGCCAGTAGCGCAGCCGGGATTTCATTCTGGGTGATGCTCAAACCAGATATGATGCTAAAAACGTGATTTTCAGTACCATGTGAAATTCCGTGTTTTAGTCTTCATTGGTCAACATAATACAGTGAAATTTTAGTCATTAATTAAAAGAAAAGTTTTTGCCTCAGGAGGAGGCTTTAGCGCCTTTAGCTCCCCCGTGGCGGCGCCACTGAGTCCATTATCATACCTACTTAAAAATAGTACATAGTTCTCTGGTTTCAAACTGCTGTCCAATAAGCCTGACCTCAAAAATGGATAAATTAATAAGGTTATCAGTAAATATTAATACATTTTTAAGGCACTCACCACGATATTTTTTATATTTTAATAATAATATTCGGTAATATTGTAAATCAATGTAAATTTGTGAGACGACTGAGGAGGACTGAACCTCCATCAAAAACTTAACCTCCACGTTTCCCCAGTAACCTTTCGACCTCTTCCTCACCTCTACTAACCTCTCACGCTCTTAATTCCCACAGGTCCAAATACCCCCCTCCATCTCCACATAATCAACCTCGTCCATGATTGATCGTCGACTATCCCTGGCGAGAACCGTGAGTGTGACCACTCGATCACGATATTAAAGCCTGAAATAAAGTCATCGGACATAGGTATCCTCTGAAATTGGATACCTATATTGTCGGATTTTTTTCATTCACGTTCAAAAGTTTGAGAACTCTTCTTGTTATCTGTTTCAAACTATCTGCGTTGGTGTTTCTCTCTCAGATAAAGGACTGGATTGCTATTGGGTTTTGAAACTGTCAGTTTTATGAAGTTCAGGTAGAGTGCATTAATTTCCATTCAATAACATGAGAACACCTCTTCTGATAGGCTTCAACTTTCAGCATAGATGTTTCCAATTTAGAATAAACTTAACGTTATTACTGGAGTCTGAAGGTGCATGATGTGCCCATTTTACAAAAAAATATTTTAGGATACTTTTTCCAAGCGATGACTTGTTTTCAGAACAATTTAAGACTTAAAAGGCTGATGCATCTGCGCTAAATAATAAGATATTACACCTTTAGACTGGATGTGCAGGTGCAACACCGCCAGTTTTCTAGCATATTAAAAAATTAGGATTATTGTTTTTTGTGCAAAAACTGAGTATAACCTTCGGAGATAGACTTCAAACTTAAAGCGCTGGTATATTGTGCTTCAAGGAAAATTCACACCTCTTTTTAGGCTGTATAAGTTCCAATTTGACAATTTTATTATATTAGGATGTTGGCTTGTATGCATTAACTAGAGAATGCCTTTTCTGATAGGCTTCAAACTTTGAAGGTCGTTGAATCTTAGTAAACTACGGCACGAGTGGGGTTAGAACTCATGGCAAGCGGCTTACGCACTGGTCTGGAGTTTAACGACTCATTTTCCTGAGTTCTAACCCCACCCGTACCCTGGTTTGTATACAATCGTGTTATTACAGTTTCGTAAGTCTTGTATCTTGCTGGACGCTTCGGATTGGATATGGGCGGTGTGGTGCTAATTTGCCCATTTATTTTTAAGAAATTAGGATGTTGGAGTTACCTAACCTCCAGGGTTAGGTTACACTGGTTGCCAGGCAACAAGGTGTTATTATTATATTTAGTTCCATTAGAAATTTATGCCTTGCCTGGCATTAATCTTTTTCCCTCTGGGTTGAGGAACAGAGGACTGGGATTAAGGTATCCCCGGGATACATGTCTTATTATTTGAGGTACAGGGGACTGGGATTATGGTATCCCCAGGATACTTTTCTTATTATTTGAGGTACAGGCGACTGGGATTATGGTATACCTGGGATACTTTTTTATTATCTGAGGTACAGGGGACTAGGATTATGGTATACCTGGGATGCCTTTCTCATTATTATTTGTCTCTTTATCGTGGGAGAGAGGTAAACCAATAAAAGCCATTCATCACCTTGGCAATGGGTACAAAAAGGGCTTATCCGAGGAGGGATAGCTCCATTTCCTTGGATGAAGAGGCCTGTAGTAGAATCAAGGCACCGCCTATCGAAGAGAACCATCAGTCATGCCCCAATAACCAGGGTATAGAGTCAGCAAGCAGTCATGCAATCAGGCAGCGGGGTGCCCACTCTGGTATTACACCAGTGGGGGGGTGCCTAGTCTAACACTACACTACCTCTCAGAGCATACATACAGAGGTGTACCTCTCCGTGTATATACATTGAGAGGTTATTCTAATCCTTATTTTTTTTACGGTATTAAAATTGTGTGGGGAGAATTTCATGCATATTTACGTATTTTAATATGCGTGTGAGTGTGTATATCCATGACCGTGGTTGTGGGGTGTTCGTGTGCGTTGAAGTGTTTGTTAGAGGGGAGTGGAGACTCCAGCGCCGCCTACCTGCCTCTCGCCACACTGCACTGAGGTAGCTACTGGGAATCCTAAGGGGGACTCACGAACACTTGTGTCTCTGACGATTGTATTCATTCCTCTTTGTCATTATTGAGGTATATTATTCTTGCAGCTCTTACCTGTTATGATGTTGTGGAACCTTAGTTGTCAACGTAAAATTAAACTCAATTTTTCTTTCATATATTTTTAAAACCTTCAGTTTATTAAGTGAACCACTTGTTTTGATAACTACTGTGGGTTTATCTTCCCCGCCACTTGGGTTCTGATCAGGTCAACAGAACCCCGTGGGACAGCAAATGCTGCGTGACTTTGGCAAAATAAAAAAAAAAATCATGTGATAGTACTCTTTCATCTTCCTTACTTATGAAAGGCTACTACGTATTTATGACTGCCATCCCGTGAGCTGTCCTGAACTGTACATAAGTGTCTTTTTCCACATTTTGTCCGTATCACCATACCATTTCCTCACCTGTGAGACTCCAGTCAGCTAGGTTCACCATATCATAAAACGATTCACTCAAGTCTGCACCGTGTGCGTATCTCACTCGGAACTTGCTCTCTTGTACCACCAGATGTCTGTCTCACATTAGTGCTGACCGAATCTCCTGTATCTCTAGTGTAACTATTCTGTTTACGTCACACTGGATCACACTACATTTCAATTTTTATTTTACTATATCATTGTTCTGATTCATTTAGAAAATATTTAATGTTAGTTTTTATATTTAAGTAAACTTTTCATACATTTTTTCATATTAACTATAATTCCCCTCGTGATTATATTTATAGTCGATTATGATTTTGTATCCAAAGTAATGAAGTCATTCTCAGTTATACCATTCACGAAAATATTCTTGAGTGATGTAGAACAGCGTAGTCGATAGCCTCGTGTAGTCGATAGGCTTTAAACTCCCGTTAACCATTAACGACCTCTCACTTATAATAATTTTTATCTTGCGACCGTTGGCAAGGAAGAGATTCACAAATAATTCACCCTTAGGAAGTTCATAACGACGTTTCGGAGCTTGTCTTGTGATTTGACGATGGTTCAGGACGAACCGAAATGTCAAAAGCTTCCTCTCCTCGATGCTGGTTATTTGTAACATTGTTTCAGTTACGGTATTGTCTTACTTTTCATTATGAAGGATGTATCTTACTATAAACCATCCGTTATTCTAACTGTCGGTCACAGTCACCCACTATTCTGCCACAGTCACAAACACTATTCTAACTGTTACTCAATGTCACATTCTTTTTAGAAAAAAAAATTCTCTCTGAATTTCCTTACTTTTTGTTTTATCTTTGCTCATTCTTGATATCTTTCTCTCTTTGTATCTCTTTTTACATATTTAATTTCCCTTTCTCTCCTAAGGTAGTGCAATTATGTATTCTCAGGCATATAATAAATATACATTGCTGTGTATTAATGCATTTGTGAGAATTTATCGATATGTCCTCTAAATTTTTCTCTCTTCCCCTGCGCTTTTTGTTTCTCTTCTTTATATAATTTTTAATGACCCGCTCTGTGATGATGGAAATATCTCCATAACAATTCCATTTCTCCTATATATGGGTTATGTTTCCTTGAGAGATGGTAATTCTTAAGTGACAGTAACTCCAGGTCTGTTGGAACGATACTGTTGTAACTCCAGCAGCTGATGACTCTTCAATGGAATACGTGACACTGTCTCCCAGCTCAGGCTGACAGATGTTAACCTTCTTTATGTGAGTCATCTTGTGTGATGGAATATGACAGGGAAACATAGCTAGCACATAGCTGATGTGTCAGTTTTGCTAAATAAGAAAAAAATGTTGATCCTTTTTCAACTTTACAGAGTTCTGTAAACATGATTTACAAAAAATAATCCATAGTGTTTTAAACGCCTTGTTCCAATTTTTGGGTATTTACATTCCATTCTGGTTTGTTAATTTGAGAATGATTTAGGCTGGGTATGTGATTTATTCGCTTCTTTAAACAAATTTGGGTATGTGGCTACCTTATTTTATATGATAATTCAGCATAAAAAAGGAAAAGTGTCTGTGTTTGCCCATACCCATGTTAAGGAAGGAGAGGAGGGGCAACTTCAGAGAACGGGCTGGTTAATACCATGTGCTCTGGTTTCTCAGCGTTCGAAATGAATCTGTAACATCTGGAAATGTATTTAAAACATCCCGAATGTGTCTTTTTTTTTGTCTCTCGCAGCAAAAACAAAAGGTCACATCACATAGCGACGGCGTGAATCATTACTAATGCATTCTGGATTACCTGAGTTCCAAGGAGGCTGCTGCAGTTACATTAACTACATTGCGGCTTGTAGTGTTTGTCAGCACTAGAGTGTACCTACACCTCAGTCACTTGTCTCGGTGGTGACAACGACAGCAGTGTCTGCTGCTCAGACCGCAGTATATGTCAGTGCTAGAGTGTTCCTGTATATCAGTGATTTAACAAGATCACGAAAAAATGTTTTACAAATGAGGAAAGAACATTATCCCAGCCATTATACATCTATATTTTTTTTCATAAAATTATATATAAGAGGGATTTACGAATAATATGCTATACATTAATACAAAGATACATTTGTCACTCTCAGTGTATATACAATGAATGTGCTATACAATAACCATATAATTAATTCATTTCAGTAATCCCATACTCAACATTACAGAAATAACTGGAATATTCTCGTTTTACAAGACATATTTCACAGGGGCTGAGTCTCTCCGACGGACTGAAAATATTCGCTTTATTTCTGTACTGTTGAATGTGGGTTACTCGAATGCACTGAGAGTAATGGGTCTCTCAGTGCATATATACTGAGTCTCAACTAATCACTATATTAGAGCATGGAGACGTCTTGACTTCTCGTATAAAGGTGAGAGACAGGCTTATTGGGCCTCTTGTTGGGAGAAAAAGCAACAGTCTGGCTAATTATGAAAACACATAAAGCAGGGTAAGCAGTGATTTTGATAATGTTTCTCTCCGGATGATAAATTACAAGATCATGCTGTACCTTCTTTGTTCTCGGCCCTCGTGTAGTCGATAGGGTTTAAACCTAACAACCACGATGGCAGAGGCATGGTGGAGCTAATGGTACATAATATTGACAAGTTGATAAAGCCACTAATTGGTGAAACGTTTTCAAAATAAAGATAAACAGGTATTGCACTTGTATCTTATTCATCAAGGTAGGAGCATACTGATACCGATGAGATGCTGTGAGATCAAGCACTCAAGGCATCTTATCGGTGTCGATCCTGGTTATTGTAAATGGCCATTCATTTGGAGTGACCAAGGTCCCAGGACTGTAAGGTGCCGATAAGGATGACCTAAGTATTTTCACTTGAGGTGCTTCATCTAACAAACCATCGCCACCCTGGTGCCTACAAATGAAAATTATCGAGTTGTCTAACAACATTTATGAAACGTGGATTAACCTTACCGTATTTCACGCATTTGTTCCAAAGCTTAAACGTCTCACATCACCTTTGTCGAAAATTAGAATTATATACATGGAAATCACTAAACACATAAGGCTTATTCAGCACTGAGCTTGTCTTACTGTTTCTAAACATGCGACAGTGACGGGATATGACGGTGTGGAATTCGAGCATGAGTGAGTTGTATTATCATAACAGACTAGCCAGTATGCCGTAGCAGAATAAAAGGCTTCTGAAAATTAGATTTGACATTCGGATGCAGTTGGAGAATAGAGGAGGAGTTTTTTTGGAAATAGGTGTGATTGCTTTAAAATATGTTAGACAAATGCATAAGTGGGTATATGCTGGTGTTAGTAGGACCTGCCTACTGACGTACTCTTTTTTTATGGAGGTACTTGGGAAAGGCAATGTTAATAGATCTTCTTCTCCACCTCGAGGTTACTTACTGAGAAGGAATATTTGCTGCCTGGCTAATATTACTTCTGTCTAGGAAGTTTTAGACACTCTACTGCCTTCCAAAAAATAGGTAATGTAAACATAATATATCTTTTAAAATGTGCACAGGCATATTAGAAATATAAATGAGATTGGTACACCTTCTACCTCTATTACTCGTACTACTACTGCTGCAAATACTGCTACTCCAGTCTTATCACCAACACTACGTCTTGATTGATACATAGTCAACTAGCTGTCAGGAAGTAATTTATAAAACGTCGAGGATGCAGTACCCACAGTACTGTAACCAAACACTATTACTAGTGTTAATGCTTATGCTTGGTGATCCCATGGTCAACCGGCCATCCAATGGTAGTTGATTTTTGTTTTCATGATCTAAACTGAGGCACATGTTATCTCAAAAGGTGAACTTGAGAGGAGACCCGTCACCCTCTCCTCTACACATGTGACCAGAGACATGTTAAGTAAAAAGATACAAGTGCAACTAACATATTGTCGGTAATTCTATATTATTTACGACCAGAGACATCAAAGACATTGTAACCACTCTGCTTGTGTCTTCTGTGCTTCCTGTGCTCAGTGAAATAAATATTGCCAACAAAGGCTTAGCACTTCTTTTTGATTATAATAATACTAATTATTACCAGCAAGCTTTCGTTCTGTTTAGAGCTTCATTAAAGCTCTGCATAAAGCGAAACTTTATTTCAATGAAAGCTTATAATGAAACCTGCATATTCGGCTTCATACCCTTCGCTCAGTTGGGTATATATGCGACTATTTGTAATTTTCTGTAGTTCTGAGAGCCCAGGAAGGGACGGTAGTCAACCCGTGACATGGTAGAATTAAACTTGAGAAAGTTTATACAGTGTAATTCTCTATCTCATTCATTCTTACATCGTGCTGCTGAATGATGAACCTGTTACATTTGCAACGAAGCTATAGGTGTGGTCAAGCACTTAATGAAAACAACTTAGTAAGAGCTGTTTCTGATGTGTTTTATTTTGGTTACAATCTCCTCCGGTTACAATTTCCTCCGGTTACAATCTCCTCCGGCTACAATCTCCTCCGGTTACAATCTCCTCCGGTTACAATCTCCTCCGGTTACAATCTCCTCTGGTTACAATCTCCTCTGGTTACAACCTCCAATGGTTACAACTTCCTCTGGTTACAACCTCCTCTGGTTACAACCTCCTCTGGTTACAACCTCCACTGGTTACAACCTCCTCTGGTTACGACCTCCTCTGGTTACAACCTCCTCTGGTTACAACCTCCTCTGGTTACAACCTCCACTGGTTACCTCCTCTGGTTACAACCTCCTCTGGTAACACCCTCCTCTGGTAACAACCTCTTCTTGTTATAATCTCCTCAGGTTACAACCTCCTCTGGTTACAACCTCCTCTGGTAACAACCTTCTCTTGTTATAATCTTCCCAGGTTGCAACCTCCTGTGGTTACAACCTCTCTGGTTACAACCTCCTCTGGTTACAACCTCCTCTAGTTACAACATCCTCTAGTTATAACCTCCTCTGCATAGTCTGCCACTAACACACATTCAGTCTCAACTCATTTTAGATCTGCCTCAGACGATGAAAAAAAAAAAAACTTGTTTTCAACCGGTTCCTGTGTGAAACACGCCACGGTAATTGACCTCATCGCACCACGAGAAACAACTTTTTTCTGTCATCCAGCAGCTGAAAACGAAAGTATGGGAACACAGTTGAAATAAAGATGAAGGCAGGATGTTATGTTACGAGGGTCATTAAGGTTGTGTGCCACTTGTGTACTACCAGTATAAAATATGTTACCAGTGTAAAATATATTAATCCCAAAGAGGGTAGTAACTTAATTTTTCAGTGTATAAAATCTGTGATATATATATATATATATATATATATATATATATATATATATATATATATATATATATATCCACTTAATGGATAATACAAAGCTACGGACGTTATCCACAATTTATTGCTCCTCTGTTTTAAAACTCAGCCTAAACATTCTCCTGAAACATTCATTAATGATGGAACTTTATATACCCGTAAAACACTACATGCTATGCAATATAGTTATCTGATATATCCTTATTATCCTGCAAGATATTAATAAAGTAAGCATATTATTATTATTATTATTATTATTATTATTATTATTATTATTATTAGATGAGTAAATTTCATGGGAGTCAGCGCCTGGGGGATAGAAAACAATCAAATTCAAATTAAGAAAATAAACACAGAGTTGTACAAAGGTCATATAATCCATCCTTATTATGCACTGTTCCGTTTTTTAACAGTATTACTAGAGTCAGTTTTTGAACGCCGGCGGCAATTTTAAAATTATTGTATTTTTATTTAAGGTATTGTTTAAGTAGGTTACCCAAGTTGATGTTGTTGCTTTTTTAACGGCTGCGACGGCTGGTGTCGAGTTCTGCTCCCAAACAATGGTGCATAAAACCAAATCTTGTTGGGCAATGGAGAGAAAGAAAAAGTTTTCTCTAAGGAAGATGGAACAATATGTTCCCAATGACATCAGGTGAACTCCTTTGCTCAGATACCGGAAGAGCCAGACTCCCACACCTCCCCAATACCCGAGTTTAGAATGACAGGTTTTTCCCCAAGTCCATAAGAATGTAAGTATGGTTCCCCGACATATTACCCAGCGGGTTGCGTATAATGAGGACAAGCAACTTGGGAAGAAAACCGGGAAAATTCGTGGATATGATGGTCAGAGAGCTGGTCGTCCACACTCCACCAAGGTTGACACACAAGTCGCCAAGCAACTTAGTGGCAATGAACTACATAAATATTTAATGAATTCAGGACAAATAAGTTTACACAACTATGAATTCCATCACTGAAGTATTACAATGTAGTTATAAGTTAGTTGCAATACACAATATTTAACAAGAAGTGGTTGAATTACTAACGAGTCATAAGTAAACAAAGGAAGGGAACTTTACCATTACGGCTAGCGACAGAGAGGTTCCGTAACTTTGATATTTCTTAAACATCTGAAAATGAGGAGCCTCTGGATTCACATACCTTAATTGTCCTGTGGTTCGATTGCTAGCACACTCAGCGCACACACTGATTTCCAGGGTCGCTTCCCGGTACGACTGGACAACATTAGGACGTGTTTCCATAAGACACATATTTTCCCTGTTCACCCATCAGTAAAATGGGTACCTGGATGTTAGTCGACTGGTGTGAGTCGCATCCTGGAACATAATAGACCTAATTTGCCCGAAATGCTCTGCATAACAAATGGCTTTTTATATGGTAGTATGTCAATGATGTCATCTAAGCCTGTATACCTTGTACAAGTACTTGTAGAAATAAAGATATTATTATTTATATTATTCTCAGAGAAGTATGGGCACCGTGGTCATTGTCAAGGAGTTTTAGTCTGCCGAAGTTCTGTCAAGTGATCACTGTCAGCTGCGAGAGACACCTCACATCACACTCACAGAGAAGAGTAAGGTGAGGAAACACCTCACATCACACTCACAGAGAAGAGTAAGGTGAGGAAACACCTCACATCACACTCACAGAGAAGAGTAAGGTGAGGAGATACCTCACATACACATACAGAGAAGAGTAAGGTGAGGAGACACTTCACATCACACTCACAGAGAAGAGTAAGGTGAGGAGACACCTCACATCACACTCACAGAGAAGAGTAAGGTGAGGAGACACCTCACATCACACTCACAGAGAAGAGTAAGGTGAGGAGATACCTCACATTACACATACAGAGAAGAGTAAGGTGAGGAGACACTTCACATCACACTCACAGAGAAGAGTAAGGTGAGGAGACACCTCACATCACACTCACAGAGAAGAGTAAGGTGAGGAGACACCTCACATCACACTCACAGAGAAGAGTAAGGTGAGGAAACACCTCACATCACACTCACAGAGAAGAGTAAGGTGAGGAGACACCTCACATCACTCTCAGAGCGCTTGTACAATCACCTTAAGAAAGTATTCCTACACAAGATACACAGTCATGTCAATCCACAACAGTGACAGCACCACTAGACGGCTCATCTCCTAAAAAAGACCCTGACGAATATACTAACCTTAACAACGGTGTTAAGTGGGTTCAGATGAGGAGACAACCAAGGTCAGGTCGTTTGAGATGAAGGGGCAGCCAAGGTCAAATTCGGTAAGATGTGGTGACAGTCAAGGTCAGGTCGCTTGAGATGGGGGTGCAGCCAAGGTAAAGTCAAGTCACGTGTACTAGGAAATGGTTAAAACTGTTTCACTATGACTGATTACAGACTGATAACTCTCCAGCAAGGCTAAGTCAAGTTGGTTAATTGGGTTTAAAGCCTACCGACGAGGGTCATTAAGGCTGCATGTAACATCTTCATTACCAGTCAGAAACACTTTCAACGTAATACACTAAGAGTGACACACATCTCTTCGTGTATAGACCCCGAGAGCATTCCAGGTATTGGGGATATACCTCATGCAAGATAAAGTTGTAATATTAGCGTTCTTAGCAAACTTGCATCACCATGTCTCATTACTGACGTAATTAGCAAACCCGCGGAAATGAGAAACGGTCATTTTTCTATTTGCGCTTCGGAGAAGAGAGACCTATTACCCTGCTGAATCTCTTCTTCATCTTCGGTACTTGGGATTTCTGTTTTTTGCTGTGTCTGTGTCCTGGGAAACTTAAGCCACACAGTCACGACCTCTTGTCCAGCCAGAGATCAGATCACGTCAAGGTGACTTCTTCTGTTGGTGTGGTTGCGGCTGACAGGTAGTTTCGAGGCAATCAGTCCTTCAGCCTTGAGGTAATCAGCCCCTCAGCCTGATTACCTCAAGGCTGTTTAAGGGACTGGGGCCTGCAGGAGTCACATGTACATGATGCAGCCAACAAGATCAACAGACCATTATGCTGCCAACAAGATCAGCAGACCATGATGCAGCCAACAAGATCAGCAGACCATGATGCAGCCAACAAGATCAGCAGACCATGATGCAGCCAACAAGATCAGCAGACCATGATGCAGTGAACAAGATCAGCAGACCATGATGCAGCCAACAAGATCAGCAGACCATGATGCAGCCAACAAGATCAGCAGACCATGATGCAGCCAACAAGATCAGTAGCCCGGCTGGGCTACAGTTACCTCAGAAGTTTGCACCACCAACTGCTGTAGCCATAACTAAATATAAACTGCCAGAGGACCTGCCATCCCACACTGCGTCATAATGTGCGAAAAAATCACGATTATAAGAAAACTGACTTACAAATATTAATGAGATGCCAAGGTATTTTTTCCACAGAAGTTGTTCTGGTAAGAACTGTTACCAGTTGTTCTAGAAAAATATCCATATTTTTCCCAAATATGAACAAATAATGAACAATTAAAATTGCATTATAACATTAACAGTATTCTGTACCGAGAATATGATGAATAAGTCACAAATGCAGCATCTGGGTATTTTTAATATAAAAAAACGTTTCGCCAGTCAGTGACCTTTTTTTCCAATTCGCTACAGAGATTATATACTGTCAACATTATAGACTGTCTGTAGTAAAGGGACGAAAGGTACTGGTTAGAGACGTCTTCGTAATAAAGACGCCCAGGTGCTGCTCATTTGTCTAACTCATTGATTAAACTTGTGTGTATATTCAACGCTACCTTGCATTACACGTATTTCATAACCGCATATAAACCACATTTAATGTTTATGTGACAGGATTCATGTCTGTATCAGCAACTCATAACTACTGTTACCAGGCTATAAACTTTTTGTACCTCTGTATTCTTTTTCGATCTCCGCCCACACCTACAGGATGGGTATGAGGAGCATTATGAAGCTCCTTAACTTAAAAAAGGCTGGGGCCAGACAACAGGTGTGACAGCGGTCACACTGAGGGTGTGGCTGCGACTGGTTATTACAGGTACCCACTCTGTCACCTCGCCAATGGATCAGTCTTCCCGACTGGTATTCCCTGATCCATTGTAGTGTCTTCCCTGTTATTCCTGCCTGAAGGACCAGGAAGTCCAAGAAAATGCAGTCTACCCCCGTCTCTCTCTCTTCACTTACTGCTGTCACCTTGTCATAGAACTCCAGTAGGTTTGTGACACAGGATTTCCCGTCCCTGAACCTGTGCTGGCTGTCGTTGATAAGCTCGTTCCTTTCTAGGTGCTCCACCACTCTTCTCCTGATAATCTTCTCCATGACTTTGTGTACTATACATGTTAGTGACACTGGTCTATAGTTTAATGCTTCGTGTCTTTATCCTTTCTTGAAAATTGGGACTACATTTGCTGTCTTCCATACCTCTGGTAGTCGCCCTGTTTCGATAGATGTGTTGAAGATTGTTGTTAGGGGTACACATAGCGCCTCTGCTCCCTCTCTCAGGACCCATGGAGAGATGTTATTCTTCCCCATCGTCTTTGAGGTATCTATCTCGCTTAGCAGCCTTTTCACTTCTTCCTCGGTTGTATGTATTGTGTCCAACACTTGACGGTGAACCCCGCCTCTCCGTCTTTCTGGAGTCCTTTCTGTCTCCATTTCTTTGAATCTCATGTTGAGCTTCTCACATACTTCGCAGTTGTTTCTTGTGATCTCCCTTCCTTTCTTCCTCAGCTTGAATACCTGGTCCTTGACTGTTGTTTTCCTCCTGATGTGGCTGTATAACAGCTTCGGGTCAGATTTGGCTTTCGCTGCTATGTCATTTTCGTATTGCCGTTGGGCTTCCCTTCTTACCTGTGCATATTCATTTCTGGCTCTACGACTTTTCTCCTTGTTCTCCTGGGTCCTTTGCCTTCTATACTTCTTCCATTCTCTAGCACACTTTGTTTTGGCCTCCCGACACCTTTGGGAGAACCATGGGCTCATCCTGGCTCTCTCGTTATTTCTGTTACCCTTGGGTACAAACCTCTCCTCAGCTTCCTTGCATATTGTTGTCACATTTTCCATCATCTCGTTTACTGACTTCCCTGCCAGTTCTCTGTCCCACTGAATCCCGTGAAGGAAATTCTTCATGCCTGTATAGTCACCTTTCTTGTAGTCTGGCAAAATTCGTCCTGACCTTCCTGCTTCCCTCTCCACATGTATTCGATGCTTGGAACCACGTGATCACTGGCGGCGAGGGGTCTTTCATATGTGATGTCCTCAATATCTGCACTACTCAAGGTGAATACTAGGTCCAATCTCGCTGGTTCATCCTCTCTCTCTCTCTCTCTCTCTCTCTCTGGTAGTGTCCCTTATGTGTTGGTACATGAGGTTTTCCAGTACCACCTTCATCTTCTTAGCCCTCCAAGTCTCCGGGCCCCCATGTGTCTCCAGGTTCTCCCAGTCGATTTCCTTGTGGTTGAAGCCACCTATAATCAGCAGCTTTGCCCTGCTCGCATGAGCCCTTCTGGCCACTTCAGCCAGTGCGTCAACCATCGCTCTGTTGCTCTCATCTGTGTGTACTCACCTAATTGTTGTTGCAGGGGTCGAGACTCAGCTCCTGTGTGTGTGTGTGTGTGTGTATGTAAGTGTATGTGCATTCAACTAACAGTGACATAAGAAAGACTTGTTTGTATGTGAGACATCAGTGACGCAAGGGTGATTTATGTAATTCCAGCAGTGACGCAAGAGACATTTATGTAAGTCCAGCAGTGACGCAAGGGATATTTGCGTAAGTGAGTCCAGTAATGACGCAAGGAAGGCTAATAATCAAGGAAGAAAGAAGGTTTGCGAGCCAGGAACTCGTCCTCTATCTTGACCAGTGCTCGATCATGATGTCCGAAGAGAGCGATCAGATTTAATTCATATTAAAATTATGTCTCCAGAAGCAAGTCATGGAAAGACTTGCATACTGCCACGCCTGAGATATATATTGTGGCAATCTGCATTTATTTGAGACATATTTTCTTGATCTCTAAAGTGAGATAAAAGAGATTGTTCTTGTATCAAAATTTTTGGGCGGAGACGAGAACAAGTAGGTATCAGTAGCTACTTTATTTGATTTAAAACATTAACACTGTCTTTTTAACCCAGAAAACTTTTAGGAATTCCTCAATATATGCAAATGTGGTAACTATTGTTTTCCATCCGCTGTGTACATGTGTTCCTGTGTACATTTGTTTCTGTGTACATGTGTTCCTGTTGTTTTGGCAAAGTATACGGACGTGTAGGTACGTTTCTACTGGGACAATGTCCTTGAATGTAGGCTCTGTTGTACTTAGTGAACATTGTAAGGTCATGTTTGGCGTCACTCACATGGTATAAAACCTCGGTGCAAAGTCAAGAAAATCCTCACCGGTTTCAGGAAAAATGGGGATACAATGTACAATGTAAACATTGTAAATGCTTCCAGTTTCTCTTCAGATTTACCTCTCTGGATTGCTCAAATGTTTAAGGATACACTGTTGTGTGGGTGTAGGATCTTACAGTAATGTCCCTTGCTAGCCTGGCCCGTATAACCATGCCTACGAGCATTTTTTTTGTGTGTGACTGACACTGGTACCTGACAAGACTCAGTTTCTAGCAGTGAACTCTCGTGTTGTCGTCTCTTCCTTACGGAAGAACAGCAGAGCCAGTGCTTCGAAACTAAGGAGTCTGGCGCAAGCCGATGCTGAGACGTTTTGGAAGTAGCATCCTGACTGAGCTGATAATTTCGCTGTATCAGCAACTTTGTTTATTCTTTACTCTTGCCTATATGCAAACTTTGACTGCTGTGATATATCGTGTCACAGACAATTGTACTTACACTCACGATGGCTTGTAAACAGGTCTCTCTTACATCCTTTTATTTACACTCTATAAAAACATACAATTTTCGTGTCACTTTATATTCTTCCAACCTCTCCCCATTCCTATCCCCCACCATCCTCAAATGGATATTAACAGTTAACACGAGTCGAGCATTGACTGTAATTCTGCTATTAAAGACGGACCCAAAATACATGATGCAATGTGGTGATAGTGGTGGGGTGAGAGTCAGCATCTGAACAACACCGTGATGAGAATTTGGTAGGGAAAGTCAGAGTTGTGCACTGTGCAGTATGGTGACAACGGTGGATTGGCTTTCAAATCTGATCAATATGGTGACAACGGCAGAGTGGGGATTCAACCTTGTGCTGTGTGGTGACAACGATGGGTGTGTAGGCTGAGGTTCCAGACCTGTACATTATGATACCCTCCACTCTGGATGCCGTATAGAGATAAACACTGTCTATGAATACACCATGGCAGATAAAAGGCATGTACGTCTGCGAGGATGCGTTGTTGATAACTCCTAGGTGAGTGGCAGACCATTTTGCTCACAAGTGAAAAGATCCGGGCTCAACCCCGGAGAGGCACTTCAACCAACCACATCATAACAAGGAGCAGAAGCAGTAATATAGAGTCTGCTGTAAATCAGCGAAAAGACTTACTTGAACCAGGGAGAACTCTGTTAATCAGGAAGAGCTCTATAACTCAGCTAGAGCTCTTTGATCTAGGAAGGGCCCTATAAACCAAGGAAGCTCTATAAATAAGGGAGTGACTTATGAATCAGAGAGAGCTCTATAACCCAGGGAAAGCCTTATAAACTAGGAAGAGCTCCACAAAATAGGGAGAGCTCCATAAACTAGGAGGAACCCTAAAAATCAGGGAATATAATATTATAAATGGTATACAGTACCGACAAAGTGATGAGTAAGACACATGTGCAACAAGTAGATATATTTAATGATGAACTTTTCGTCGGCTCGGCAGGCTTCTTCAGTTGAATAAAGATGATTATTATGTTGGAGACAGTAGAAATGGAGAGGCAATTTTGAGGTGATAAGTCCCTCAGTTTTAATTGGTAGTCAGCCCTTCAGAATAAAGGAAAGTGATGACTCCAGGTACTTGTGTATTGTAACCGGAAGTGAGATGTAGCAGCTGGAGACGACATCACAGGCGAACGGGGCTGACCAGTGAAAGCAGGTTAAATATAGTTGGAAAAGCTCTCTCTCCCGTACTAAGATGCCGTGGTGTTGCTGTGCCAGACGATTAACTACTAAAAATTCACTCTGAGTTTGGTCATTCACCTCCCTCTCTCCCTCAAATGGTAATGAAACACCTTATTGGTTCATGAATTATCAAGTGTCGCGTACCCCGCGTATTATGTACATTTATTCTGCAAGTTCAAAATCAACCACAAGTCCTGTAGTTATCTTTACCAGCTGAACACACAGGCAACCAAAGGTATCTGGTGATGACTGGTGTCCTGCGACGCTCTGACTTGCCAGGAGTGGATTACCTCATTTGTGGTCATCGAAGAGAAACGGTAATAGCTACAACCTTAATTTTTTAAGGGGGAGGGGGGGGGGGGGCAAATAAGCCAGCGGAAGGCCTCGGACAGATGACCAAAAGTTCCAGCTGCGGATCATCAAATGACTAAGACCCACGTCAGGAAACACTTGTCCTGTTTCCCGACAAACCTTTCCTAACCTAACCTGTGGTCATCGACTCACACAACCAGACTCTCTCCAGCGGTCAGCTGACTCACACCTCACTGTGGCCACTGGTTCTCTGGTGGGTTGCTGTATTTTCCATTCAACTGTAATCTTTGTATATTTGTAAATATTGTATACAATATTTACAAATCTAACTAAATATATTTTAAATATGTTTACAATAATTTAATAATAAATAAACGCAATGAAATATATTTTTTTTCATTAAGTTCGAATGATTTTTGCGATATTATTTCATTCACAAATTCCCGTTTGACTTTCTCGGCAAGAAGAGCGTTGCTATTAAAGCCAAAATCGCAAGTTTTACCTATTCGGCACAACACACACACACACACACACACACACATATATATATATATAGTTGGGGTCCACCTCTGGTGTAAATTGTGGGACCCATAGCCTCGGAGAAGTGGATAAATATATATATATATATATATATATATATATATATATATATATATATATATATATATATATATATGCAACACAAGCAGCCCGATCTCGACTCTTTCTTGGGCCTTGATGATGGGGCATCAAGGTCTTGGAGCATCACAGTGTTAGGGTATAACGAATCTAGGGTATCACGATCTTGGGGCATCACGCGTTAGGGTCATCACAGTTTTCAAGTATCATGGCCATGTGTGACAGTTAAACTGACATTAAAGTTTATAAGCAGGTTCAGGTGGCATGCGGGAACTAATTGAGGGGATTTAAAAAGTCATACTAGAATGGTGGGAGGGCGTGATGTGGGAGTGTGGTCGTAGGACGATTACAGTGGGCGTGATGTGGGCGTATGGTCGTAGGATGATCCCAGAGTGGGCGTGATGTGGGCGTGTGGTCGTAGGATGATCACAGAGTGGGCATGATGTGGGCGTGTGAGGGGTGACCATGAGGTTGATGGTCGTAAGAAGTGCTATATTTATTGTTCAAGGCCTTATCAGGGTCGTCCTCTTTAGCCCGGCTGTGGGAGGGGAATGTTGATGGGGGGGCGGGGTATGTTGATGGGTGGGCAGGGAATGTTGATGGGTGGCGGGGAATATTGATGGGTGGGCGGAGAATGTTGAGCGGAGGGCGGGGACTGTCATGGGTCGGCGAGGGGTAAACGCGCGATTGCGGGGTGTGGGTCGGTTTTGGTGGGGGTGGGGTGGGGGGTATGGTTCTGCAGGGTTGTAGGACTGAGCAGCACAGCAGCGACCACAGCATCATAACAGCAACCTAACTCCAGCCATCTTTCAATACCTCTACTACCTTCCCAAATAAAACAACAACAATAACAACAACAACAACGAAAACACCATCACCAACACTAACAACATCACCACCATCGTAACAACCTTCCCAACATCACCACCATCATAACGAACTTTCCAACACCAACATCATCGTAACCACCTCCCCAACACCACCACCACCATCGTAACGAACTCCCCAACACCACCACCATCTCCATCACAACAATCCTCCTCCTCCTCCTACCACCGCTACCACCACCCTAAGGCTGACCATAACAACTAGCCTGTCTAGTCTTTTATCCTCCATCCCCGTAAGTAGATGGATGGTGGTGGAGAAAGAGGCCATCGCCAACACTAGGACATGTTTATTAGAAACATTACGGTCCTCGGACCTTGGTCACTTCAAAGATCGAAACGTTTCCAATAAATGTATCCTAATGATCACATTTTGTATCTTGCTACACTACCTGTAGGTATCACATACCTTTGTACCCTGACGAACTGTTAAATAAACTCCTCAGGTCTGGCCAGGAAGACAGCATATAACACAAAATATCCAGTGGATCGATCCTTCAGCCCCTGTCAAACCATGAAATAAGAACTTGCTTCACGAAGGCTAAATACCTCATTAAGATATAAATATAAATGGTGAAATGGTAGGCAATTGAACAATAATTTCCATGTGTTCCGTGATCACTCAAGTCTGGAACCACAGGGAAAAATAAACCCAAATACAATGATAAATATGATTACCTTTAGATGTCCAATGTGTGTCCAAAATTATTATTAATACGCGAATGCAGACGAGATAACCAGCTAGGAATGACTGCGTTACATACGTCAGTACCCTGATATTCCAGACTTACAGGACAAGGCTAATTAACGTAAGAGGGAAAAAATCTATAAGAAACGCACTCTCCCCACATCGTAAACCTGTAGCAGGAAAAAAAGTAGCTTCGTGATAACCTTGGTCAATCATCATCACTTACGTGAGGGATATTTGATGTAACTGGACACTGTTTCAGTGTTCCTAGAGCGTGAAAATCGTTATGGAGGTTATGTTGTGGGTGAGAGGGTGGGTCCAGAGGTATGGGCGGGGCCACGAGTCGTGACTATATCAACAATCACACTCACGATGCCTGAGTACTCCACAGTTATCTTGTGTTGTTTAATCCGAGATGGTAAACTGCAATTTTTGGCTGCGTGATGCGTTAGTGCAGACTTCTTCATCTTCACAACGCGCACTTGCGCACTTTTTTGTTTACAGCGTAGCCATCATTAATTTTTACTTTAAGATCACACCGAAAGAACCTTACCTAACATTATTATAACAAGCGCAATCTATTTTAGCCTAATCCAACTAAATATATTTGAGATAAGTTTACAATAATTTAATAATAAACAAAACACAATGAAATATATATTTTTTGGTTAGGTTCAGAATGATTTCTGCGAAATTATTGCATACACAAATTTTCGCTTGCCTTATTTTATTTATGTTTTCTTAACTACTTCACCTTCTAGTTGCATTATTGTTGATGGGGTTTAAGGCCTATCGACTGCACCAGTGCCATTAAGCCTACACGTATTCTTTTCACCACTAGACAACAATACTTTAATCCATAATACAATAGGATTAAACGCAGAGCATATACACGCTGGAAGAAATGTACCTATCGGTGTATATTATTATTATTATTATTATTATTATTATTATTACTGCTTCGATTATTATAATTAAATTATTTAATAATAATATCAATAATATTATTTTTACAATTAGTATTAATCAATATACCTTTGTAATCATCCTCATTTGTTAGGCATACTTCTACCTAGTGACGTACAACTTCTTTAAGTAGAAAATTAACGAGACAGAACAAGGTTAAGCCTAGAGGCACAGGATTTGAAGACACAAAAGACAGCTGTTTATAATTTTTTGTCCATGGTCGCTCCCACCTCTTGCACAACTTATGGAGCGACGAGATGACGTCAAACTCGAGAGGAAGAACGGCGAGGAATCTTTCAGCATTTGCACAAAAAAAGGTAAACATTGTAGGTCATCTTGACTGCACATGCTGATATAAAACTAGATAAGAACAACAAGGACTCGTCGAAGTGCATCACTACTATTACTACTACTACTGCTGCTACTACAACAACTACTACTACTACTGCTGCTACTACCACTACTACTTATGCTGCTGCTGTTGCGACGCCAACAGTCATAACTACAGCACAACGATAACAAAAATCACAACAGCAAACAAACGCATACAACTGTAATTACGACAACCATAACAGTAATAACACTCATATCTTTAGTTAAACCAATAATAGCAGCAGCAGCAGCAGCAGCAATATGAGCAGAAAGAGAAGGAGGATGAGGAGTAGGAATAGCAGCAGCAACAACAGCAGCAGCATTATCAATAGCAACAGCAGGATGAGGAACAGGAAAAGCAGCAGCAGCACCAACAACAACAATACCAACACCACCACCAAAACAAATTTGTGACAGGATACGTAGTTAGTTTAGGCAGCAGTTTCTTGATTCTTTGTGAGTATGCACATTCTTCAACCAGGGCTATAGAAGCAGTCTTCAACCAGGGCTGCAGAAGCAGTCTTCAACCAGGGCTGCTGAAGCAATCTTCAACCAGTGCTGCAGAAGCAATCTTCAACCAGGGCTGCAAAAGCAGTCTTCAACCAGGGCTGCAGAAGTATTCTTCAACCAGGGCTGTAGAAGCAGTCTTCAACCAGGGCTGCAGAAGCAGTTTTCAACCAGGGCTGTAGAAGCAGTCTTCAATCAGGGCTGCAGAAGCAGTCTTCAATCAGGGCTGTAGAAGCAATTTTCAACCAAGGCTGTAGAAGCAGTCTTCAACCAGGGCTGTAGAAGCAATTTTCAACCAAGGCTGTAGAAGCAGTCTTCAACCAATTTTCAACCAAGGCTGTAGAAGCAGTCTTCAACCAATTTTCAACCAAGGCTGTAGAAGCAGTCTTCAACCAGGGCTGTAGAAGCAGTCTTCAATCAGGGCTGCAGAAGCAGTCTTCAACCAGGGCTGTAGAAGCAGTCTTCAATCAGGGCTGCAGAAGCAGTCTTCAACCAGGGCTGTAGAAGCAGTCTTCAATCAGGGCTGCAGAAGCAGTCTTCAACCAGGGCTGTAGAAGCAATTTTTCAACCAAGGCTGTAGAAACAGTCTTCAACCAGGGCTGTAGAAGCAATTTTCAACCAAGGCTGTAGAAGCAGTCTTCAACCAGGGCTGTAGAAGCAGTCTTCAACCAGGGCTGTAGAAGCAGTCTTCAACCAGGGCTGTAGAAGCAGTCTTCAACCAGGGCTGTAGAAGCAGTCTTCAACCAGGGCTGTAGAAGCAGTCTTCAACCAGG
Source organism: Cherax quadricarinatus (assembly GCF_038502225.1). NCBI lineage: Eukaryota > Metazoa > Arthropoda > Malacostraca > Decapoda > Parastacidae > Cherax > Cherax quadricarinatus. The sequence goes on from NC_091327.1 coordinate 26,926,122, forward strand.
ACTGCAGAAGCAGTCTTCAACCAGGGCTGTAGAAGCAGTCTTCTTATTATGTGCGATAACTGGAGAATGCATCTTCTGTCTGGCTTCAAACTTTCGGTGTAGATGTGGTTTCACTAAAATAATAATTATAATAGTAATAAAAAAAAGGGTGGCTCTTAACTTGAATTGTGTATGTTTCAATTTACTAATTTTATTAAATAAACTGGTTTCCGTGCAACAACCGGAGATAGACTTTGAACCTAAAACTCTACTTTATCTCACCTTGAGTAAAGATCAATTTAGATGTCTACCAATTTTATTGAGGAAATTGGGAAAATTTAAATACTGGATGTAAACTGATTTCTGAACGTCTTAATGATTGTCTTCAATTTTCTATGACGGTAACTTAAGAATGTAGTTTCAGAGCGGTTTCAAACTTTGAAGTGTGCTGTATTTTGAAATACTAGTCTTTGTGAAGATAACCAGAAAAATTTCTCTTGGTAACTGGTGAATTTCATCGGCAAAACGAAACTGTTCCGAGCTGTGTCGAGTCCAATTTTAACCTTTATTACAACCTAGGATTTCAAAGGCCTGTTATCCCAGGTGTAATGGGAGCAAAAGAAACACAGCAGAAAAAGTTTAGACTTATATTATCCTTCACCAATTTAGAACAGCAATATGTACACTATGTACAGTAATAAGTATAGTGCACGTCACGGTAAGCAAGGCAGAAATAGAAGCCACAAGATAGCAGACCGTGCTCAACCAGCTCTAGAATGGGAATGACAAGGGCAGACAGGAGAGCGGTATCCACATAACCTCTGCGATTGCCAATCCCACCTTCTTATTGGCTAGAACCTGGTCACTAGTTGAACGATGGGGCCCCATCACCAACTCTTAGCAACCTGGTTCGCTGGTTGGGGGAGATAGCCTGTAAATGAGGGTGTGTCCATGCGCCGAATAAAGGTTACGTACTCTTTGCATGTCACAACCTTTTTATTGAATAAATTGGAAATTTAGTTTCCAGGGGATAAACTCTTAATACTTTAACTGACTGGAGTTAGATCTTCTGTGCTGATATTTAACTACATTAGAAACTTAAACTGCACTTTATTGTTCCTTTTGATGAGTAAGACACACGAGCAACAGTTGTTTATCTTGACTGTTGAAACGTTTCGCCTACGTGGCAGACTTCATCAGTCGGATGCAGAGGAGAATGTATTGTAGGCCGCTACCTACAATACATTCTTCTTCGTATTTAATTGAAGAAGTCTGCCACGCAGGCGAAACGTTTCAACAGTCAAGATAAACAACTGTTGCTCATGTGTCTTGCTCATCAACTTATCGGTATTTTAAAGCATTTTCAACATATCTTTTGTATTACTGTTGGGAGAATTACCAACAATATGTTAGATAAAAGGACACAAGTTCAAATAATGTCACATTTTCTTGTGGCAACGTTTCGGCTTGATAAAGGTCTTGGAGAGCGAAACGTTGCCACAATAAAATGTTAAATTAGTTGCACTTGTGTCCTTTTACCTAAAAGCATATGTTTTGCTTGAGTTGAGGTAGAGGGGGCTGGGCTTGTGCAATACAGGGGTACCCAAACGCATCTAGTATTTGCATTGTTTTCATTGAAATTATCGGCAAAAATTAGTTTTGTGAGAGAGAGTTCGTGGGTGATTATATAGACGCGCGGAGCGATAAACCCGTAGGAATCAAACAGCGCCTGAGTCAAGGGAAGTGATTTCACCCTTGGAATAGGCGGTCAGCTCCAGTTCCTTGGATCCAGAGTCGTTCACCGGCATCGAGGCACCCCGAAAACAGTTATGAGAGTCAATCTCTAGCTCTTGGGCCTCATCTTAAGTTATTGTGTTTGCATTGTTGGTCTGTTAACTCAAGTTCTTCTTCGTCGTTGGATTCCACCAGCAGCCTAGTGGACTGAGGATCGAGCCTTCACTGTGCTCGCGCTGAATGACCCGCACGGGTTTAGGTTGATAGTTTCCCATAAATAGTAATACATATTTTACTGTGGTTTCAAAAGTTCAGTCCATGTTTTTTCTTGTGTGTGTGTGTGTGTGTGTGTGTGTGTGTGTGTGTGTGTGTGTGTGTGTGTGTGTGTGTGTGTGTGTGTGTGTGTGTGTGTGTGTGTGCGTGTGTGTTTTACGGTACTAACGATAACAGAAGCAAGATTTTTTGTGTTCAACCATACAACTTGTGCCGCTGGGTTATGGTCGGTTCACTCTGGTTCTACTGACGTCAAGCTCCGTGTTAATGACAGACTAAGCCATCCCGAGGCTCGTGGTTTCCCTCAGGTACTAAACTTACCTAGATGTGGTTGCAGTTATCGAGCCTTAGTTTCTGGCCTCGCTTCTTCGCCGGCTGCTACTGGGTTCACTCTCTCCTGACTTCGAGAATCTTATCGTAGATGTTCTCAAAGCTATATATAGATCCTGCCTCTATCACCCCCCCCTGTCCAGGGGGTTCCACTTCCTGATTGGTCTTCTGATACTGAAAAAAATACTTCATAACATCCCATGCGACTCATCTGCGTTTTCAGCTTCCATCTGTGTCCTCTTGTTCCTGTTTCCTTCTTTCCTCTAAGGCCATCAGGCTTAGCTACCTTAATGTCTCCTCATAGGACATCCTCCTTAGCTCCGGCACTAGTCTCGTTGTAAGAATCTGCACTTTCTACAGTTTCTTGATATTCTTGATTAGGTGTGGGTTCCACACTGGTGCTGCATACTCCAACATGAGATTGACATAGGCCGTTTACAGTGTCGTCTATGACTCCTTGCTTAGGCTTCTGAAAGCCAATCTTAAATTTGCCAGATGCTCGTTTCCTGCGGCAGTTATTCGGTCGATGTGCACATCATGTGATATGCTCCGTGCGATGTTCACCCCGAGGTCGTTCTCCTTGAGCGAGGCTTGAAGCCTTGGCCCACTGAGCCTGTACTCCGTCTGTGGTCTTCTTTACCTTTCCCCATCTTTCATAATTCTGCATTTGCTGAGGTTAAATTCTAGCAACCACTTATCAGATCAGACTTACAGCCTCTCCAAGTACGCCTGTAGGTTGTCCTGGTTCTCACTTGTTGGTGTTCTAGTTAGTTACACAACATCTGCAAACTGGAATACCTTCTACTATTCATTCCATCATGTTTACGTACACAATAAACAGTACTGATCCAAGTACTGATCCTTATGGAACTAGTCACATGCGTCCAATCCGACACCTCTTTTTCAACAGTCACACGTTGTTTCCTTCACTCCTTTAGTTACCATTTTGCCCTAGGCACACGTCGATTAGACACTAGGCCTGTTCTTTGTGTGTACTCACCTAGTTGTACTCACCTAGTTGAGGTTGCGGGGGTCGAGTCCGAGCTCCTGGCCCCGCCTCTTCACTGATCGCTACTAGGTCACTCTCCCTGAGCCGTAAGCTTTATCATACCTCTGCTTAAAGCTATGTATGGATCCTGCCTCCACTACATCGCTTCCCAAACTATTCCACTTACTGACTACTCTGTGGCTGAAGAAATACTTCCTAACATCCCTGTGATTCATCTGTGTCTTCAGCTTCCAACTGTGTCCCCTTGTTACTGTGTCCAATCTCTGGAACATCCTGTCTTTGTCCACCTTGTCAATTCCTCTCAGTATTTTGTATGTCGTTATCATGTCCCCCCTATCTCTCCTGTCCTCCAGTGTCGTAAGGTTGATTTCCCTTAACCTCTCCTCGTAGGACATACCTCTTAGCTCTGGGACTAGTCTGTGTGTATGTGTGCGTATGTGTGTGTGTGTGTGTATGTGTGTGCGTGTGTGCGTGTGTGCGTGTGTGTGTGTGTGTGTGTATGTGTGTGTGTATGTGTGTCACTATTCAGTTATCCATTTGTGACTAAATATTTGAATTTGTGGAGAGGTAGAACTCAGGCTCGTGGATTTAATTTATTAACACAATATATATAAAGACGTAAATTATCTTCAAACTATATACAGAAGGTTTATATGTCAGCCTGAAGTGTATGTCAGCTGCTGCCAGTGTTGTCCAGCTGCTGCCAGTGTTGTCCAGCTGCTGCCAGTGTTGTCCAGCTGCTGTCAGTGTTGTCCAGCTGCTGTCAGTGTTGTCCAGCTGCTGCCAGTGTTGTCCAGCTGCTGCCAGTGTTGTCCAGCAGCTGCCAGTGTTGTCCAGCTGCTGCCAGTGTTGTCCAGCTGCTGCCACTGTTGTCCAGCTGCTGCCAGTGTTGTCCAGCTGATGTCCCGTGTACAGTGCTCTCACCCTGAAGAAATACTGTTGCTCATACGTACAGAGTGGTAGAGGGGTAGTGTTACAGTGTAGTACAGGGGTAGTGTTACAGTGTAGTACAGGGGTAGTGGTGCAGTGTAGTACAGGGGTAGTGGTGCAGTGTAGTACAGGGGTAGTGGTGCAGTGTAGTACAGGGGTAGTTGTACAGTGTAGTACAGGGGTAGTGTTACAGTGTAGTACAAGGGTAGTGTTACAGTGTAGTACAGGGGTAGTGTTACAGTGTAGTACAGGGGTAGTGTTACAGTGTAGCACAGGGGTAGTGTTACAGTGTAGTACAGGGGTAGTGGTGCAGTGTAGTACAGGGGTAGTGTTACAGTGTAGTACAGGGGTAGTGTTACAGTGTAGTACAGGGGTAGTGTTACAGTGTAGTACAGGGGTAGTGTTACAGTGTAGTACAGGGGTAGTGTTACAGTGTGGCACAGGGGTAGTGTTACAGTGTAGTACAGGGGTAGTGTTACAGTGTAGTACAGGGGTAGTGTTACAGTGTAGTACAGGGGTAGTGTTACAGAGTGGTACAGGGTAGTGGTGCAGAGTAGTACAGGGGTAGTGTTACAGTGTGGTACAGGGGTAGTGGTACAGAGTAGTACAGGGGTAGTGTTACAGTGTAGTACAGGGGTAGTGTTACAGAGTGGTACAGGGGTAGTGTTACAGAGTGGTACAGGGGTAGTGGTGCAGTGTAGTACAGGGGTAGTGGTACAGTGTAGTACAGGGGTAGTGTTACAGAGTGGTACAGGGGTATTGTTACAGTGTGGTACAGGGGAAGTGTTACAGAGTGGTACAGGGGTAGTGGTACAGTGTAGTACAGGGGTAGTGTTACAGAGTGGTACAGGGGTAGTGGTACAGTGTAGTACAGGGGTAGTGGTGCAGTGTAGTACAGGGGTAGTGGTACAGTGTAGTACAGGGGTAGTGGTGCAGTGTAGTACAGGGGTATTGTTACAGTGTGGTACAGGGGAAGTGTTACAGAGTGGTACAGGGGTAGTGGTGCAGTGTAGTACAGGGGTAGTGTTACAGAGTGGTACAGGGGTAGTGGTACAGTGTAGTACAGGGGTAGTGTTACAGAGTGGTACAGGGGTAGTGGTACAGTGTAGTACAGGGGTAGTGGTGCAGTGTAGTACAGGGGTAGTGTTACAGAGTGGTACAGGGGTAGTGGTACAGTGTAGTACAGGGGTAGTGGTGCAGTGTAGTACAGGGGTATTGTTACAGTGTGGTACAGGGGTATTGTTACAGTGTGGTACAGGGGAAGTGTTACAGAGTGGTACAGGGGTAGTGGTGCAGTGTAGTACAGGGGTAGTGGTGCAGTGTAGTACAGGGGTAGTGTTACAGTGTGGTACAGGGGTAGTGGTGCAGTGTAGTACAGGGGTAGTGGTACAGTGTAGTACAGGGGTAGTGGTACAGTGTAGTACAGGGGTAGTGGTGCAGTGTAGTACAGGGGTAGTGTTACAGAGTGGTACAGGGGTAGTGGTACAGTGTAGTACAGGGGTAGTGTTACAGTGTGGTACAGGGGTAGTGGTGCAGTGTAGTACAGGGGTAGTGTTACAGAGTGGTACAGGGGTAGTGGTACAGTGTAGTACAGGGGTAGTGTTACAGTGTGGTACAGGGGTAGTGGTACAGTGTAGTACAGGGGTAGTGTTACAGAGTGGTACAGGGGTAGTGGTGCAGTGTAGTACAGGGGTAGTGTTACAGAGTGGTACAGGGGTAGTGGTACAGTGTAGTACAGGGGTAGTGTTACAGTGTGGTGCAGAGGCAGTGGTGCAGTGTAGTACATGGGTAGTGGTACAGTGTAGTACAGGGGTAGTGTTACAGAGTGGTACAGGGGTAGTGGTGCAGTGTAGTACAGGGGTAGTGGTACAGTGTAGTACAGGGGTAGTGTTACAGAGTGGTACAGGGGTAGTGGTGCAGTGTAGTACAGGGGTAGTGGTGCAGTGTAGTACAGGGGTAGTGTTACAGAGTGGTACAGGGGTAGTGGTGCAGTGTAGTACAGGGGTAGTGGTACAGTGTAGTACAGGGGTAGTGTTACAGAGTGGTACAGGGGTAGTGGTACAGTGTAGTACAGGGGTAGTGTTACAGAGTGGTACAGGGGTAGTGGTGCAGTGTAGTACAGGGGTAGTGGTGCAGTGTAGTACAGGGGTAGTGTTACAGAGTGGTACAGGGGTAGTGGTGCAGTGTAGTACAGGGGTAGTGTTACAGAGTGGTGCAGGGGTAGTGGTGCAGTGTAGTACAGGGGTAGTGTTACAGTGTGGTACAGGAGTAGTGGTGCAGTGTAGTACAGGGGTAGTGGTGCAGTGTAGTACAGGGGTAGTGGTGCAGTGTAGTACAGGGATAGTGGTGCAGTGTAGTACAGGGGTAGTGTTACAGTGTGGTACAGGGGTAGTGGTGCAGTGTAGTACAGGGGCATTGTTACAGAGTGGTACAGGTGTAGTGGTGCAGTATAGTACAGGGGTAGTGTTACAGTGAGGTACAGGGGTAGTGGTGCAGTGTAGTACAGGGGTAGTGGTACAGTATAGTACAGGGGTAGTGGTACAGTGTAGTACAGGGGTAGTGGTACAGTGTAGTACAGGGGTAGTGGTACAGTGTAGTACAGGGGTAGTGGTGCAGTGTAGTACAGGGGTAGTGGTGCAGTGTAGTACAGGGGTAGTGGTGCAGTGTAGTACAGGGGTAGTGGTACAGTGTAGTACAGGGGTAGTGGTACAGTGTAGTACAGGGGTAGTGGTACAGTGAAGTACAGGGGTAGTGGTACAGTGTAGTACAGGGGTAGTGGTACAGTGTAGTACAGGGGTAGTGGTACAGTGTAGTACAGGGGTAGTGGTGCAGTGTGGTACAGGGGTAGTGGTGCAGTGTAGTACAGGGGTAGTGGTACAGTGTAGTACAGGGGTAGTGGTACAGTGTAGTACAGGGGTAGTGGTGCAGTGTAGTACAGGGGTAGTGGTGCAGTGTGGTACAGGGGTAGTGGTACAGTGTAGTACAGGGGTAGTGGCACAGTGTTGTACAGGGGTAGTGGTACAGTGTAGTACAGGGGTAATGGTACAGTGTAGTACAGGGGTCGTGGTACAGTGTGGTACAGGGGCAGTGGTGCAGTGTAGTACAGGGGTAGTGGTACAGTGTAGTACAGGGGTAGTGGTGCAGTGTGGTACAGGGGTAGTGGTACAGTGTAGTACAGGGGTAGTGCTACAGTGTAGTACAGGGGTAGTGGTACAGTGTAGTACAGGGGTAGTGGTACAGTGTAGTACAGGGGTAGTGGTGCAGTGTGGTACAGGGGTAGTGGTGCAGTGTAGTACAGGGGTAGTGGTACAGTGTAGTACAGGGGTAGTGTTACAGTATAGTACAGGGGTAGTGGTGCAGTGTAGTACAGGGGTAGTGGTGCAGTGTGGTACAGGGGTAGTGGCATAGTGTAGTACAGGGGTAGTGGTACATTGTAGTACAGGGGTAGTGGTACAGTGTAGTACAGGGGTAGTGGTACAGTGTAGTACAGGGGTAGTGGTACAGTGTAGTACAGGGGTAGTGGTACAGTGTAGTACAGGGGTAGTGGTACAGTGTAGTAAAGAGGTAGTGGTACAGTGTGGTACAGGGGTAGTGGTGCAGTGTAGTACAGGGGTAGTGGTGCAGTGTAGTACAGGGGTAGTGGTGCAGTGTAGTACAGGGGTAGAGGTACAGTGTAGTGGTACAGTGTAGTACAGGGGTAGTGGTACAGTGTAGTACAGGGGTAGTGTTGCAGTGCAGTACAGGGAAAGTGGTACAGTGTAGTACAGGGGTAGTGGTACAGTGTAGTACAGGGGTAGTGGTACAGTGTGGTACAGGGGTAGTGGTACAGTGTAGTACAGGGGTAGTGGTACAGTGTAGTACAGGGGTAGTGGTACAGTGTAGTACAGGGGTAGTGGTGCAGTGTAGTACAGGGGTAGCGGTGCAGTGTAGTACAGGGTTAGTGGTACAGTGTAGTACAGGGGTAGTGGTACAGTGTAGTACAGGGGTAGTTGTACAGTGTAGTACAGGGGTAGTGGTGCAGTGTAGTACAGGGGTAGTGGTACAGTGTAGTACAGGGGTAGTGGTACAGTGTTGTACAGGGGTAGTGATACAGTGTAGTACAGGGGTAGTGGTACAGTGTGGTACAGGGGTAGTGGTACAGTGTAGTACAGGGGTAGTGGTACAGTTTAGTACAGGGGTAGTGGTGCAGTGTAGTACAGGGGTAGTGGTACAGTGTAGTACAGGGGTAGTGGTACAGTGTAGTACAGGGGTAGTGGTACAGTGTAGTACACGGGTAGTGGTGCAGTGTAGTACAGGGGTAGTGGTGCAGTGTAGTACAGGGGTAGTGGTACAGTGTAGTACAGGGGTAGTGGTACAGTGTAGTACAGGGGTAGTGGTACAGGGGTAGTGGTACAGTGTAGTACAGGGGTAGTGGTACATTGTAGTACAGGGGTAGTGGTACAGTGTAGTACAGGGGTAGTGGTACAGTGTGGTACAGGGGTAGTGGTGCAGTGTAGTACAGGGGTAGTGGTACAGTGTAGTACAGGGGTAGTGGTGCAGTGGTACAGGGGTAGTGGTACAGTGTAGTACAGGGGTAGTGGTACAGTGTAGTACAGGGGTAGTGGTACAGTGTAGTACAGGGGTAGTGGTACAGTGTAGTACAGGGGTTGTTGTGCAGTGTGGTACAGGGGTAGTGGTGCACTGTAGTATAGGGGTAGTGGTACAGTGTAGTACAGGGGTAGTGGTACAGTGTAGTACAGGGGTAGTGGTGTAGTGTAGTACAGGGGTAGTGGTGCAGTGTGGTACAAGGGTAGTGGTACAGTGTAGTACAGGGGTAGTGGTACAGTGTTGTACATGGGTAGTGGTACAGTGTAGTACAGGGGTAGTGGTACAGTATAGTACAGGGGTAGTGGTGCAGTGTGGTACAGGGGTAGTGGTACAGTGTAGTACAGGGGTAGTGGTACAGTGTAGTACAGGGGTAGTGGTACAGTGTAGTACGGGGGTAGTGGTACAGTGTAGTACAAGGGTAGTGGTGCAGTGTGGTACAGGGGTAGTGGTGCAGTGTAGTACAGGGGTAGTGGTACAGTGTAGTACAGGGGTAGTGGTACAGTATAGTACAGGGGTAGTGGTGCAGTGTAGTACAGGGGTAGTGGTGCAGTGTGGTACAGGGGTAGTGGTACAGTGTAGTACAGGGGTAGTGGTACAGTGTTGTACAGGGGTAGTGATACAGTGTAGTACAGGGATAGTGGTACAGTGTAGTACAGGGGTAGTGGTACAGTGTAGTACAGGGGTAGTGGTGCAGTGTAGTACAGGGGTAGTGGTACAGTGTAGTACAGGGGTAGTGGTACAGTGTAGTACAGGGGTAGTGGTACAGTGTAGTTCAGGGGTAGTGGAACAGTGTAGTACAGGGGTAGTGGTACAGTGTAGTACAGGGGTAGTGGTACAGTGTGGTACAGGGGTAGTGGTACAGTGTAGTACAGGGGTAGTGGTACAGTGTAGTACAGGGGTAGTGGTACAGTGTAGTACAGGGGTAGTGGTACAGTGTAGTACAGGGGTAGTGATACAGTGTGGTACAGGGGTAGTGGTGCAGTGTAGTACAGGGGTAGTGGTACAGTGTAGTACAGGGGTAGTGGCACAGGGTTAGTGGTAGTGTAGTACAGGGGTAGTGGTACAGTGTAGTACAGGGGATGTGGTACAGTGTAGTACAGAGGTAGTGGTACAGTGTGGTACAGGGGAAGTGGTGTAGTGTAGTACAGGGGTAGTGGTACAGTGTGGTACAGGGGTAGTGGTACAGTGTAGTACAGGGGTAGTGGTACAGTGTAGTACAGGGGTAGTGGTGCAGTGTAGTGCAGGGGTAGTGGTACAGTGTAGTACAGGGGTAGTGGTACAGTGTAGTACAGGGGTAGTGGTACAGTGTAGTACAGGGGTAGTGGTACAGTGTAGTACAGGGGTAGTGGTACAGTGTAGTACAGGGGTAGTGGTGCAGTGTAGTACAGGGGTAGTGGTACAGTGTAGTACAGGGGTAGTGGTACAGTGTAGTACAGGGGTAGTGGTGTAGTGTAGTACAGGGGTAGTGGTACAGTGTGGTACAGGGGTAGTGTTACAGTGTAGTACAGGGGTAGTGGTACAGTGTAGTACAGGGGTAGTGGTACAGTGTAGTACAGGGGTAGTGGTGCAGTGTAGTACAGGGGTAGTGGTACAGTGTAGTACAGGGGTAGTGGTACAGTGTAGTACAGGGGTAGTGGTGCAGTGTAGTACAGGGGTAGTGGTGCAGTGTAGTACAGGGGTAGTGGTGCAGTGTAGTACAGGGGTAGTGGTACAGTGTAGTACAAGGGTAGTGGTACAGTGTAGTACAGGGGTAGTGGTACAGTGTAGTACAGGGGTAGTGGTGCAGTGTAGTACAGGGGTAGTGGTGCAGTGTAGTACAGGGTTAGTGGTACAGTGTAGTACAGGGGTAGTGGTACAGTGTAGTACAGGGGTAGTGGTACAGTGTAGTACAGGGGTAGTGGTGCAGTGTAGTACAGGGGTAGTGGTACAGTGTAGTACAGGGGTAGTGGTGCAGTGTAGTACAGGGGTAGTGGTACAGTGTAGTACAGGGGTAGTGGTACAGTGTAGTACAGGGGTAGTGGTACAGTGTAGTACAGGGGTAGTGGTACAGTGTAGTACAGGAGTAGTGGTACAGTGTAGTACAGGGGTAGTGGTGTAGTGTAGTACAGGGGTAGTGGTACAGTGTGGTACAGGGGTAGTGTTACAGTGTAGTACAGGGGTAGTGGTGCAGTGTAGTACAGGGGTAGTGGTACAGTGTAGTACAGGGGTAGTGGTACAGTGTAGTACAGGGGTAGTGGTACAGTGTGGTACAGGGGTAGTGTTACAGTGTAGTACAGGGGTAGTGGTGCAGTGTAGTACAGGGGTAGTGGTACAGTGTAGTACAGGGGTAGTGGTGCAGTGTAGTACAGGGGTAGTGGTACAGTGTAGTACAGGGGTAGTGGTACAGTGTAGTACAGGGGTAGTGGTACAGTGTAGTACAGGGGTAGTGGTACAGTGTAGTACAGGGGTAGTGGTGCAGTGTAGTACAGGGGTAGATTTGGAGGATATGAGCACAAATTATGTAATTTAAAGGGGAATTTCTATTATTATTATTATTATTATTATTATTATTATTATGATTATTATTATTAGAGCTGTATGATGCTTCAGGCAAGCGCTAAACTCGTGTGGACCAGTCAGCGCCAGGAGTGGACCAGTCAGCACCAGGAGTGGACCAGTCAGCACCAGGAGTGGACCAGTCAGCGCCAGGTGTGGACCAGTCAGCACCAGGAGTGAATCAGTCTGCGCCAGGAGAAGACCAGTCAGCACCAGGAGTGAATCAGTCTGCGCCAGGAGAAGACCAGTCAGCACCAGGAGTGAATCAGTCTGCGCCAGGAGAAGACCAGTCAGCACCAGGAGTGAATCAGTCTGCGCCAGGAGAAGACCAGTCAGCACCAGGAGTGGACCAGTCAGCGCCAGGAGTGAATCAGTCTGCGCCAGGAGAAGACCAGTCAGCACCAGGAGTGGACCAGTCAGCGCCAGGAGTGGACCAGTCAGCGCCAGGAGAAGACCAGTCAGCGCCAGGTGTGGACCAGTCAGCGCCAGGAGTGAATCAGTCTGCGCCAGGAGAAGACCAGTCAGCACCAGGAGTGGACCAGTCAGCACCAGGAGTGGACCAGTCAGCGCAAGGAGTGAATCAGTCTGCGCCAGGAGAAGACCAGTCAGCACCAGGAGTGGACCAGTCAGCGCCAGGAGTGAATCAGTCTGCGCCAGGAGAAGACCAGTCAGCACCAGGAGTGGACCAGTCAGCACCAGGAGTGGACCAGTCAGCGCCAGGAGAGGACCAGTCAGCGCCAGGTGTGGACCAGTCAGCGCCAGGAGTGAATCAGTCTGCGCCAGGAGAGGTCCAGTCAGCGCCAGGAGTGGACCAGTCAGCACCAAGAGTGGACCAGTCAGCGCCAAGAGAGGACCAGTCAGCACCAGGTGTGGACCAGTCAGCGCCAAGAGTGGACCAGTCAGCGCCAGGAGGGACCAGTCAGCGCCAAGAGTGGACCAGTCAGCGCCAGGAGGGACCAGTCAGCACCAAGAGTGGACCAGTCAGCGACAAGAGTGGACCAGTCAGCGCCAGGAGGGACCAGTCAGCGCCAAGAGTGGACCAGTCAGCGCCAGGAGGGATCAGTCAGCGCCACGAGTGGACCAGTCAGCGCCAGGAGGGACCAGTCAGCGCCAAGAGTGGACCAGTCAGCGCCAGGAGGGATCAGTCAGCGCCAAGAGTGGACCAGTCAGCGCCAAGAGTGGACCAGTCAGCGCCAGGAGGGACCAGTCAGCGCCAAGAGTGGACCAGTCAGCGCCAGGAGGGATCAGTCAGCGCCACGAGTGGACCAGTCAGCGCCAGGAGGGACCAGTCAGCGCCAAGAGTGGACCAGTCAGCGCCAGGAGGGATCAGTCAGCGCCACGAGTGGACCAGTCAGCGCCAGGAGGGACCAGTCAGCGCCACGAGTGGACCAGTCAGCGCCAGGAGGGATCAGTCAGCGCCACGAGTGGACCAGTCAGCGCCAGGAGGGACCAGTCAGCGCCAAGAGTGGACCAGTCAGCGCCAGGAGGGATCAGTCAGCGCCACGAGTGGACCAGTCAGCGCCAAGAGTGGACCAGTCAGCGCCACGAGTGGACCAGTCAGCGCCAGGAGGGACCAGTCAGCGCCAAGAGTGGACCAGTCAGCGCCAGGAGGGACCAGTCAGCGCCAAGAGTGGACCAGTCAGCGCCAGGAGGGACCAGTCAGCGCCAAGAGTGGACCAGTCAGCGCCAGGAGGGATCAGTCAGCGCCACGAGTGGAGGTGGAAGCATGACTGACCATTCGCCAATCGCTAAACAGGAAAAATTGCAACATCGTTTTCTTGCCCTGAATTTAATCAGCTCTTGCTGTGAGCTCCTTCAGAAGGACAGGAGACTGAGCTCGTCCTTCTCCCCAGTTCCTGCACCACACTGGAGGACGACCCTTGAACTTTCTCCAGTTACACTTGGCGTTCCACACTGGCGCTAGGTACTCGAGGATTTTTATGACATGTGTAACGAAGAGTGACTTGGATGAATCTTTGAAGGCCACAACGCCAACTCTGTTGTTCATCTATTTACGTACAACTCTCTTTATTGTGCACTCCAAGTTCATTTTTTTTCGCCTTACAGGTGGTATGCTGACATCCAGATGGTATGCTATCCTCCAGGTGGTCTTCTGTAATCCCGATGGTCTGCTGTCGTCCAGATGGCCTGGTGTCTTCCAGGTGGTATGCTGCCATGAAGGTGGTATGCTGTCCTCCTGGTGGTCTGCTGTAATCCAGGTGGTCTACTGTCATCCAGGTGATCTGCTATCATCCAAGTGGTTTGCTGTCATCCGAGTGCTATGGTGTCCTCCAGGTCGTCTGCTGTTATCCAGGTGATCTGCTGTCATAAAGGTGGTCTACTCTCATTTAGATGATATGCTGTTATCCACGTGGCATTCTGTGACTTTCAGATGGTATGCTGGCTCCAGGTGGTACTTTCAGATGGTATGCTGGCTCCAGGTGGTACTTTCAGATGGTATGCTGGCTCCAGGTGGTACTTTCAGATGGTATGCTGGCTCCAGGTGGTACTTTCAGATGGTATGCTGGCTCCAGGTGGTACTTTCAATCCACTTCACTCATTCTTCAAATATTTATCATCAATTTGTTTCGTGTTTGCCGACTCAGCAGGTAGTAGGTTATTATTATTATTATTATTATTATTATTATTATTATTATTATTATTATTATTATTATTATAAAGGGGAACCTTTAAGTATTTAACAAATTTGTTCTTTTTGCAAAGTTTCGATTATCTTTCATTTGTAACACGAGAGGTCTCCTCTGACTATCTTCAGTGTTCATCGCAAGTGTACGAGTACGGTAACTAGGGCAAGATTCATGCAACTACTGCTATGCGCCGGTGCCCTATGAACTGTGTAGCCCATTCTAAGGTCAATGGAATGGGTCCGATAAGTTTCAGAAACCTCTGGTGCTTGGCTTCCAATGCTGAAGAAAGATGGAGATGAAGTTGATGTGTGTAGGTGATCGTTTGCTAACTTTATGAGTACACTAATGTGAAAATTTAATTCGTGTTTAATCACGTTAAATATATTTCAGTTTACTGCTTTTGACAGGGTCCCACATCAGAGACTATTGAGGAAAATTAAAGCACATGGAATAGGAGGAGAAATTTTTTCCTGGATAGAGGCATGGTTGACAAATAGGCAGCAGAGAGTTTGCATAAATGGTGAGAAATCAGAGTGGGGAAACGTCACGAGCGGTGTTCCACAGGGGTCAGTATTGGGCCCCCTGCTGTTCACAATCTACATAAACGACATAGATGAGGGCATAAAGAGCGACATCGGCAAGTTTGCTGATGACACCAAAATAGGCCGTCGAATTCATTCTGACGAGGACATTCGAGCACTCCAGGAAGATTTGAATAGACTGATGCAGTGGTCGGAGAAGTGGCAGATGCAGTTTAATATAGACAAATGCAAAGTTCTAAATGTTGGACAGGACAATAACCATGCCACATATAAACTAAATAATGTAGATCTTAATATTACGGATTGCGAAAAAGATTTAGGAGTTCTGGTTAGCAGTAATCTGAAACCAAGACAACAGTGCATAAGTGTTCGCAATAAAGCTAATAGAATCCTTGGCTTCATATCAAGAAGCATAAATAATAGGAGTCCTCAGGTTGTTCTTCAACTCTATACATCATTGGTTAGGCCTCATTTAGATTATGCTGCACAGTTTTGGTCACCGTATTACAGAATGGATATAAATTCTCTGGAAAATGTACAAAGGAGGATGACAAAGTTGATCCCATGTATCAGAAACCTTCCCTATGAGGATAGACTAAGGGCCCTGAATCTGCACTCTCTAGAAAGACGTAGAATTAGGGGGGATATGATTGAGGTGTATAAATGGAAGACAGGAATAAATAAAGGGGATGTAAATAGTGTGCTGAAAATATCTAGCCTAGACAGGACTCGCAGCAATGGTTTTAAGTTGGAAAAATTCAGATTCAGGAAGGATATAGGAAAGTACTGGTTTGGTAATAGAGTTGTGGATGAGTGGAACAAACTCCCGAGTACAGTTATAGAGGCCAGAACGTTGTGTAGCTTTAAAAATAGGTTGGATAAATACATGAGTGGATGTGGGTGGGTGTGAGTTGGACCTGATAGCTTGAGCTACCAGGTCGGTTGCCGTGTTCCTCCCTTAAGTCAATGTGACCTGACCTGACTAGGTTGGGTGCATTGGCTTAAGCCGGTAGGAGACTTGGACCTGCCTCGCATGGGCCAGTAGGCCTTCTGCAGTGTTCCTTCGTTCTTATGTTCTTATGAATGGCTTCGGTATTAATGAGTGACGCATGTTACGGCCAGGTTAGTATTACACATTAAGTTTAGCATGTGTCTGACAAATTTGCCCAAACACATACTAAACTTAATGGGTAACATTATTCTGGCAGTCACATGCGTCACCCATTAAATACCGAAGCCATTCACAAGCAGTAAACTGCCTATTTCTGCCTACTTTCTCTTTTTCTTCTATTCTTTCACTGAGGAAAGCCTCGTTTCTCGCTACTCGGAGCTGTTCCTGTCCACTCCATAGGTCTGTCTGATCCCCCAGACATGCGATTGTTGTCAGCGATACTGGTGAATGATGGGGAATGAGTGTAATCGGGCTACCGAGTAGTGAAGTCAGCCTTAACTTCATTCTACGCTCCTCAGCTACACTCGTCTTTTAGTACGGTCTACCTCGTCTACGAGGAACAGCCCCTCAGTGCTCGCCTCAGGAGTCATCGAGTGTGGCGCCATTATAGTGGAACTACTCTAATACGTACTTCCGTCCACTTGCTCCCCATCCTCCCTTTTTTGTAAGCCGGGAGCTGCATCGCTGTAACTCGATTCGGAGACCAATCGATAATTGGAGAATGTCTCTTCAGATCGGCTTCAAATTTTCACCACTAGCGTGTTTTCCTGAATACGAGGATCACTTTGTTATCAGGCGACGCAAGTCCCAATTTTCCAGTTTTATTAAATATGTAGGGATTTTGATTTACATCCAGTAACTAAAGAATGCCTCTTCTGATAAGCTTCAAACTATTAATACTAACGTAGTCGATAAGAAGAGTGAGAAACATGTACGTTACAACAGTGTAAGTGCAAATTTTAATGTTTGCCGACATTCGAATCATTGGATTGAGATAATTTACTGAAGAATACGTTTTCTGATAATTTGAGAATAAGTCATTTAATCGGCTTCAGACTCTAAACGCTGGTTTATCTAAACCGGATATATTTTTACTGTGGACTTGTGCTGTGTACATGAAAATTTGCCAATTTTATATTTTTTTGAAATCTGACTTTCTGAATAAAATACAAATTTAAATATTTTTCATATACAATTATAAATAATTTCAAATAACATAACCCTTCCCCCCCCCCCCGAAAAAACACAAATTTTGAAAACTTCTGTTTTAGTGGCATTTTTAAATTTCCTGAGTTTGCTGAACCATTAAAAATATGTTTTCGTACGAAATTATCCAAGAGTCGGTCATGTGATCATTTTTGAGCGCCTCCTGAGATTGGCCTCATCCCGTTAACACTAATAACTTGATCAAACAACTGAACGGCTTCAAACTTAGTGTGCTGGTGTAATTTAGGATATTTGTCTGAGATAAGAAGAGTATGCTTTTCAGGTTGACTTATGAGCTCAAGTTTCGTAGTGGACGATTTGAATTAGTTTTAGTCTTTAAATACCCCAATTTCCCTTTTTTTTTAAAATTTGGATATTAGTTTTCCAAGGTTGATAGACTGATTACATCATCTTTTCACTACTACACCTGCTGACTGTATTTGACTGACGAAGCCGAAGGCGAAAAGTTTCAACAGTAAAGATACCCAGCTGTTGCTCATATGTTTTACTCATCAACTTGTCGGTATTTTATATAACTTCCATCATATTAATTTTCATATGCTAATTCGTGAATGTCACTTCTGAATCACTACAAATTTTCGGAGCTAATGTTTAACTGCTTAAGAAGCTAATGCCGCACTCTGCACTATTCCAATCCCGTACATGGTGGGAGGTATAGGGGGCTATGGCTATGCAATACAAGGCTACCTTTCTCGGATCAAGAACCAATCGAAATAGATGTACTTATTATTATTATTATTATTATTATTATTATGAGTAGTGCTAAACAGGTGTCCGCCATTTAGCATAAGGAGGGTGGAGGCTCGACCCTCCGTAGCTAAGCATGTAGCAAACTGTTCTCTGCGCAAGGTTTTTCCTGACAATTTTATTGCGCACTCGCAGATCAGGCTGTGAGTGGCAGCATAAAACAGTTTTATGAGGGGTCATAATGGGTCTTTATCAGACCGAAGCTAATAAACTTTCATTTTGAGCGAGATATTACTTCATATCGTTGTTAATTATCTAGTTATATAGCATGTGGATATATTCTCAGGATTTCAGATATCTTATCATTACATGTGATAGAATTTAATATTTCCTGTAACATTTCTTTGGACGAGTCTCAAATTTTTGGACCAAAAAAAAAAGAAAAAAAAAAAGGAGTGTGCAGACCTATTTTTGGTATACTTTATCGGCTTCATGACATGAACTGTTATCATAGTAATGACTTGATAATGGTCCAGGACGGACCGAAACTCTTCCTCATGTTTCCTCTCCAAATTCCGTGTTAAGTGGAAGAAACTAAGAGGTGTCGTCTTACCCGGAGCTCTTCTCAGAAGCCCAGCGTTGTCCGTCATACACCGCCCTATGATGCCACCTGCAGTATTATGCTCAGCATTATTTTGCTTTAATGCTAGTTAGGTTAGGTTAGGTAAGGTTCGTCAGGAAACAGTACAAGTTTCCCTACGCGGGTCTTAGATGATGATCTGCCTTTGGGGCTTCTGGTCATCTGACCGAGGCCTTCCGCTGGCTTACCGGTCCACCTCTTTAAAAATTATGGTCACAGACATAACCATTTTTTAAAGGGTTATAATGCTAGTTTAACAAACATCGACCTTATCGTGGTCTAGGAGGCCTATATATATATATATTTAAAGGAATCCACCACTACTACAGTTGTTTTCACTACCCGAATGGGGCCTCGGGGGCGTTGATCCCCAAAACCCTCTTCCGGTATACCCGCTATTTCTACCACCAGTCACCAATACCACCGCAGTTACCACTACCACCAGACACGAAATTCCTCACGGTCGCTTATACTACCAACCACCTCTGCAACTTCAGTCACCATCACCATCACGGTCACCACCACAACTGTTATATTCGTAACTATCACCATAGCATGATACGGACAGTATGGTGCTTGTTAATAACAGGTTTAATACCTAGCTCCAGCGCAACACTGTTGCTAAACGTCGGGTTTACAGCAGTGACACCCCAGCTGTTGCTCCATCCACGGTACAACTCCAAGGAACGGTTAGTAGGTACAAGGACTCAAGAATAACTAATGAGATATTTACTGCATCACGATGAAGACCCTTGAGAGAGAAAGGAGTGAAACGTAGCCGTAATAAACGTCCCATAACTCATCCTTGTGTTCTTATACCCAGCGCATTGTCAATAATTTCACCAAGTACTCAGGTCATCTGGCGAAGCTCAGTGTTAGGAAACATTGTTCAAGGTTCCTGGCGAACAAGACCCTATCACCATCAAGACAACTTGATCAGTCATTGTCTTACTCTAGCCCAGAGCCACTGAGTGCTGTTTTCAGTGTATGACACAAACAGCGTGGGCCACACCCTCAAAGGAAGCAAAAACAGAGATATTACTGCTTCCTTTAACGTTATTTTGGTTCACTGGAGGCGGGCACGAAATACACTGATATACTAATTGCATTTTTTTTGTAACCAGTGAAGCGTGCAGGGTAAAGGATACTTCTTTTTTTGATTAAAACTGGAGATATCAGGAGCGTGCTGTTATTTTATTCTATATGATATTTACCCAGTGGGAATAAAACCTAATTGCGTGTGAGCCCTATCACACAGGCTGGGGCTTATACACATTGAAATCTGCCAGTTTGAGCTGGAGATCTGAGTATTCCGTTAAGAATTCTCTTAGGAAGGATGCGAGAGGAATAGAGAAGAGGAAAATGGAAGGGAGGGAGGATAGAGGGTTAGGGAAAGAAAAATTATGGCAGTGTACGTGACAAACTTATTAGCCTGTGTGTCACAATACTAGGAACACCTGGAGGTCAGTCTAGACAGTACGTGTTTCTTCCCTCTCGAGCACGTGAATGTTTCTCTCTTTCTCTCTCTCTCATCACACACACACACACACACACACACACACACACACACACACACACACACACACACACACACACACCAGCACGGATTCACGGAAGGCAAATCCTGTGTCACAAACCTTCTGGAGTTTTATGATAAAATAACAGAAGTAAGACAAGAGAGAGAGGGGTGGGTTGATTGCATCTTCTTGGACTGCAAGAAGGCCTTTGACACAGTTCCTCACAAGAGATTAGTGCAGAAGCTAGAGCATCAGGCGCATATAACAGGAAGGGCACTGCAATGGATCAGAGAATACCTGACAGGGAGGCAACAACGAGTCATGGTACGCAATGATGTATCACAGTGGGCACCTGTGACGAGCGGGGTCCCACAGGGGTCGGTCCTAGGACCAGTGCTATTTTTGGTATATGTGAACGACATGACGGAAGGGTTAGACTCAGAAGTGTCCCTGTTTGCAGATGATGTGAAGTTAATGAGGAGAATTAAATCTGATGAGGACCAGGCAGGACTTCAAAGAGACCTGGACAGACTGGACACCTGGTCCAGCAAATGGCTTCTCGAATTTAATCCTGCCAAATGCAAAGTCATGAAGATAGGGGAAGGGCACAGAAGACCACAGACAGAGTATAGGCTAGGTGGCCAAAGACTGCAAACCTCACTCAAGGAGAAAGATCTTGGGGTGAGTATAACACCGAGCATGTCTCCGGAAGCACACATCAATCAGATAACTGCTGCAGCATATGGGCGCCTGGCAAACCTGAGAACAGCATTCCGATACCTTAGTAAGGAATCATTCAAGACACTGTACACCGTGTATGTCAGGCCCATACTGGAGTATGCAGCACCTGTTTGGAACCCGCACTTGATAAAGCACGTCAAGAAACTAGAGAAAGTACAAAGGTTTGCAACAAGGTTAGTTCCAGAGCTAAGGGGAATGTCCTATGAAGAAAGATTAAGGGAAATCGGCCTGACGACACTGGAGGACAGGAGGGTCAGGGGAGACATGATAACGACATATAAAATACTGCGTGGAATAGACAAGGTGGACAAGGACAGGATGTTCCAGGGAGGGGACACAGAAACAAGAGGCCACAATTGGAAGTTGAAGACACAAATGAGTCAGAGAGATAGTAGGAAGTATTTCTTCAGTCATAGAGTTGTAAGGCAGTGGAATAGCCTAGAAAATGACGTAGTGGAGGCAGGAACCATACACAGTTTTAAGACGAGGTTTGATAAAGCTCATGGAGCGGGGAGAGAGAGGGCCTAGTAGCAACCGGTGAAGAGGCGGGGCCAGGAGCTAGGACTCGACCCCTGCAACCACAAATAGGTGAGTACAAATAGGTGAGTACACACAAAGGTTTGCAACAAAACTAGTCCCAGAGCTAAGAGGTATGTCCTACAAGGAGAGGTTAAGGGAAATCAATCTGACGACACTGGAGGACAGGAGAGATAGGGGGGACATGATAACCACATACAAAATACTGAGAGGAATTGACAAGGTGGACAAAGACAGGATGTTCCAGAGATTGGAAACAGTAACAAGGGGACAGAGTTGGAAGTTGAAGACACAGATGAATCACAGGGATGTTAGGAAGTGTTTCTTCAGCCACAGAGTAGCCAGGAAGTGGAATAGTTTGGGAAGCGATGTAGTGGAGGCAGGATCCATACATAGCTTTAAGCAGAGGTATGATAAAGGTCACGGTTCAGGGGGAGTGACCTAGTAGCGACCAGTGAAGAGGCGGGGCCAGGAGCTCGGACTCGACCCCTGCAACCTCAACTAGGTGAGTACAACTAGGTGAGTACAACTAGGTGAGTACAACTAGGTGAGTACAACTAGGTGAGTACACACATACTCCATTTCTTGTTACTGTTTATCAGATTTTAGTGTAGTTCCAGTCTCTCTCACGCAGCTTCTGAGAAGGGTTGTGATGGATCACTAACTGGTGTGATGAATCACTAACTGGTGTGATGGAACACCTAACTGGTGTGATGGAACACTAGCTGGTGTGATGGAACATTAGCTGGTGTGATGGAACACCAGCAGGTGTGATGGAACACTAGCTGGTGTGATAGAAAACTAGCTGGTGTGATGGAACACTAGCTGGTGTGATAGAACACTAGCTGGTGTGATGGAACACTAGCTGGGGTGATGGATCACAAGTTAACGTGATAAAACACTAGCTGATGAGGTGGAAATCTAGCTAGTGTCATGTAATACTAGCTTGTGTGATGGAAAACTAGCTGGTGTGATGGAACACTAGCTGGTGTGCTAGATCACTAGCTGTTGTGATGGAACACTAGCTAGTGTGATGGAACACTAGCTGATGTGATGGAACACTAGCTGGTGTGATGGAACACTAGCTGATGTGATGGAACACTAACTGGTGTGATGGAACACTAGCTGGTGTGATGGAAAACTAGCTTGTGTGATGGAACACTAGCTAGTGTGATGGAACACTAGCTGATGTGCTAGATCACTAGCTGGTGTGATGGAACACTAGCTGGTGTGATGAAAAACTAGCTGATGTAATGGAACACTAGCTTATGTGATGGAACACTAGCTGATGTGATGGAAAACTAGCTAGTATAATGAAACACTAGCTGGTGTGACGGAACACTAGCTGGTGTGACGGAACACTAGCTGGTGTGATGGAACACTAGCTGGTGTGATGGGACACCAGCAGGTGTGATGGAACACTAGCTGGTGTGATGGAACACTAGCTGGTGTGATGGAACACTAGCTGGTGTGATGGAACACTAGCTGGTGTGATGGAACACTAGCTGGTGTGATGGGACACCAGCAGGTGTGATGGAACACTAGCTGGTGTGATGGAACACTAGCTGGTGTGATGGAACACTAGTTGGGGTGATGGAACGCCAGCTGGTGTGATGGATCACTCTCAGTTTACCGGTGTGGTGAAATATTCAACATTTTCCACAAGTAAAAATGTGTATGGTATATTTGACCTAATTTTGTAGAAGTGACCTTTACACCAGTACCTTAGGTCATGACATGACCTCTCAAAGATATAAGATAACTGTCTGGAATTTTACACTCAAGCGTCTCAGGAGTTTACGGAATGAACACGAATAAAGTTGCGAAAGTAGAATAAAGTCACGAAACGAATATGAGCAAAAAAGGGAACATGGATAATTACAAAAGGCACACGGAAAAGTTGCGGCGAGTACACACCAGTGAAGAGATGGACACGGAAAAGCTGAATTGAATCCTTTTTCATAACCTTAGCCTTTTCTCTATGCACAACAGATCATTTTTTTCATTTGCCTACTCACCAAGCATTAGTAAGTTGGCAACTCAGCCATGTTTGTAACTTGATCTATAAAATAAAAAAAAACTGGTCGTTGTAGATGACGCGCCATCGTGCGGCCACACTCTGGGTGCTTCATATCTCATCCAGTTCCATCCAGTGTGTGCTCTGCGGCTCATGCGTTACGACGCTCACCTCATGCGTCGCAGAAGGCACGGGCGCAAACGGAAGGACGGATGCACAAACGGAGTGACGTATACAGAAACAGAAGGAGAGACATGCGCAGAAATGGAGGGACAGACGAATAAACGGAGTGATGTATACACAAAAGGAAGGACGGACATACGAACGGAGGTAGGGACAAATATTAGGGATACAGGTTGGTATCCTTAATGTGCACACTGTCAAACATTTTGGGGAAGATGTTAAATAAGAGGATATTAGAGCATCTGGAGAGAAGTTTCTTTAGCCCTTAAACTGTCCAAACGTAGATCTACTTTTTTTCAACATTTGAAAGTATGTAAAAAAACTAGATCTTCTTTTCTTTTTTTACATTTGAAAACGTGTAAAAAAAACTTTGATCTACGTTTTTTGTCATATTTGAAAATATGTAAAAATAAAGTAGATCTACTTTTGGAGCACTACAGTTTAAGGGTTAAAAGAAACTAGCTCTGATTTATGGGTGAAAAAAAGCCGTTTTATAAATTTGCTGGAGTTTTACGACAGAGTCACAGCCATAAATGGTAAGTTCTGGGTATTTTGGATGACTGTTGTAGATAATCAGCTATGCAAAATTGCTCAGAGCTCTTCACAGTGTTTATGTTATCTGTGTCTTGACAATGCAGTACATACACTGAACACAGAAAGAAAGCAAGAAAGACAGGGCTAGGTGGACTGAATCTTCTTCGACTATAGGAAAGCATGAATATAATACTACACCAGAAATTAATCCAAAAATTAGAGGAACAAGCAGGTTTAAAAGGCTGTGTGTTTCAATGTGTCACGAAGTACTTGAATAACGGAAGGCAGAGAATACCAGTAAGATATGAAACATTAGAATGGGAGAGGGTACCGCGTGGGGTTCCGCAAAGATCATACTAGGATCACTACTGTTCCCGTACGTGAATGACCTACCAGAAGGACTGAGTCCTCTGTATTACTGCTGATGATGTAAAACTAATGAGAAGAATGAGAACAGGATAGGACAGTGATACACTCCAAGACACATTAACACTTAACAGATGTGGTAAAAAAAAAAATGGCTTGTCAAGTTCAACCCGAGCAAATAAATGCAAAAGTGAGGGCAGTTCTGACATAGAATACCACATGGGTCGAGAGAGAGGCTGCAAATATCACAGCTGAAAGGACGTGCGGTGAATGTAACACTAAGATATTGCCAAAAATACACATAAGCTGTATAACGTCAGCGGCATATGCAAGATTAGCAAACCTCATAAAAACATTTAAGAACTTGAATAAAGAATCCTGCAGAGCATTTTGTATGACAGATGCTAAGTTAAGAATTGTGTAATAAATAGGCTTTGTTCTCATTCTTCCGGTTTCTCTGGCAGTGTATCAATTTGCCGGCTACAGTTCCCAGTGTTTTTTTTTTATATCTACCTCGCCTGCCAGCGATATCTATAGGCCTGAGATATACACGTTCAAATTAGTTCCTGCCTATTTCTGACCACTCTTTTTTTTCTACTTTTTTTTTTCTCTGAGGAGAGCCTCGTCCCTCGCTACTCGAAGCTGCTACTGTCCACCCCGTAGGTCTATCTGAACCCCAGACATGAGATTATTGTCAGTGAAACTGGTGAATGATGTGGAGTGAATGTAATTGGGCTACCGATTCGGGCTACGCTTTTTAGCTACACTCGTCTTTTATAACGGTCTAACCTCATCTACGAGGAACAGCCCCTCGGAATTCGCCTCAGGAATCAGTGTGTGGAACCATTATGGTGAAACTACTCTACTACTTCCGTCCACTTGCTCCCCGCCCTCCCTTTTTGTAATCCGGGAGCTGCATTGCTATAACTTGTTCGAACAGCGACCTAGCCTCACTTGCTGGCTTGTTACCACCACTACCATCACACCTTTACGGGATCGTACATCAGTCCTTGGCTTGATACATCCGCTGGCTTCACTAGATACCATATACATGTGACTATTTTGGGATTCTTATTATTCCTGTATTACTTGAATAAATTGCTAATTTTATTTGTGCTTATTCTTCAGGCTTTTCATAAATATTTTGTGCAATAAAGTTGTGTACATTTATTACATATCTATATCCTGTTTAGCTTATATATTAGTTTTTCTATATTTGATTTTCCTGAGCAGGGGAGGTGAGCCTCCTCCTTCCCCATCCCTGACAAACTGCCCCAGCGCTGAGAGGAATGCACTATGAGAAGAAGTTGAAGATACTGAACCTGAAGACCTTGGCGGAGAGGACAAAGGGGAACATAAATATTAAGTACACAATCCTAAGAGGAATGGATAGAGAAGACAGACAGAATTAGGAGGACCAAGATCAAGGTGACACAGGTGGAAGTTGAACACACAGAAGAGCCTTAGTGATGTAAGGTAGTATTTCTTTAGTCTCAGGATGCTTGAAAAGTGGAATGACTTGGATGAGGCAGTAGTGCAGGGAAACTTAATACACAGCTTCATGAGTAGATATAGCTCAGGTCAAAAATGAGTGCTGCCAAAATGGTGTAGGTGGGTCCAGGAACCGTGTCCTGATCCAGGCAAACAGAACTAGGTGAGTACACGAACGGATAAATGGGCGATAACGGAGGGAGGGACAAAAACGGAAGGACGGACGCATAAACAGGCAGACAAACAGAACGCCACTATACAAGTTGTTTGGACTGAGTGTCAACAAAAAATAATGGGAGCGGGAGAGGCGGAGCACAGTGGTCAAGGCAGCCTCAAGGTCTGGTAACGGAGGTAGAGTTGCTATGGAAAGCTGGAGGAGGAGGAGGATGAAGAGTAGGAGGTGAAGGAGGAGAATGTGGAGAAGACGAAGGAGGAGGTGGAGGTGGAGGAGAAGAAGGAGGAGGTGGAGGAGGAGGAAGGGCACGTGGTGAAGACAATCAGCAGTGGTGTTGAAAGACCAAACCGAAGCTATCAGATGAGAACTGTCTACTTCAGGGTAGTTCAACTTCTTTTACACCGTGAGCCACTTACATATATATATATATATATATATATATATATATATATATATATATGTATATATATATATATATATATATGTCGTGCCGAATATGTAAAACTGGTCAATTAGCAAGAACTCATTTAAAATTAAGTCCTTTCTAAATTTTTCTCTTATACGTTTAAATATATATTTTTTTCATTAATGTTAATGTAAAAATTTTTGATTTTGCACCAAAAGAATCTTAGAAAACTTACCTAACCTTATTATAACAAGAACAATTTATTTTAGCCTAACCCAACTAAATATATTTTAGATACACTTACAATAATTTAATAATAAATAAACGCAATGAAATATATTTTTTTCGTTAGGTTCAGAATGATTTTTGCGAAGTCATTACATAAACATATTTTCACTTGTCTTATATGGCAAGATGAGCGTTGCTATTTAAGCCAAAATCGCAAGTTCTGCCTATTCGGCACGACATTATATATATATATATATATATATATATATATATATATATATATATATATATATATATATATATATATATATATATGATCTATACAGCCAGGAAGATGACGGGGTAGGTAATGAGAACTTTCAAAACAAGAGAAATAATGCAAGTGCTCCCTCATTTGGAATATTATTCAGTGTTGACGGCCCCGTTCAGGGCAGGAGAAATATCAGAACTGAAACAAATACATAGATCGTTTACGGCCCGCATAGAGCCAGTAAAGTATTTAAATTACTGGGAACGAATTAAAGTCTTAAATATGTACTCACTGGAGAGAAGAGAGAGAGATACATGATCATATACCTGGAAAGCACTCGAAGGCCTGGTCCCAAATCTGCACACTGCCATAACATCATACTGGAGTGAGAGATATAGGAGGTGGTGCAAAATAAATCCAGTGAACAGCAAGGGGTGTGGTGGGGACAATAAGGGAACATTATATCAACATTCGTGGACTCAGAATATTCATATTACCAGAAGATATCAGAAACACTACTGGAACAAGTGCAGAAGTCTTCAAGAGGAAACTGGACAAGTATCTTTACCAGGTGCCAGATCAACCAGGCTGTGATGGAGGTAGTTGGCCTCCAGCAGCAACAGCCTGGTTGACCAGACTAGCACCGGAAGACCCTGGCCCACGACCGTGCTCTGGTAGTAGTAAGACTCTCGAAGGTCATTGAAGGTATTTTAGTGATACAAAGGCCTACAGGTAAAGAAGAAAAAAAAAAGGATTTTTTAAACGCTCTGATACTCTGACCTACTAATGAGATGTCTGGGGTCGAGGCCTTTTTTTTACCATTCTCCATATCGATTCCGATGTTGGTAGTGGTAAGTCGAAGACACTCGTCCAGTGTTTCATTTACCACTTGATTCACGTATATATATACTACTGAACACTGGATGCAGCTTTAGTGCAAAATCTCTCAGCTTGGGGAATCTATCCTTGCAGACCAACTTAGAAAAACTCTCCCGATTTTCATTTTTTCTTTGCTAGCAACAATGGGTCACACTACAGTTTAAGCTGAAGGTTTGGTAACTGCGTCTCCACATTAACCTTCATGGGGGTTGTTAAGTAAAAGGAGACTGGGTTTCAGTTTTTCAATGTCTAAGTCTTTTCTCAAACTCACTAAATAAAATTTCAATTTTTTTAATAAAACATAGAAAGTCAGACTCGATATCATCTGCCACGAATTCACGACAAAAAGTACAGTGTGCAAGATAAATTTTTTTAAACACACCTTGAAGAAAGCTTCAGTGTGACCAACTAATTGAGAAATATTTTGCTGTTTGTCTTGTAAGCTCAAATTCTGCTCATTCCAATGGGCTGTCATGTCTGTTAGTAATGCTAGGATGCAAAGAAAGTCTTTATCGTGCAGCTGAGTTTGGTACACCTGTGTATTGCTCAGCTGTTCATCTTGAAGAAATGCAAGGAAATGCTGGAGCCTTTTTCCAGCACTCAGTCACCTGATACTTGAGTGCTGTGGTAGGTCACTGAATTCTGCATTCAGTTCTTCAAGGAAAAAATATGAATTTTCCGCGTCTCTGTGACGTATTACAGCCTATCCTTAAAATCACTATGCTGACAACACTCTGCATGGCATTACTCATCAGTAATACCTTGCCGCATAATGCTTCTTGGTGGATAATGCAGTGTAGTGTGATACAATCAACTCTATTTTCCTTCAGCAAGCCAACTAACCCAACATTACTGCCGGCTATAGTTCTTGCACCATCTGTTACAATACATAAACACGCATACAGGACACGTCCCAACTCTGTATTAATCATGGTCATAGAGTAGGATTCTCACTTTACTGTAACACTGTCCTTCTAGTAACTTAGTATTATCTCTCATACATAACCTTGGTGTCGCAGATACTTCATTGTTTTTTTATAGAAGAAAATTCAATATATCAATATAAAAATGTGAGTCCCTGTGGGCCACAAAAATTCCACCCGAGGGCATAGGTGGCCCGCATGGCCATAGTTGAACCATCCTTAATTCTACTTCTATATAGATTAAGGGCATTAGTGGATGAGGACGAGGAGGAACAAAACAAGGAAGAGAGGGAGGAGGAAGAACAGCAATAACAGGATGAAGAGGAAGAAGAACAGGAGAAGAATAAAGAATAAGCTTAGATATCGGTTGCAGTATTGCGTTATGAAGAGGTGGAAGGTTTTGGAACGTCACATTTTACCTGTGCTTAGCCTTGTGTATGAGTGATCTATTTCTCAGTCAATGGTCTTGTATGTTAGCTTGTGCTAACAGGTCGGTTGCCGTGTTCCTCCCTTAAGTCAATGTGACCTGACCTGACTAGGTTGGGTGCATTGGCTTAAGCCGGTAGGAGACTTGGACCTGCCTCGCATGGGCCAGTAGGCCTTCTGCAGCGTTCCTTCGTTCTTATGTTCTTATGTTCTTATGTGCGTAATGTATTATTATCGTCCTTGGAGTTGTTGGTGTGATGCATTTCCCAGTCATTGATCTTGTATATAAGTTATTTATTGTTTAGTCCTTGGTCTTATGTGGTTGTGATGCATTTTCCAGACATTAGTCTTATATGTGTTATGTATTTTGCAGTTATTAGTCTTGTTGTTTGAGGTTTGCCGGTAATATCGCTGCCCGCGTCTTTTCCAGTTGGTGACCCGGCATTGGCTCCCTATCGCTGGAGTGTCTTGACTAATGTCTCCCATGGGAAGAGGTACAAATACCTCTTCATTGTCTGGTACATATTGTCCCCAGGCCTAGTCTCATTCTCCGCCCTCACGGGGCTCGTAAGGAGAAGCTTTGGACTGCCACTAACCCCGCCCCTCGAAGGGTATGGCAGCTATGTAGTAGTAGATCATGTCAGAAGGTGCAAATGTAGCAAGCACTGTAGGATCTTATTGGAGCCACACCCCAGCTTTGGGCCCGCATCCCAAGCTCTAGGGAAGCTCAGGGATGCCTCTTGCTGTGTGTGCTGACTGCTGCTGCTTCTTCACTTGTCCGTTGTACCCTGGCATTAAATGTGTTGTATATTACCTGTATTTCCCGGTCATTGGTCTTATATTTGTTATATATTTCTCAGTCGCTGATCTTGTGTATGTGTAATGTATTTCCCGGTTCTTGGTCTGGTGGTATTGCGATGTACGTATTTCCCGGTCATCGGTCTGTATTATGATGCACTTTCAGATGTCTCTGCAGGCAGGCAGACAAACAGGCGATCCATCTGTGTGCCTGTCTGAGTATCTCATCCAGGACAATAGGTAGTGTGATAGTCTTCCCCTATTACGCAGCTGCTTCGAATAAGGTTTCTACAGGTGTAACCTAGAGATGAACTTTGCAAATGTTCATCGACGGAACCTGCAAAGCGAGCAAGTGCCAACAGCTACAGCAGCATCCGTGATCTACACACACACACACACACACACACACACACACACACACACACACACACACACACACTCAAAACCGTCATCTCCATCACAGTATTTTTTACACTTGTGTCTTCCTCTGAGGAAGACAGATAAAAATATACATCATTGTGGGGAAATATTCTCCGAAGTATTAAAAAAAATGACCGACTGTGCACTGACGTTGTTCCAGAATTGACTTGCAACATGTTACTCAAGGAGAATTTTACTCTCAGCATTTTGCTCTCAGCATCTTGCTCTCAGCAGTATCTTACTGTCTTACTCTCAGCAGTATTTTATTATCGTCTTATTCTCAGCAACTTGCTCTCAGCATTTAATTCTCAGCATTTTACTCTCAGCAGTATCTTATTATCGTCTTACTCTCAGTACCATCTTGCTCTCAGTATATTACCCTCAGTAGCATCTTAATCTCATTTGCATCTTTCAACAACAGCTTACTCTCAGCATTATCTTGCGTTCAGCATCTCGCCTTGAACAGCATTTTTCCACCAGTTTTTATACATAGTGTCCCATCTCCTTACCCATTTTTTCCCACGTTACCGCGACAGCCCGGTCATTATGTTACTCTAGGTCATTTAAGGTCATTTTTGATAATTCAGATTATATTTGATTAGAGACCATTAGGGAGGAAGTATGTGGAGATGTTGTGATGATGTGGGGGAGGTATATTATGATTTGGAGAGATATATGATGATGTGGCCGTGGTATGTGATGCGCTGGAGGAATAAGATGTCGTGGACACGGTATGTGACATGGTGGAGGTATTTGAAGATGGGGTGGAGGTATGTGAAGATGAGATGGAATTTTGTAAACATGAGGTTGATATATGTGAAAATGTGGTAGACGTAATACGTGATGATGTGATGAAGGTGGTGGGTAAATAAATATAAGAAGCATGTGTTAATATAATAAATGTATTTCTACTGTGATAAGATACAAGCAACGTGATGAACACAAGATCAGTCAAAGTGAAAGTTGAAACAAACAATGCAATAATTTGAGGAGTCAACCCAAATCAACAACAGATAACGTGTGGTTAAGCAAGGTCTTTTGCATAAATAATAGCTCGAGGTGTGTTTGCTCACACGAAGGAAAATTATCAGAGATAAACCTTTTGTTGTACATTCGACACTTACATTGTTTGCGCTGCCTTCAACCTATCAAACTCTGATGACGTCAGATTACATATAATATCCCCTATATAAATCAACGGAAATTTAAAAGAAATCAAATACAATTTATATATTCTACTAGGTTGTAGAAGAGGTCATAAATGTAGATGTTGTCACAGAAGGAGCTGGACGCACAGAGCCTTTATTTCCCCTTTGAATGTCTTACATGAACTTTGACCCATGTAGACCCTAAAACTCACTTCCAGCATTGATAACTTAAGACTCTTTCTGTATCATAAACATATAGATGCCAAGTAAATCTTACAGACATCTGTTTACATTCAGTATGCACATTTATTTGCCTGTGTGTTCTTAATAACTATTCGTGCACTACATTCTTCCCTGTCTAGAGGCCCTGGCTAGAAACCGAGCACTGAGAGTGATTTTTCCGTAATCATTAACATATAACAAATAACAGGTGGTAAGAAGGACGAAGCTCATCACTGGTCATATACGACCCAGGTCGTCACAGGTCACGAGATAGGAAAGGCAACACAGCCTCTAAAATTCTTGAAGGGCTTAGTGACGTAAATAACTAGTTGTTGGACGACTTTTTT
This sequence comes from Cherax quadricarinatus, assembly GCF_038502225.1. NCBI lineage: Eukaryota > Metazoa > Arthropoda > Malacostraca > Decapoda > Parastacidae > Cherax > Cherax quadricarinatus. The sequence goes on from NC_091327.1 coordinate 26,957,803, forward strand.
TATTGCTTAAAGTAGTTGCTATTTTTGTACTCATAGTTCTCCAGGTAGCGTTGTATGCATCCTTCTAATGCATCAAATATATTAGATATATTGTGTGTTCTAGTATACGGCTATTGCTAGGACATTATATGATTAACAGCAGTCATTTTTCATTCCTCAACTAAATTAAAGGATGATGACCTTTGCAAATCGCAATTTAATGAAGCGGTGACCATTTCTGTAAATCTTGCGAGGCGGCTTCACGCTCACGCGAACCATCACTGATAGCTAACATGAGCTCAAGCAACTGTACGTGGAAGTATATGAGAAATGCAGATAGCAGAAGACTATGGTACATGTCGAAACTGTCTCCTGAAAAGAATTATCTTCAGCCTATTTACACTACTACTACTACTACTACTAGTACCACTATTGCTAATACTAATCAAACATTTTTTGGGGCTAATCAAACATTTTTTGGGGCTAATCAAACATTTTTTAAAACAAGCGAACACTACGCCAAATATATCATAAAAAAATATAGCTAACCTCCAAACGAATCGGTTGCAAAATCTATACTAAGAATACAAGAGCAACTCTTGCAAGTACCATAAAAACTCATCTGTCAAAATCACTAAATCATAATTGTTTCCCCCACGAAGAAGTTAATTAGATAAAAATCAAAGCTTCGTCTGTAACAAGAGGTGATGCCTTAAATTAAATAATGTGAACACAGTATTCTGTAGCCCAGACTATGAGCACCAACCCATCGATGCAGCTGTTAATGACGTCCTTGTGGAACACAGTGATGGCGCTTGTCTTGAGTGTTGTGCCCGGAGAAATAACTTAGCATTCAACCTCGAAGCTGGCTTGTTTGCTATACTCTTTGCATTAAATATATGTACTCGTTCAATCACTCAAATTATTCCTTACTCAAAATTCCATAAGGCACGATTGCAATATGTATGTGTCAGATGCTAGGCATAGGTACGTGAAAATTATATAAAACATTACCTTACTCTGATTTTCTAATGCATAACACAACTGACGAGCTTGAGGACCAGAAAGTCCAACATGGCTGACTGTTGTTCGTCGACTCTTCAGTGATGGCCAGTCACTCCCTAAGGACTCAGTTCTTGAGGTTTTTATCAATATGAGGCAACACTTCTTGAGTGTGTTGATGTTGGCCACGTTCACTCGTACGTCAGTTTTCCTACTGTCATGTAGGCATTTAATGAGTTTGGCTTCACCCTCGATGATGAACTTTCTGAAGGGTGAGTGATGTTTCTGAAGGGTGAGTAATGTTTCTGAAGGGTGAATGATGTTTCTGAAGGGTAAGTGATGTTTCTGAAGGGTAAGTGATGTTTCTGAAGGGTAAGTGATGTTACTGAAGGGTGAGTGATGTTTCTGAAGGGTGAATGATGTTTATCAAGGGTGAATGATGTTTCTCAAGGGTGAGTGGTTTTTCTCTAGGATGAGTGATGTTTATCAAGGGTGAGTGATGTTTCTCAAGGGTGAGTGATGTTTCTCAAGGGCGAGTGATGTTTCTGAAGGGTGAGTGGTGTTTCTGAAGGGTGAGTGATGTTTCTGAAGGGTGAGTGATGTTTCTGAAGGGTGAATGATGTTTCTGAAGGGTAAATGATGTTTCTGAAGGGTAAATGATGTTTCTCAAGGGTGAGTGATGTTTCTGAAGGGTGAATGATTTTTCTGAAGGGTGAATGATGTTTCTCAAGGGTGAGTGATGTTTCTCAAGGGTGAGTGATGTTTCTCAAGGGTGAGTGATGTTTCTCAAGGGTGAGTGATGTTTCTCAAGGGTGAGTGATGTTTCTCAAGGGTGAGTGGTGTTTCTCAAGGGTGAGTGATGTTTCTCAAGGGTGAGTGATGTTTCTCAAGGGTGAGTGGTTTCTCAAGGGCGAATGATGTTTCTCAAGGGTGAGTGATGTTTCTCAAGGGTGAGTGGTTTCTCAAGGGCGAATGATGTTTCTCAAGGGTGAGTGATGTTTCTCAAGGGTGAGTGATGTTTCTCAAGGGCGAATGATGTTTCTCAAGGGCGAATGATGTTTCTCAAGGGTGAGTGGTGTTTCTCAAGGGTGAGTGGTTTCTCAAGGGTGAATGATGTTTCTCAAGGGTGAGTGATGTTTCTCAAAGGTGAGTGGTTTCTCAAGGGTGAATGATGTTTCTCAAGGGTGAGAGTTGTATCACAGGAGTTATTATTATTATTAAAGATTCGCGGGTATTCTCCCGGCCCGGGCCTTTTCCAAGTGGTGGCCCGGCTTTAGCTCCCTCTTTAGGGAGTGTCTGAGACCTAAGTCTCCCATGGGAGGAGGTACAAGTACCTCCTCATCTTTGGGACCAACTGTCCCCAGGCCTAGCCACAAGCTAGGCCTCTCTGGTCTGCCATCCCCGCCACAAGGGGGCTAATGGGAATGACAGTCTTGTGAGCTGCAAGCTCCGGCTCAGGCACCTACCCTGTCCTAGAAGGGCTGGGCATGGTGTCGATCCACACAAGAGTGGGGGTTAGGAAATATATTATTCGAAGTCGAGGTTATTTATTGGTCAAGCTACACATTTCTATATTATTATTATTATTATTATAATCACGGAGGAGCGCTAAACCTGTAGGATTATACAGTGCATGTGGGGGGGGGGACGGAAGGCATTCAGACTCAATTCAGGGAACTGGAGCACAGATCCAATTCCCTAGATCAAGAGCCCCTCACCAGCGTCAAGGAACCTTCCTTGAGGGGACACATTTCTATAAAAAATTGTAAAAAGACGGCCAGGGGCTCGTGCTTTCAACACGATTTAACTGCAATTATTGGCAAGACTTCTATGCAAGACTTTTGCAGGATAGAGGCAGGCAGTTTATCTTGGCGTTCCGTGCCCCATCAATATCTCAAGAACCAGATTTTGATGTGTATAGATTAATTTACATTTTTTCTGTACTTCCTGAGAATTGTCAAGTTGTCATAGATAGTACTGATCCACTGAATAGTGATCCACATCTTCGGAGACGTGGAACCACTGAACAATGAACTGTCTATCAGGTTCACACACCTCCAGATCTTTCTGCTCCTGTTGTTTACCTCACTAATAACGAGAAGACTCAATTTCGTCCCCCGCAGAGATAACTGTAATAATTTTCGAATTAATTATACATACTGCGCAGTTTGCCTCAATCGGAATGCAGTGTCTTTTTTTTGTTAGTGTTTGCGTTCTGGTGAAGAAACTACACGTGTTGTGTCTGGGGCAGCCTCGTGGTGGTCGAGTGCCCTCTGTATGATCCCCAACTCCTGTTTGAGGACCTTGTAAGTCTCACGACTAGTGGCTTGCCCTCATATTACTGCCCCAGGTCGTAGGTCACCTTCCTGCTGGCCGGGGGACAGTGAGAAGGCGATGGGGAAAGCCGAGTCGTTGAGGAGAACACGAAAGACAAGGTTGTTTTATCGGAGGTTCGGTATTCAGGCCCAGCTGCTGATCGTCTCCCTCCCTCCAAACCCTGTCTTCGTTCTTCCTTTTTTTTTTGTTGTTGTCTGGTCCCTGTTCTTATGGGTGGTGCTATCATGTTTATTATCATTCTCTCTACGTCAGCCCTTTCTCTGTTTATGTTTACATCCTCTCTTCCACGTCTTTCTGCTTTATTTTCACATAGATTATTCGTTGCTTCTCACCTCTATCTACCCGCGAAAGCACTTTCTTTCCGGCTGACGCCCCACACAAGCATGCGAATCGGACTACCTGTTGTCCTGCTTGCCTGGGCCACTTTTTGCAATGGTTTCTGGAGGCGTGGCACCGGCCACTGGGGCTCACCTTTATACTTTCCACAATCTAACAGCCTTTTTGGGGGGCCCATAAGCCTGTTCGGAAACAGTTTGGCGTATTATATATGTACTTTATTCTTTGTTTCTCTCTTCTGCATGTTTATATATTTTTCCTTTGTATTTCTTTTTGTTTAATATTTTTCTCTATATTATTGTTTTTTCTCTTTTATATTGATTTTATTCTCATTCTGAATTAAATTTTTATTTAAGCAATTCTTCTTTTTCTCTCTTCTGTTTTGTATTTTGTCCTTGAAGAACACTTCTTAATCTAGTTTTTGCATCTACAGATTCTGAAGAACACTGATGAATCCTGTCGCTGCACATCTGTTCTTTGAAGAACACTCTCTCATCCCGTTGTTGTGACTGGTCACTGGAAGACACTCTCTCAACCCGTTGTAGTGACTGTGGTCACTGGAAGACACTCTCTCAACCCGTTGTAGTGACTGTGGTCACTGGAAGACACTCTCTCAACCCGTTGTAGTGACTGTGGTCACTGGAAGACACTCTCTCAACCCGTTGTAGTGACTGTGGTCACTGGAAGACACTCTCTCAACCCGTTGTAGTGACTGTGGTCACTGGAAGACACTCTCTCATCCCGTTGTAGTGACTGTGGTCACTGGAAGACACTCTCTCAACCCGTTGTAGTGACTGTGGTCACTGGAAGACACTCTCTCATCCCGTTGTAGTGACTGTGGTCACTGGAAGACACTCTCTCAACCCGTTGTAGTGACTGTGGTCACTGGAAGACACTCTCTCATCCCGTTGTAGTGACTGTGGTCACTGGAAGACACTCTCTCAACCCGTTGTTGTGACTGTGGTCACTGGAAGACACTCTCTCATCCCGTTGTTTTGACTGTGGTCACTGGAAGACACTCTCTCATCCCGTTGTAGTGACTGTGGTCACTGGAAGACACTCTCTCAACCCGTTGTTGTGACTGTGGTCACTGGAAGACACTCTCTCATCCCGTTGTTTTGACTGTGGTCACTGGAAGACACTCTCCCATCCCGTTGTTGTGACTGTGGTCACTGGAAGACACTCTCTCATCCCGTTGTTGTGACTGTGGTCACTGGAAGACACTCTCTCAACCCGTTGTTGTGACTGTGGTCACTGGAAGACACTCTCTCATCCCGTTGTTTTGACTGTGGTCACTGGAAGACACTCTCTCATCCCGTTGTAGTGACTGTGGTCACTGGAAGACACTCTCTCAACCCGTTGTTGTGACTGTGGTCACTGGAAGACACTCTCTCATCCCGTTGTTTTGACTGTGGTCACTGGAAGACACTCTCCCATCCCGTTGTTGTGACTGTGGTCACTGGAAAACACTCTCATCCCGTTGTAGTGACTGTGGTCACTGGTGGACACTCGGTCATCCCGTAGTTGTGGCTCCTGGTCACTGGAGGACAATCAGTCATCCCGTTGTTTTGACTGGTGGCTAAACATCAGTATTAAGCAAGAGCACATCACAAGGCGCACTTGCACAACACATTAAGCAACTTGAGTCACGCCACTAGTCTCCGAGCCGCTGGTATTGGAAGGCCATTTCCTGGACACACAAGTTAAATACCACATTTTTTCCCTCATGGTAAGCCCTAAACCGTGTATGTCGTTCATCGCAAGGAGTGGTGAAGGCTCGATCCTCCGTCCGCTGATCAGGAAGAAAGCTCGTAGAGTTTTATTCAGTTTGAATTCAACTATTTTTGAAAATATATTAAAAGTGAAATTTGTGCAGTAGTAGAGCATTGGGGATTTCCGCATATTGTGTTCTAGTGATGTGTACAAAAGTACTCTATGTAAAGCGTTAAACCCCTATGGGTTACTCAGGACAAGGGAGTTAATCAGGTTTGATCCTTCCGTCCTAAATTTTACAACGATTTCTCATATAATGTTTTAAGCAAATTTTTCGAATAATATTAGAGTGGATTACACTTAAATATATTACTGACGAGATAATTTTATTTTGGAGAGCGAGCAAAAAAAACGGGAATCCACCATGAACACACTACAATACACAGGAAGATAATCATTGTTTAAGACTCGGGATCAACATCACTGTCTTACCCTCAGTCATATAACTTTTTATAAATATTTATGGGGGAGCACTCAACCCACAGAGGCACAGTTACCAGAGGCGCAGTTACCAGAGGCACAGTTACCAGAGGCACAGTTACCAGAGGCGCAGTTACCAGAGGCACAGTTACCAGAGGCGCAGTTACCAGAGGCACAGTTACCAGAGGCACAGTTACCAGAGGCGCAGTTACCAGAGGCACAGTTACCAGAGGCACAGTTACCAGAGGCACAGTTACCAGAGGCACAGTTACCAGAGGCACAGTTACCAGAGGCGCAGTTACCAGAGGCACAGTTACCAGAGGCGCAGTTACCAGAGGCACAGTTACCAGAGGCGCAGTTACCAGAGGCACAGTTACCAGAGGCACAGTTACCAGAGGCGCAGTTACCAGAGGCACAGTTACCAGAGGCACAGTTACCAGAGGCACAGTTACCAGAGGCACAGTTACCAGAGGCACAGTTACCAGAGGCGCAGTTACCAGAGGCACAGTTACCAGAGGCGCAGTTACCAGAGGCACAGTTACCAGAGGCGCAGTTACCAGAGGCACAGTTACCAGAGGCACAGTTACCAGAGGCGCAGTTACCAGAGGCACAGTTACCAGAGGCGCAGTTACCAGAGGCACAGTTACCAGAGGCGCAGTTACCAGAGGCACAGTTACCAGAGGCACAGTTACCAGAGGCGCAGTTACCAGAGGCACAGTTACCAGAGGCACAGTTACCAGAGGCGCAGTTACCAGAGGCACAGTTACCAGATGTAGAGTTAACAGAGACACAGTTACCAGAGGCACAGTTACCAGAGGCGCAGTTACCAGAGGCACAGTTACCAGAGACGTAGTTACCAGAGGCACAGTTACCAGAGGCGCAGTTACCAGAGGCACAGTTACCAGAGGCACAGTTACCAGAGACGTAGTTACCAGAGGCACAGTTACCAGAGGCGCAGTTACGAGAGGCACAGTTACCAGAGGCACAGTTACCAGAGGCGCAGTTACCAGAGGCACAGTTACCAGAGGCACAGTTACCAGAGGCACAGTTACCAGAGGCGCAGTTACCAGAGGCACAGTTACCAGATGTAGAGTTAACAGAGACACAGTTACCAGAGGCACAGTTACCAGAGGCGCAGTTACCAGAGGCACAGTTACCAGAGACGTAGTTACCAGAGGCACAGTTACCAGAGGCGCAGTTACCAGAGGCACAGTTACCAGAGGCACAGTTACCAGAGGCACAGTTACTAGAGGCACAGTTACCAGAGACGTAGTTACCAGAGGCACAGTTACCAGAGGCGCAGTTACCAGAGGCACAGTTACCAGAGACGTAGTTACCAGAGGCACAGTTACCAGAGGCACAGTTACCAGAGGCACAGTTACTAGAGGCACAGTTACCAGAGACGTAGTTACCAGAGGTGCTGTTAGCATAGACACAACCACGGGGTAATGGGGGTCAAAGGGATTAAACTTCCCAGCGGAAAAGTACTTCCGAATTTTTCAATTAACGGCTAATTTTCACTCTACGATATTGACCAGTGACACAAAAGAACGATACTCTAAGAAATTTCACATTACATACTGGAAAAAACATGCTTTTAGAGACTGTTTTTTTAGTATCTTGTCATTTTTAATCACCTCGGGTTTGAAATTCTGGCTGCGCTGTCGGTCACCAACCAGTTGCTAACTGAAGCTAACTGTTACGCTGAAGGAAGTGTACTGGTGTGTGTGGGTTTGTGTGTCGTTGTTGGGAGAGAGAGAGAGAGAGAGAGAGAGAGAGAGAGAGAGAGAGAGAGAGAGAGAGAGAGAGAGAGAGAGAGAGAGAGAGAGAGAGAGAGAGAGAGAGAGAGAGAGAGAGGGGTGGCTGGCAAGCTCTTTCCTCCTTCCGCCTTCGTCAGTTCTCAACTACCTGGAGGCTCCGCTGTTCTCTCTTCTCTTCCTCATTTTTCTTCTCTGTTCTCGCCATCCTCCTTCTCCTACTCTTTCTTACTTAATGTTACCTTTGGCTTCTTACTCCTTTTGTTCTTCTCATTGCCCATCCTCCCTTAATACTTTAATTCTCTCCTTTTCCAATAGTGTTTATAATACTGTCATCAGTGTTTATAACATTGTCATCTATAACACTGTCATCACGCGCATGTGTATGAATGTAAACACCCCCCTCACCTCTCTGATCACAACACCTCCCTCAATACCCTCAACATCCTCCTCTCAAACCACACCTTCCTCCCTACCGTCAGTCTCCTCTCAGACTACAGTCTCTTCCCCACACTACCCTAACCAACCCTCCTCAGCTCCTCCTCCCCCACATTCTACCCCAAAGAACCTGTATCATGCTGTCTTCTTAACTATTAACATATACAAGTAATCCACTCATAGGAGAATGAAACTTAAGACGACGTTTCGGTTACTTGGACCATGAACCTGAGTAATTACCTACGCTCAAGAAATTGGTTTATTGTTGATTAGTCACTTTTTAACCGACTGAATATACATAACTGTTATTTTATTGTAACATAAAAATTATAAGAAATCTAAAGTTGAAGAAAGAATTAGCAAGAATTCTAGCATGTCCTGGGACATAGATCAGATTTTTTAATCATTAAGGTTCGTCTTAGAAGGTGTGCCAACTACACAGTGGCTACGATTTACATGAACACAGGATAATTTTATTCTAAACTTTAACTCTATCAGTCCCTTAACTATCAACATACAGATATCATAACATGATTCCAATCTTCATATCAAAGCAGTTCAATAACCAATATGCCTCTACAGGTAACTTATTTCAGTTTCGCTATAATAATTGGCAAATTGACATACTTCTCATTTCCAGAGTTCAAGTCCCGGTCAGTTCCAGTAAACAGAAAAACTCTGGATACTTTCCGTCAAACTTCTTCTCTCCTTCTCTCTCTTTTAGTAGAAGCAGGGCTAACAAATTAGCCGCTTCACAGATCTGAGTGTCTAGGCTCACTCAGAGCTCTCGAGGACTGTGTTCAGTGTTATGTTTCTCTACATCATGAGAGAGGAGCTTGAAGATGATGTTAAGAAAAATTATCACATACGGACAATCCATTAGTGTAAACAACGTTTTACTTGCGATGAGTTTTAACAAACCTATTGAAAATATCATGCTGTTGTTGGTTTATTCGTCAGGAAAAATTACTTGACACAGGTCACTGTTACAAGGCGCTGAAAATATCTAACCAGGAAGCGACTCGAAACAGCTATTTCAAATTGGATAAATTCAGTTACATAAAAGATATAGTGAAGCACTCGTTTGGCTATTGAGGTACATGTATGTTAGTAACGCCACTGACGCAACTAGCAGTGAGTTGCTCAACAATTACTGAGAGTAACATTTATTGCTGAGTTGCTTAATTATCCTTGAGAAGTGGTGCGGACCCAGTGGCTGGGAGGTGGAAAAACTATTGTCTAAGGACACATGAAGGTGGAGTAATGGATGGCCCTAGAGGGACACAGTAGCAGCGAGCTCTGGTTTAATGGTCGAATTCAGTGGTTTGAGCGGAAGTGTGTGTGAAACACATAAACAAGAACTTACGTAATATGAGGTGTCAGGGGAAAGGGTAGGAGGAGGCAGAGTTATCTTGACGTGAATGGTTATGTAACATGAGGTGCAGGCAGATTTCTCCAGAGAAGCTATACCCAATAGGAGTTTCTCAAGAGGTGACGCAATGATAGACGCAAGAAAACAGAAGAGCCTTGATTTATACAAATACACGACGTTTCGTGTACCGGTAGAAACCTTGAGACAGTTCACTATATGTAAACAATAAACATAACGTCGTGGAAAAAGGTTCCCGTTTCTTAAGTCGTTTTATTACTGCTTGTCTTCTGTTGCCACATTTTCATATGTTTAGCAATGTTTACGTACTGCGTCAACTATACTTGTGAACGTGGTGCACTAAGCTCATTTTCCATTACCACAGCTTGCCTCAACCCTCATTCTGGACCATCAACACCTCTCCCCCCAAATCTGCTTTCACCCTCCCCTCTCCTCTCCATCCCCTTTCCACACCACCACTTCTATGTATCCAATTTTGCACAATTCACAAAAAGAAAAATCTTCCATTCATACGCAAATAATATTTGGAATGAAGTAAATAATGAATCAAAATACCATAGGAATACAGAAGCCTGAGTCGATCTGTGGTAACATGAACTTAGATAATACATTTACAGAGTTATATGTTATGTCAGAAGACTGACTGATGTAGTAGTCAGGCCTAAGTGAAACGAAGTTACCACCCCAGTCCTACCCTTGGGTCGACGGAACACCAGTCAATGCCATATTGCCTATATTCCCACAGGCGGAGATCAGGGGTGAGTTAGTGGACTAATATATATATATATATATATATATATATATATATATATATATATATATATATATATATATATATATATATATATATATATATAAACAAGAATTAAGTAAAAAGGGGAATAAATAAAATTTGAGAGAAAGGAAAGGTAGGTTTCATTTACCATAATTATACACACACACACAACGAATAGGTAAATTTGGTTCATTAGCAAGAACTCATTTAAAATTAAGTCCTTTCTAAAATTTTCTCTTATACATTATGTTAACGCAAAAATTAATAATTTCTTACCAAAAGAACCTTAGAAAACTTACCTAATCTTATTATAACAAGCGCAATTTAATTTAGCCTAATCCAACTAAATATATTTTAGATAAGTTTACAGTAATTTAATAATAAACAAAAACTCTTGAATATATTTTTTCATTAGATTCAGAATGATTTTTGAGAAATTATTCCTGTGAAATGATATTAGAAACACTGACAATGGAATATCACTATGCCAGAAAGGTCATACTTAACCCATTTCTTCATCTTTTACAATAATAGGAATATTAGTAAATAGTTTACAGATGTTTATAGAGGTAAAGAGTGGAAATGTTTTACCGTATTAGTTACATAAGTAATAATAATAATAATAACAACCTCAATATTAATCGTGATAATGATAAAAAATAATAATTTTAACAGTAGTAGTAATAATATTAATTTCTGAAGCTTCTCACCAAAAATTATAAACATGTGACCAATTTAATTAGATGGGTGGGTAACTTTAGTACATCTGCTCGGTTCCAAGTACTTCTGACATTTTGACATATACACAACAATGATCGTACTAAATGCGAAGTGGTCTGGCATATTTTGTGAAAATGGCCAGTTGATAAATGAGACTTTTACAACTTTCGGGTATCTTTATCCTGGAAACGTTTCACTAACCAGTGGCTGCTGCAGTCCCATAGTCTATATTAAGTTGAAGAAGTCACTGGCTACCTGTAGTCTACCTGGAGGGTATTCCGGGGATCATCGTCCCCGCGGCCCGGTCCACGACCAGGCCTCCCGGTAGATCAGGGACTGATCAACCAGACTGTTACTGCAAGCCGCACGCAGTCCAACATGCGAACCACAGTCCGGCTGATCCGTCACCGACTAAGTATCTGTCCAGCTCCCTCTTGAAGGGGTCTGTTGGTAATTCCCCTCATGCCTGGTTGGAGGCTGTTCAACAGTCTTGGGCCCCGGACACTTATTGTGCCTTCTCTTAGTATCGTAACGGCACCCCTACTTTTCATTGGGGGTATTTTGCACCGCCTGCCAAGTCTTTTGTTTTCATAGAGAGTGATTTCTGTGTGAAGATTAGGGACCAGAAACGTTTCCAGTATAAAGATACCGAAATGTTGCACAAAGTTCTGCCATACAGTCACTCTTTTGAACATCATGTGCTCGATCGTCTACTATACAGAGATAAATATTGCAATGCCCATTGATATGTGAAAGTATCTTATTAATGCAAATAAGCTATCATAGATTGTAAAGAAATAGCCTAAATTTGCATGTAGCAAATGAAATGCAAATTGAAACTTAAGACACATGTGCAACATCTGGTTACCTTTATTGTAAACGTTTCGCCATCCAGTGGCTTTATTAATACACGGTACTCTTCACACCAACTCCAAGGCTAAGGGAATGATTACCTCATCTTTTGTATAGTTCTACTGTCTTCTTGATAAATTAGACACATGTGCAACTCTTGGGTATCTTTATTGAGGAAACGTTTCGCCACACAGTGGCTTCATCAGTCCATACAAAGGAGAATCTTGAAGAACAGGAGGAGAATGAGGTAATCAGTCCCTCAACCTTGAGTCGATGTGATCAGTCCATCAATCTTGAATAGAATGGAGAGGTGCAGAAGTCATAGGTCGTGTAACATTTGTTCAATGTTGAAGTAGGTCGTGCCCAAGAATTAGGCAAGCGGAGAATTCCCAAGTATTAAGATCCCAAGAAGTTGCAGTGTCTGACAGGTTTGTCTTCTTGTTTATGTCCTAGAATATGTATTGATAAAGCTACTGGATGGCAAAACGTCTACAATAAAGGTAACCAGATGTTGTACATGTGTCTTAACTTTCATCTTGTCGGTATTGTATACCTTTCTTTCACGAAATGCAAATTGTAGAAATATATCCACATGTTTTCCTGTTAACCCTTATGAGGCCTAGTTCCTCAGCCCTTGGTGTATCCATATATTTTTGTGCTACTCCCGCAGGATGAATATGGAGATCACATTGAACCAATTCGACTGCAAATTTTAATCTAATTCTTGTTGCAGCTTCACCTGCAGTTCTTGCCAGATGTCCTACTTGAAAATTATGACGATCAGCAGATTCAAAGAGAAGAAATTAGGAGGGGGGAGGGGACAGGAAGAAAAATTAGAGGGGGAGAGAATTAGGATGAAGAAGAGTGGAAGGAGGAGGGAGATAGGAGGGAAAGGGTGGTAAAGGTGTTGGAAGATTTAGTGGCAGTTTTGGCGGTGAATTCTTCACACCATCAGCGCAGAATCTCCCGATTCGTGTTTTGATTAGCTGATAATAAGCTCAGTGGTTCCAAATGTGAGTGATTAATGTGTAAATAGTGGTTCCGTTGTCCCTATGGGTCGGGGATGGTTGCTGGTGGGTGGGGATGATGCTGGTCTTAACACGGGTGCAGCTAGTAAGTCCGGATGGTGGTGTCTACTTCACTGTTGCAGAAATGGTGTAACCAACTGTTACATGGCAAACTGTGTGTTGTGTGTGTAAGTGAACTGTGCAAAATAATTAGGCCTCCGCCGACTGTGGGTGGGGACAGGGCCTCTTGGCCTGATCACCACCACCTGTTGACAGGCGGCAGTTGTGAGCGAGGGTAGCGGCGGTGTTGAATACCTACCAGAGTGTGTTGAGAGTGAGTAACATTAGCAATGTAAGATAATACTTGCAGAGAAGAGCTAAAACCGTAGAGGCCAGTGAAACATGCTTGCCTCTGCTTCCAAAGTATGGCCTGTTGTAGGCAATACAATCGAAAAAAATCTTACTTTTATTTAAAATTTTTAAGATTTTGGTAAAACAGGAGGTATAAAATGCACCTATTTTTACTGAATATTGAATAAAGATATATTGTACGAATATATTTAAAATCTTCATGAGGGCAGCACACACATGATAAAAGATTAATAATGAAATAGTCTATGATTACATGATGATGTCTCGTATACCAAATGCAACCTAATTAATCAATAAATAGTAAGTTATCTAAATTAAACACCTGACTAACCATACGAAAAACTCAAAACTCACAATAATAGCACAAATATAAAGTATGCAACTCACATACGACCACAAATCAATACTGTGCATGTGTGTGCAAATACCATCTACTTAAAGACAGTCCCCATAATACAGTGTGTGATCACCATTAATGTATGTTGAAAATGGTACATAATACTGACAAGATGAAGAGTAAGATACCTATGCAGCAGTTGGGTATCTTTATTGTTGATTGAAATGCTTCGCCTACACAGTAAGCTTCTTCAGTCAAATGTAGAGCCAACCTGAGTGGTAGCGAAGTAAAGATGATGTAATCAGTCCAGCACCCTTGAGGTGATCAGTCTCTCAGTCTGGAGAAGTGTTCAGCTTCATAGTCTGGAACAGGGAAGTCCAACTTTCTCGACACCATCGACCACTTCAGCACTAAACTTATAGGAAAACAAATATTGTTTGATCTTTTAGTGATAAAAAGGTCCTAGGCAGGGCCTACAGGTAAAGTAACAAAAAAAGAATATTTTTTAAAGGCTATTCATATTCTTACCTACTAATGAAATGTCTGGATCTTTCTTTTACGAGAGTCTCCATATCGATTCTGATATTGGTAGTGGCAAGTCGAAGACAAGTGTCCAGTGCTTCATTTCCAGTCTGATTTCTGGTTTTAGATTTTACTTGCTTTATGGTAGAAAACGTACATTCACATATATATGTACTACCTAACACTGAGTGCAGCTTCAGTGGAGAGTTCAGAGTACCCATAAAATCTTCAATCTGAAAAAATTCAGAGCGGCGATCCTTCCTTCCTAATAATGGCATGTAAGGTGCCTGCATGTGAGGCTTTGTTAATGGAGACAGAGTAACAGCTCACTGTCACCCCGGCTGCAAAATAACGTAATCTGCTGACTGAGCAATTGCTGGGGTGGAAGGCTTTACCTGTCAGTTTACCAGATTATATCCACACCCACTACACACCCACGGTATGCAATACGTGTAAGGAAGCTCCAATATTTAAGCTATCATACAATATTATAAAAATGGTAAATTGTAAAGAAAATAAAATAGGTTATGACAAGAGGACTTCATCTCATCTATAGGTAATGAAAAACATTTCATATGATCGTAACACTATTAAAAGTAAACACTAATATATGAGTACAACAACTGGGTATCTTAACTGTCTACAGTAAAGATACCCAACTGTTGCACACATGTCTTGCTTATCTACTTATCGAATCTGAATGTCATTATTATTATGAAAACATGAATAGTAGAACAGTAAACAAAGCAACACCAGCTAATGTAGAGAGGTAGCTTATAGGGTCATACAGAAAAAATCTTTCTCAAAGAGAGTATTGGAATAATGGAATTAATTAAAGGAGCAGGACGTGGCGGACACTACAGCCACTAGAAGATTACACTGAGCAAAATAATGTGCTGCATTAATTACTGAAGATAGAACACCATGAGAATAGCAAGCCCTTGTTGCTATACACATACACACACTTCATGGTAGTTACTGAGAATTCCATGGGTGCATTCACCTTAGCCCACAGCAACAATGCAGGTTGCAATATACACAGGTTATACTGTGTAAGAGTGTCAGGTGGGGCGGCACCCACAAGATATATATATATATATATATATATATATATATATATATATATATATATATATATATATATATATATATATATACATATATATATATATATATATATATATATATATATATATATATATATATATATATATATATATATATATTGCGAGGCCCCACGGAAGGTGTCTAGCTGATTGCTGATTACCTGGATACTTAATGACTTTAGTGCTTAGGTGAGGGAAGGGCTACACACACACACACACACACACACACACACACACACACACACACACACACACACACACACACACACACACACACATACACACACACACACACACACATACACATGGAGCAGGGAGAGAGAGGACCTAGTAGCAATCAGTGAAGAGGCGGGGCCAGGAGCTATGACTCGACCCCTGCAACCTCAAATAGGTGAGTACAAATAGGTGAGTACACACACACATACACACACACACACACACAGCTACAGTGGATCAATAAATACAAAATAAACAGTAGACAGAGGGCATGGTAAGGATGAAAGCTTCAGGATAAAAAGTGTAACAAGCAAGGTTCCCAAAGTATCGGTACTAGTACCATTACTTTTCTTAATATATGTAAATGACCTGCCAAGTGATACTCAAGCCTATGTAACATCAGTGTTTGCTAATGACGTGAGAATAATTAGTAGAATAAGCAGGGTAGAAGTTAGAGACAAGCTACTGTAAGACGTAGACAAATTACAAGAGTGGTCAAGCAAGCAGTTATTGGAGCGCAATCCAAATAACATCAAATTGGGGCGGGAAAAAAGAGAACCAGAGAAGAAGACACCTTGAGAAGCACCCTGAGAATGGGTTGGGATGATGATAATAATAATAATAATAATAATAATAATAATAATAATAATAATAATAATAATGATAATAGGAATAATAATAATAATAATAATAATGATAATAGGAATAATAATAATAATAATAATGATAATAGGAATAATAATAATAATAAAATATTCTAGTCACTCACCAGGCATTGTTGTAGCAGGAGCTGCACATAATAGTAGGATTAGGAGAGTGATTTTTTAGCATCCAGGTCATGTCTTATGATGCCAATTTTTGTTACCTTCAACACTCGTCACATTAAAGTAGCACATTTTCTGTGTGTTTATTTTGACGCTTCTATGTATAAATTATTTTGGGTGCGCGTGCACACACACACACACACACACACACACACACACACACACACACACACACACACACACACACACACCGGTTCTCTGAAGCATTTACCTACACTTTCTTGATAGTTGCAACAGGGTCCATAGACATAATGTTAGGCACAAAAATCTCAAAGACATTCCCCGTGTCCGGCTAAATCTCTTTAAAAATTCAGTATACATGAAAGGGCCCAAAATTTGGCTCTCTGCTGGCAATCTCGAGAACCACTGTCTCAGCCAGCGTTCTCAAAACTACCATTAAAAAACACCTTCTCTCTCTAACATATCACAGTATCAGTTAAATACGTGAAAACTGTATATTCATATTCTCAGTGTCACAAATATATGTAAAACAATATAATCTTATTCTCAATATCTGTAATCCTCCCAAACATTACAACATTAATTGTGTCCCTTTTAATTCACTAGAATTCTCATTACTTATAATCATAAAACTGTAATTCCTTAAACAATTAAACTTGATAAAAGCCGTATAGCAAATACTAATAGGATATTAGTACATGCTGTAACTGTACAGTTTCTTAGGTGACTGTATATTTACACTCACCTAAGAGACTGTATATGTAATACCACTCAAACTGTCATTGCCTTATTAATTCTAAGTTAATCTTAAGTTTGCCCGAAATGCTCTGCATTACTTAAGGAGCTTTCTGCATGAACACCTAAATGTCATTCATCTTTGTACAAACATTGTATCAGGTTGAAATAATGTATCTTATTTGATCGTACTCCCAACGAAAGCAGAAGACTAGGCAGATGGTGCAACATATCCTCAATGAAAAGCATGGTCGCTGTGAGTACACTAAGAGAAAATGCTGGAAGTATCAGGGGCCCAAGACTGTTCCACAGCCTCTCACCAGGCATAAGGGGAAATTACCATTAGATACCTGTCTGCCGTCAACGGAAAACTAGATAGATATCTAAAGTCAGTGACCGTGCAGCCGGGTTATGGTTCGTACGTTGGATAGCGTGCAGCCAGCAGTAACAGCCTGGTTGATCAGGCCCTGATCTACTGAGAGGCTTGATCAAGGACTGTGCCGCGAGGGCGATGACGCTCGGAACTACCTCCAGGTTGGAATGAGAGGGTTAAAAAATTCACTGGAAGCCAAGCAGCATACCAGTGACCATTAATCAGGAAGCTAGCCTGTATGAATGTATTTGTGTGTGTGTATTTATGTTTGCATGTATGTTCAGATAACGTTCTAATGAATAACTCTCAATGATTAAAGAGAATGGTGGACGGGGAGGCGAACTATGGCCTGCAGTTTGACAATTCGACTCTACCGATGTAGCAGCCCAGGGCCCCTACAATCAAGAGATTTCGCAACAAATACTGTTTTATATTTCGTCAGAGGCTACCAACTGCAACCCAACTGAACTCCTTCCCACGGCCCAGGAGCTTTAGCAGTAGATCAGTTCTTACGCCTCCCCACCTCTATGTTAGTATCTGTTAGTATTTTTTTTGGAGGCCTGGGCAGCTACGTCGTTAAAGCGACGGACTGGCAATCTGGTTCGCCTCCCCGTCCCTCATTCTGTATATATATATATATATATATATATATATATATATATATATATATACAGAATGAGGGACGGGGAGGCGAACCAGATTGCCAGTCCGTCGCTTTAACGACGTAGCTGCCCAGGCCTCCAAAAAAAATACTAACAGATACTAACATAGAGGTGGGGAGGCGTAAGAACTGATCTACTGCTAAAGCTCCTGGGCCGTGGGAAGGAGTTCAGTTGGGTTGCAGTTGGTAGCCTCTGACGAAATATAAAACAGTATTTGTTGCGAAATCTCTTGATTGTAGGGGCCCTGGGCTGCTACATCGGTAGAGTCGAATTGTCAAACTGCAGGCCATAGTTCGCCTCCCCGTCCACCATTCTCTTTAATCATTGAGAGTTATTCATTAGAACGTTATCTGAACATACATGCAAACATAAATACACACACACAAATACATTCATACAGGCTAGCTTCCTGATTAATGGTCACTGGTATGCTGCTTGGCTTCCAGTGAATTTTTTAACCCTCTCATTCCAACCTGGAGGTAGTTCCGAGCGTCATCGCCCTCGCGGCACAGTCCTTGATCAAGCCTCTCAGTATATATATATATATATATATATATATATATATATATATATATATATATATATATATATATATATATATATATATATATATATATATATATATACATACATATACATGTTGGATACAATGGGATATTAGATTTGTAAGACCCATCTTTTCACCAGACAAAGGTACTCCTTTTCTAAGCTAGTTCAATACTTGCAGGAGTCCACCAAATTTGTAGATGACAGGTGCTCCTCTTTAACTGGTGGGATGGACAGACTCTTAGAAGAGTTCATCGGTTCATTGTTTAACTAGCTGTGAGCTAATTTTGAGCTACACAGTCTACATTTCTTTTATATTACTGCTTATCACTGTTACTGTTCTGCGAGGTTGCTCAGAGCCAAGCTGTCCGTGTGGCATCGGTTGTATAGTATAGAGGAACCCTTGTATTGGTACGTGTATCGTTCATTAGTAACCGTCACGATTTTAATCAGTAATTGCTCTTATAGCGCAGACATTAGTATGGCTCATGTAGCCATTAGCTAAGAACTATAGACCAATAGCTCTAACGCCCTACATCATAAAAATCTTTGAAAGAGTGCTAAGAAGCAGGATTGCAAATCACCTGGATTCCCAAAAACTGCACAATCCAGGGCAACATGGGTTCAGGGCAGGTCGCTCCCGCCTCTCACAACGAGAGATGCCAAGCCAGTGATGATCCTTTTCAAATAATTTGTTCTCTCTAGGCTGGAATACTGCTGTGCAATAACATCTCCGTTCAAAGCAGGTGAAAATGCAGATCTAGAGAGTGTACAGAGATCTTTTACTGCACGTATAAATTCTATCAAGCACCTTAATTACTGGGAACGCTTGGAAGCACTGGACTTGTACTCGTTGGAACGCAAGAGAGAGAGATATCTCATAATCTACACTTGAAAAATCCTAGGAATGGTCCCGAATCTGCACACAGAAATCACTCTCTACGAAAGCAAAAGACAGGGCAGGCGATGCAAAATACCCCCAATTAAAAGTAGGGGCGCCATTGGTACGGTTGGAGAAAAACACCGTAAGTGTGCGGGGCCCAAGACTGTTCAACAGCCTCCCACCAAGCATAAGGGGAATTACCAATAAATCCCTGGCTGCCTTCAAGAGAGAGCTGGACAGATACCTAAAGTCAGTACCGGATCAGCTGGGCTGTGGTTAGTACGTTGGACTGCGTGCGGTCAGCAGTAATAGCCTGGTTGATCAGGCCCTGATCCACCGGGAGGCCTGGTCGTGGACCGGGCCGCGGGGGCGTTGATCCCCGGAATAATCTCCAGGTATTTCCAGGTATTTCCACTGGGCATCAGTGCCCTAGGGATATATCAGGTCTATTCAAATCCAGGAACATTTGTGGATGGACGTTGTACAGCAACTCTGAATCCACTTTCTCCTGTACAAAAAATGGCAGAACTTATATTGTTTACAACTTTCCTTTAATATGAACTCAAGCCATGCTCTGATAGTGGGCATCAAATATAGCACAGTGGTCAGGGCATTCTATGCACAACTGAAAGGTCCCTGGTTTAGTCCCCGGGCAAGGCGAGATGAATGGACAAGTCTTGTTGCCTCCGTTCACGTCGCCTGTGTTATTTATCTGTTGTGGCAAACATCTGAGAATACAAGTCTGAATAATTCTGAAGACATTATCTCGAGCACTGCCATACTACTGTAGCTACAAACGCTGAAGACGGGGCACTACAAACACAGCTCTGCTTCAGTAGCTACCAATACAAAAACACAATGGGGTAATGTTGTTGTGTACAGTGTTGACACACACTTCCGTGGCAGTCCCACTGCTCCTCCTTCGCCACTTCTGCTCTGGCCAAGGCCGTCCACACCTTGGATAATGTTAAAAATAAACAAAATCTTACCTGGTCGCTGCATATAAACATCTCACCACCCAAGATAATGATAAAACATTGAAGAAAAAAACACGCTATGGAAAGCAATCTTTTGAGATTTCGTTTCTGTGTCTTTTGCAACAGTGTCCTCCCAAAAAGCACGACATTTAGGTCCAGTATCTAATACATCAAGTGTCATCCCGATACATAATGCAAAGTGAATCTTTTTTTTAGACATTTGTGATATGATCTGTCGCTCAGAATTGAGCGAAACGTCGACTAAAATAAGGGCTTGCTCTGCGTTATGAGTCTTTATACCCACTTAGCACATTGATGCCCCAGTTCAACAAGTATTCTCTCGTCGCCTTAGACAAACATCAACACTTCCCTGTCTAACATCAGGGTGAAGACACACAACCTCTCCTGTGTATCCAAACATTAGCCCGCATTGTTAATGTTACTGTATTTGCTTCAATGATTTTTTTTATATTTAGCTAAACTGGATACATCAGCAGTGCGTTATTACAGTATTCAATATAATAATTACACAGCGATAACAAAGGCTAAGAAAACCTAAATATGCTTAGCGCAGCGAGGAGAAGGGAGGGGGCGAGAACCTCTTCTTAAGAACTGGGGGAGAAGGGGGAGGGGGAGAAACAAGGATGGTCACGCAGGGTTCTTAATTCACAGAACTAGGTCGCACCTGATCATTTCCAATTCCCCAGGTGCTCTATGACACCCTCTACAGGTTTAGCTCTTCACCATGAATATATTTAACAGCAATATTATCTCCTCAGCTAGGATCCTGGTGTCACTATTATTCATTATTATCCAAGGTTGCTTTTACCTCAACAATGGACTGGATTTGATTTTTTCTCACTCGTGTAGCACTTTCTCTCATCCTCCAGTATTTGTAACAAGAGAAGTCAGTTTTTGATAATGAGATCTTGCTTGAGAGTGATGTATATTTTCTCAATGAGCCGTGTGCCACCGAGGGTCGAGCTCCAGCTCTTGGCCCCGTCTTTTTATCTTCAACTAGTTGGTGAAGTTGGTTTGTTCCTATCTTCCTGGGCTTCTGTCTACCGTTCAACCCACACAGGTATTTGCTTATAAAAACCTGAATCTTTTATTTTATTTACAACTCTTGGAAATATAAACACATATGCAGTTTAATGTGATCCTTTATTGACAACCTTTCTCCCACACAGTGGGCTTTTTCAAGTCACAAACAGATCTACCTGGTGTGGAAGGTACGTGATTATTTATAGTCAGGTTCAGAATGTTGAGGTCAGGGTGAGAATGCTGCATCTGATGATCTGTCGAGTGGGGTTATAGAGTCTAAAATCTTGAGTAGCTTGGAATGGAGATTCGATAAGTTGTGAGCAGACCTTCTGCAGTGTTCTATGTTCTTATGCGGGATAGCGATGAAGAAGTTTCTTGGCAAGTGGTTCAGCTATGTTATAGAAGCCATTGTTCTGGTTGAAATTGTTGGTTACAGAGATAAGCGATGATTCCAGGATTCTTCGGTATTGAGTGTTGTCTTCTCTGGCGATAAGTCAAGGTATCATCTCAGCAGCCATCTCTACATGCAGCTCCCCAGTCATACCTCGACGTTACATCATTGCACTTAAAGGTTTAGCAGAAGACACGACCATCATGGTCACCACCGCTGATAAAGGAGGTGGTGTTGTTATCATGAACACTGACGATTACAGGAACAAAATGATCAATCTACTTAATGACCCAGATACCTACAAACCTCTCACAATTAACCAAGTGGACAACCTTACTAAAACTTTTCTTCAAAGAACTCGCCGCATTCTGAGGAACTCAAAACAAGGGAAGAAACTTCTGCACACCATACCCAGCAACTCCAGACCTGCCAGAATGTACGGCCTGCCAAAAACTCACAAGCCTGGTATCCCATTGAGGCCCATATCTTCGGGAATAGGCAGTGCTCCTCTCCAACTCTCAGGAATTCTCGCAAAACACCTCTCTAAACTCTTGGGCACTATCAGTCCAGCACATCTCAAACACTAGGGTGATCTTCTCAATAGCATTCGCAACATCAACATCAGGAACAAGAAACTTTCCAGCCTTGGCGTAACTTCCCTATTCACCAAAGTACCTACTACACAAGCCATCGATCTCCTGCGCAGGAAAATTGACGATTCACTTGATCTTCCTATTCCAGCCAGCGATTTCATCGACCTCGTTGAACTATGTGTCGGCTTTACGTGTTTCTCTTTCGAAAACCACCTCTTTCAGCAGACTTTTGGACTACACATGGGCTCGCCACTCAGTACCGTCCTGGCGAAGTTATACATGGAACATCTGGAAGCCGAGCGTTTCTCCACCATTATTCCTTCGACTGTCACCTGGCTCCGTTATGTTGATGACATTCTCCTCATAACTCCCAGACGCTTCAACGTTCAAGCTCTCCAAGACAAGCTCAACCGTCGAGCCCTCAATCCAGTTCACACTTGAAGAAGAAGTCGACAACACTCTTCCTTTTCTTGATGTTCTTCTCTGCAAAGCTGACCATGAACTTCGTTTTAAAGTCTATCGAAAACCCACCAACCAAAACGATCTTCTCCACTTCTACTCTCACCACGACACCAAAACTAAACGTGGTGTAATTATAAGCTTCTTCCTGCGCGCACTCAGAATCTGCAGCAATGAGTTCTTAGAGGAAGAATGCACTATAATTGAACAAGTATTTTCTAAAGTCCACTATCCTTGTCACTTCATCAGAGACTGCAGACGGCGGGCACTAAACATCTTCAACACACCCGAGAAGAGATACGTAGTCCTCCCCACCAACTCCATTGCCAAACATGTTTCTAACATCTTTTCCAATACCTTATTCCAAGTATCTACCTCCACAACCACGACCATCAAGGACATCACCAGTAATAGACAGGATAAGCTTCCATCCTCTGCAGGGGTATACATAATCCCTTGTAATGACTGCAACAAATTATACGTAGGCGAAACATCAAGAGACCTCCAAACACGTATTTCAAAACACCAATACGCAAGCAGGACTGACGATACAAGGAATGCATGTGTACAACACCGCAATTCACACAACCATTTAATTAACTGCAGAAACTCAAGACTTATCGCCAAAGAAGACAACACTCAATACCGAAGAATCCTGGAATCATCGCTTATCTCTATAACCAACAATTTCAACCAGAACAATGGCTTCTATAACATAGCTGAACCACTTGCCAAGAAACTTCTTCATCGCTATCCCACATAAGAACATAGAACACTGCAGAAGGTCTGCTCACAACTTATCGAATCTCCATTCCAAGCTACCCAAGATTTTAGACTCTATAACCCCACTCGGCAGATCATCAGATGCAGCATTCTCCACCTGACCCCAACATTCTGAACCTGACTATAAATAATCACGTACCTTCCACTTGAAAAAGCCCACTGTGTGGGCGAAACGTTGTCAGTAAAGGATCACATTAAACTGCATATGCGTTTATATTTCCATTGTGTCGGTATTTTATACCATTTATTTCCATTTACAACTCTTTCCTTATAATGAATACCTGCGTCTTAGCGTTTCTAGGACTCATATATTTTTTAAAATGAGTTCTTGCTGATTGATAAATTTTATCTATTCGGCACTACCTATATTCATGTATATAATTCATGAGCTTACCCAAACTTTAGATGGCGTTTGATTTGTTCCATGACTCTGTTGAAGGTTATATCATTAGTGATGGCACAGGAGGAGGGAGACACGCTCACCTGCCATAATTGCCCACTTCCTTGCCCTCGTCACCTGAGGCCAGCACTGAGGACCAGCGTGTAGAGGAGCCTCATCTATGAGTGACCGAACTCAGAGATCATGTCAGAAAGACCCTAATGCAATGAAAGGGATATTTATTGCGGAAACATTTCTCCCACCAGGGCTTTATTTGACTGATTAAACCTCTAATGGGGGAAAAGTCTCCATGATAAACATCCTAGTTATAGCTTTTATCTTTCTTACATTCTTGTCCGTCTTAATTACCATTTTTAACCTCAGAGGTCATCATGGAGGACCTGCATCAGGAAGACCCTGACGAAGGCTCTTAATAACTACAGCATAAAAAACACTGATGCTTCTTGGAGGGGGATAATTGCAGTGTGTTTTGAGTCTGATGGTTCATGATGTATCTGCTTGCCTCCTCCTGTCGGTTACAATAGAAATCTCTGGTCGTGGATGACTGGGTATACCTGTGTGTTCAGGGTCACCTGTGTCTGCTGCCACCTGTGTCTACCATTTCCTTGTGTGCAACTCCATTTTTTGTGCTTTTTTCGTTTACTTGTCAATCTTTCTTCTTCATTTACCCTTCAGTCATCGTTGCCATCTTCCTCATTTTCTTGTTTTTCTTGGTAGTTGAGGTTGTCGTAGTACGGGTAGTAGGAGGCCCCGAGTTATCGTTTACTATAGACATAATATGCAAACAGGACAGTTGCAACTACGGGAGTACCAACTCTGCGCCACCTACGGGTGAAATACCTTGTATTTCAGTGAGCCTAAGTTGGTGCATCTTACCACTGACGCTGCATTAATTACACACGTGTGAATTTTTATGTTAGTATGTGTACAAATGTGGAAGTATGCAGAACAGGCCTCTATAGAATTGTTTACCGCTTACCTCTTAGAAGTGCAAGTCGTGGTTCATAAAAGCTCTACTTAGAGCGAAACGTTGTTCAAATTAAGGATTGTTACATATACCATAGTCGTCCTTCACATACCTGTCGACGTTACGCTCTTCACCCCAATTTAAAAGTGTTAGTGCCTTATGTAATGTACTCAAGACGACACACTATTTACCTGCTGGCCTCACCTGTTGCATAATCATTCCCTGGCTGGTTTGTAAGTAAATAGGTTTGAGTGCAAGCACTCATCACTGTCATACTGTCACACTGACAGTGGGTATCAGAACAACACTGGCTCCTGTCGAGGCAAACAGAGAATGATTGGTGGTGATTTATTAGAAGTATTTAAAGTGATGGAGTTGAGTGTACAGTAGATTATGCTGACACGTATTATATACGTGGCTACGTCTTGAGGCTATGTTCGTGGCTACATCTTCAAGGTGCTGACAAGCTTTGAATATGTGATACGTAGGTGGATACCTCTTGAAAGTGCTAGCAGGTACGTGGTTTGGCCTTGATTCAGTTCTCTCATGGTCTTGAAAATCTTTTCCAGCGTGACCTTCGCACTCTCAGAATACTGAAGTTCTTGAGGGTGTTGTTCTCTCTCAGGGGTCATGAAAATCTTCCCGATGAACAACTGGGTATTGAAAATCTTCCCAAGATCTTGCTGCTCTTAGGATACTCCCGAGGATTTAAAGATTCCTCAGAAATCTTCCATCTTAATCATCCTAAAGTTCAGTGGCAGATTTTGTTTTGATTCGAGACACAAGAAAAAAGGACCACATATTTTCTTAATTCATACTCTATTGGGAAATAACAGCACTGTTATCAGTAATTTCGCTGACAGCATTACCGGGGAATGCTCACAGCGTTATCAGTGATGCTAACAGCATCATCAGCGATGCTAACAGCATTACCTGAGGACACTCAGCAATTATATGCTTAAATAATTGGAATGGTGAGCTTAATTAACATAGATACGAGGCACGGCACCGTCGTCGGTACATATATACTCCGTGGGTACATGTGTGCTCCTTTGCGGGTACATGTGTACGTCTTTGTGGGTACATATAATATGGACTCCTTTCAGAGTACATATGTACTCAATGAGTACACATTTATTCCTTCATAGGTACGTACGTTATATATATATATATATATATATATATATATATATATATATATATATATATATATATATATATATGTCGTGCCGAATATGTAAAACTGGTCAGTTAGCAAGAACTCATTTAAAATGAAGTCCTTCCTAAAAATTTCTCTTAAACGTTTAAAGATATATTTTTTCATTAATGTTAATGTAAAAAATTTAATTTTGCTCCAAAAGAATCTTAGAAAACTTACTTAACCTTATTATAACATGCACAATTTATTTTAGCCTAATCCTACAAGATATGTTTTAAATACGTTTACAGTAATTTAATACTAAACACACACAATCAAATATATTTTTTTCGTTAGGTTCAGAATGATTTTTGCGAAATTATTGCATACACAAATTTTCGCTTGTCCTATATGGCAAGATGAACGTTGCTATTTAAGCCAAAATCGCACGACATAGGTAGTAGGTTGGTAGACAGCAACAACCCAGGGAAGTACTACCGTCCTGCCAGATGACTGTGAAACAGAAACCTGTAACTGTTTTGCATGATGGTAGGATTGCTGGTTTCTTTTTCTGTCTCATAAACACGCTAGATAACAGGGATATCTTGCTACTCCTACTTACACTTTGGTCACACTTCACAGACACGCACATGCATATATATATATATATATATATATATATATATATATATATATATATATATATATATATATATATATATATATATATATATACATACATCTAAGTTTTTTCTCCTTTTTCTAAATAGCTCTTGTTCTTCTTTGTTTCTTCTATTGTCCATGGGGAAGTGGAAAAGAATCTTTCCTCCGTAAGCCATGCGTGTCGTATGAGGCGACTAAAATGCCGGGAGCAATGGGCTAGTAACCCCTTCTCTTGTAGACATTTACTAAAAAAGAGAAGAAGAAAAACTTTATAAAACTGGGATGCTTGAATGTGCGTGGATGTAGTGCGGATGACAAGAAACAGATGATTGCTGATGTTATGAATGAAAAGAAGTTGGATGTCCTGGCCCTAAGCGAAACAAAGCTGAAGGGGGTTGGGGAGTTTCGGTGGGGGGAATAAATGGGATTAAATCTGGAGTATCTGAGAGAGTTAGAGCAAAGGAAGGGGTAGCAGTAATGTTGAAGGATCAGTTATGGAAGGAGAAAAGAGAATATGAATGTGTAAATTCAAGAATTATGTGGATTAAAGTAAAGGTTGGATGCGAAAAGTGGGTCATAATAAGCGTGTATGCACCTGGAGAAGAGAGGAATGTAGAGGAGAGAGAGAGATTTTGGGAGATGTTAAGTGAATGTATAGGAGCCTTTGAACCAAGTGAGAGAGTAATAGTGGTAGGGGACCTGAATGCTAAAGTAGGAGAAACTTTTAGAGAGGGTGTGGTAGGTAAGATTGGAGTGCCAGGTGTAAATGATAATGGGAGCCCTTTGATTGAACTTTGTATAGAAAGGGGTTTAGTTATAGGTAATACATATTTTAAGAAAAAGAGGATAAATAAGAATACAAGACATGATGTAGGGCGAAATGACAGTAGTTTGTTGGATTATGTATTGGTAGATAAAAGACTGTTGAGTAGACTTCAGGATGTACATGTTTATAGAGGGGCCACAGATATATCAGATCACTTTCTAGTTGTAGCTACACTGAGAGTAAAAGGTAGATGGGATACAAGGAGAATAGAAGCATCAGGGAAGAGAGAGGTGAAGGTTCATAAACTAAAAGAGGAGGCAGTTAGGGTAAGATATAAACAACTATTGGAGGATAGATGGGCTAATGAGAGCATAGGCAATGGGGTCGAAGAGGTATGGGGTAGGATTAAAAATGTAATGTTAGAGTGTTCAGCAGAAGTTTGTGGTTACAGGAAAGTGGGTGCGGGAGGGAAGAGGAGCGATTGGTGGAATGATGATGTAAAGAGAGTAGTAAGGGAGAAAAAGTTAGCATATGAGAAGTTTTTACAAAGTAGAAGTGATGCAAGGAGGGAAGAGTATATAGAGAAAAAGAGAGAGGTTAAGAGAGTGGTGAAGCAATGTAAAAAGAGAGCAAGTGAGAGAGTGGGTGAGATGTTATCAACAAATTTTGTTGAAAATAAGAAAAAGTTTTGGAGTGAGATTAACAAGTTAAGGAAGCCTAGAGAACAAATGGATTTGTCAGTTAAAAATAGGAGAGGAGAGTTATTAAATGGAGAGTTAGAGGTATTGGGAAGATGGAGGGAATATTTTGAGGAATTGTTAAATGTTGATGAAGATAGGGAAGCTGTGATTTCGTGTATAGGGCAAGGAGGAATAACATCTTGTAGGAGTTAGGAAGAACCAGTTGTGAGTGTGGGGGAAGTTCGTGAGGCAGTAGGTAAAATGAAAGGGGTAAGGCAGCCGGGATTGATGGGATAAAGATAGAAATGTTAAAAGCAGGTGGGGATATAGTTTTGGAGTGGTTGGTGCAATTATTTAATAAATGTATGGAAGAGGGTAAGGTACCTAGGGATTGGCAGAGAGCATGCATAGTTCCTTTGTATAAAGGCAAAGGGGACAAAAGAGAGTGCAAAAATTATAGGTGGATAAGTCTGTTGAGTATACCTGGTAAAGTGTATGGTAGAGTTATTATTGAAAAATTAAGAGTAAGACGGAGAATAGGATAGCAGATGAACAAGGAGGCTTTAGGAAAGGTAGGGGGTGTGTGGACCAGGTGTTTACAGTGTAACATATAAGTGAACAGTATTTAGATAAGGCTAAAGAGGTCTTTGTGGCATTTATGGATTTGGAAAAGGCGTATGACAGGGTGGATAGGGAGTCAATGTGGCAGATGTTGCAGGTGTATGGTGTAGGAGGTAGGTTACTGAAAGCAGTGAAGAGTTTTTACGAGGATAGTGAGGCTCAAGCTAGAGTATGTAGGAAAGAGGGAAATTATTTCCCAGTAAAAGTAGGCCTCAGACAAGGATGTGTGATGTCACCGTGGTTGTTTAATATATTTATAGATGGGG
Organism: Cherax quadricarinatus; assembly: GCF_038502225.1. Classification (NCBI taxonomy): domain Eukaryota; kingdom Metazoa; phylum Arthropoda; class Malacostraca; order Decapoda; family Parastacidae; genus Cherax; species Cherax quadricarinatus. The sequence continues at coordinate 26,986,874 of NC_091327.1, forward strand.
TTGTAAGAGAAGTAAATGCGAGGGTCTTGGCAAGAGGCGTGGAGTTAAAAGATAAAGAATCACACATAAAGTGGGAGTTGTCACAGTTGCTCTTTGCTGATGACACTGTGCTCTTGGGAGATTCTGAAGAGAAGTTGAAGAGATTGGTGGATGAATTTGGTAGGGTGTGCAAAAGAAGAAAATTAAAAGTGAATACAGGAAAGAGTAGGGTTATGAGGATAACAAAAAGATTAGGCGATGAAAGACTGGATATCAGATTGGAGGGAGAGAGTATGGAGGAGGTGAATGTATTCAGATATTTGGGAGTGGACGTGTCAGCGGATGGGTCTATGAAAGATGAGGTGAATCATAGAATTGATGAGGGGAAAAGGGTGAGTGGTGCACTTAGGAGTCTGTGGAGACAAAGAACTTTGTCCTTGGAGGCAAAGAGGGGAATGTATGAGAGTATAGTTTTACCAACGCTCTTATATGGGTGTGAAGCATGGGTGATGAATGTTGCAGCGAGGAGAAGGCTGGAGACAGTGGAGATGTCATGTCTGAGGGCAATGTGTGGTGTGAATATAATGCAGAGAATTCGTAGTTTGGAAGTTAGGAGGAGGTGCAGGATTACCAAAACTGTTGTCCAGAGGGCTGAGGAAGGGTTGTTGAGGTGGTTCGGACATGTAGAGAGAATGGAGCGAAACAGAGTGACTTCAAGAGTGTATCAGTCTGTAGTGGAAGGAAGGCGGGGTAGGGGTCGGCCTAGGAAAGGTTGGAGGGAGGGAGTAAAGGAGGTTTTCTGTGCGAGGGGCTTGGACTTCCAGCAGGAATGCGTGAGCGTGTTTGATAGGAGTGAATGGAGACAAATGGTTTTTAATACTTGGCGTGCTGTTGGAGTGTGAGCAAAGTAACAATTATGAAGGGGTTCAGGGAAACCGGCAGGCCGGACTTGAGTCCTGGAGATGGGAAGTACAGTGCCTACACTCTGAAGGAGGGGTGTAAATGTTGCAATTTGAAAACTGTAGTGTAAAGCACTCTTCTGGCAAGACAGTGATGGAGTGAATGATGGTGAAAGTTTTTCTTTTTCGGGCCATCCTGCCTTGGTGGGAATCGGCCAGTGTGATAATAAATATATATATATATACATATATATATATATATATATATATATATATATATATATATATATATATATAGATATATATAAGTACATAAGGACATTAAGAAAGAAGGAACACTGCAACAGGCCTACTGACCCATGTGAAGCAGGTCCATGTCCCCCCCTGGATTAGCCCAATGACCCACCTAGCCAGGTCACTTCCACCTAAGGAAGGAGCAGGGCATCAGACTTAGTAGCACAAGCAATTCAGGTCCAACTCACACCACCCAAACCCACTCATGTATTTATCTAACCTATTTTTAAAACTACACAACGTTTTAGCCTGAATAACTGTACTCGGGAGTTTGTTCCACTCATCCACAACTCTATTACCAAACCAGTGGTTTCCTATATCCTTCCTGAATCTGAATTTTTCCAACTTGAAACCATTGCTGCGAGTCCTGTCTTGGCTGGAAATTTTCAGCACGCTATTTACATCCCCTTTATTTATTCCTGTTTTCCATTTATACTCCTCGATCATATCACCCCTAATTCTACGACTTTCGAGAGAATGCAGATTCAGGGCCCTCAGTCTATCCTCATAGGGAAGATTTCTGATGGTTTAGAAAGACACGTAAGCAAACACTATAACATATTTATTAGAAAACGTTTCGGTCCTGGGACCTTGATCACTTCTAACATACAGAGGTAGAAAGACATTATATATATATAGGCGGAGAGTGAGATGTGACGCACGTGACCTGAGGAATGTCATAAGAACATAAGAATGGAGGAACACTGTAGAAGGCCTACTGGCCCATGCGAGGCAGGTCCTTATCAAAACAACCTCTGTCTATATACCATCAAGATTTCTGATACATGGGATCAACTTTGTCATCCTCCTCTGTACGTGTTCCAGTGCATTTATATCCATTCTGTAATACGGTGACCAGAACTGTGCAGCATAATCTAAATGAGGCCTAACCAAGGATATATAGAGTTGAAGAGCAACCTGAGGACTTCTATTATTTATACTTCTAGATATGAAGCCAAGAATTCTGTTAGCTTTATTGCGAACACTAATGCACTGTTGTCTTGGTTTTAGATTACTGCTAACCAGAACTCCTAAATCCTTTTCGCAATCGGTAGTATTAAGATCTGCATTATTTAGTTTATATGTGGCATGGTTATTTTTCTGTCCAACAGTTAGAACTTTGCATTTGTCTATATTAAACTGCATCTGCTACTTCTCCGACCATTGCATCAGTCTATTCAAATCTTCCTGGAGTGCTCTAGTGTCCTCATTAGAATGAATTGGACGGCCTATTTTGGGGTCATCAGCAAATTTGCTTATGTCGCTATTTATTCCTTCATCTATGTCGTTTATGTAAATTGTGAACAACAACGGGCCCAACACTGACCCCTGTGGAACACCGCTTGTGACGTGCCCCCATTCTGATTTCTCCCCATTTATGCAAACTCTCTGCTGCCTATTTGTCAGCCATGCCTCTACCCAGGAAAAAATTTCTCCTACCCCGTATGCCTTAAGTTTCCTCAATAGCTTCTGATGTGGAACTCTATCGAAAGCCTTACTGAAGTCCATATACACAATATCATATTCATTACCATGATCTACCTCCTCAAACACCTTAGTGAAAAAAGTTAGTAAATTCGTAAGACAGGAACGCCCCTTTGTAAAACCGTGTTGAGATTCACTAATCAGTTTATACCTATCAAGATGGCTACGAATTGCTTCGGCCATTATTGATTCTATAAATTTTCCTACTATGGAGGTAAGGCTTATTGGTCTATAGTTCGAAGCTAAGGACCTGTCACCTGCCTTGTAAATAGGTATTACATTTGCCATTTTCCACTTATCTGGCACTATGCCAGTTTGTAGTGATATGTTAAAAAGATTAGCCAAAGGTATGCTAAGTTCCTCTTTACAATCTTTTAACAACCTTGCAAACAGTTCATCAGGGTCTGGGGATTTGTTAGGTTTAAGTTTTTCTATTTGTCTGAGGAATATGTCACTAGTTACCACAATTGTGCATAGTTTATTATCGTCCTGTTCTACATAATCTATTATTTCAGGAATTTCGCTAGTATTTTTCTGGGAAAAAAACTGAGAGGAAGTAAGTATTGAAAATTTCACACATATCCTTATCACTGTCAATGATCTGACCTGAGTTACTCTTAAGTGGGCCTATCTTGTCCCTAATCTTACTTCTGTATACCTGAAAGACCTCTTTAGGGTTAGTCTTCGAATCCCTTGCTACCTTAGTCTCATAATCCCTTTTTGCATTTCTTATTCCTTTTTTTATTTCTCTCTTTAATTTAATATATTGATTTCTTAACTGCCCATCCCCTCTTTTGATATGCCTATATATGCCTCTCTTTTAACCAATGTAATGTTTTAATCTATTGTTCATCCATTTGGGATAATTTCTGTTAGATCTAATTTCTCTACTCAGAACAAAAGTTGTCTGGGCAGCTTAAACTCTGCTCTGAAAAACGTCATATTGGCAACCAAGATCACCTTCCTGACCCATAGTCAGGTCATCCCAATTTAGCCCACCCAGGTAATTTCTCAGTTCCATGAAATCGGTCAAGCGAAAGTCTGGGACAGAGATTTGATTGCTGTTATCTGGGTAATTCCATGATATATTGAAACTAAGTGATTTGTGATCACTTTCCCCAAGCTCATCATTGACCTCAAGATTATTAATTAGTGATTCTTTGCTAGCAAGAACCAAGTCAAGCAGATTGTATCCTCTAGTTGGTTCTGTCACAAACTGTTCTAAAAAGCAATCCTGAACCGTATCAAGAAAGTCACTAGACTCAAGATTTCCTGTCGTATTGCTCCAATCAATTTGTCTAAAGTTAAAATCTCCCATTAACACAACATTTTTATATTTAGATACCTTATGAATTTCGTCCCATAACAGCTTACTGCACCCCCCTGTCAAGGTTTGGGGGCCTATATATCACACCCAAAATTAATTTGTCACGACCCTCGAGAAACTGTAGCCAAACAGATTCTGTGTTCGATGTTTCTAATCTTATATCATGTCGAAGACAACAATTTAAATTATCTCTGATGTACATCGCCACTCCACCACCCTTCCTGTTGACCCTATCAGTGTGGAATAGTTTATAACCCTGTATGTTGCATTCAGAAGGCATTTCTTTATCTTTCAGGTTGAACCAGGTCTCAGTTATACCAGTAATATCTATATTACCTGCACTTGCAGTAATCTTGGCTCATCTATCTTATTTCTTAGACTCCTACTGTTTGTAAAGTAAACCTTAAGGGAGCTAGTCACTCGTTCCCCCTCTACTATTTCTCTTTGTTTGTTGATTTGCCGTTACTAGCAACTTTATTTTGAATATTTCTTTTAAACATATCCCTGAGGTATCCCGGTAATATCTACTGTTTTCAACCCTAATACTGCAGCCTGATTGTTTCCCACAAACACCCATACCTCAATAATCTATCAGTTTAAAGTCCTAGACAAGTCATCAATTACCCCCTAATGCAACCACTCCAGCCCCAGAGAGATGAACCCCATCCCTTGCATACATATCACGTTTGCCATAGAATTTGTCCCAGTTATCAATGAATGGGATTGCAAGTTCCTTGCAGTACCTGTCTAGCCAGCAATTTATACAAATTGCCCTAGACATCCATTCATTGCCCACTCCCTTTCTAGGCAAGATGCTACATATGACTGGGATCCCTCCCTTCGACCTGACTACTTCTATGGCTGACCTGTACTTACGCAGCAGCTCCTGTCTCCTGCCCTTCCCAATGTCATTACCGCCAACACTAAGATAGATAATGGGCTTGTTCCCATTACCTGACATAATATTATCCACACACACACACACACACACACACACACACACACACAAACACACACAAACACACACAAACACACACACACACACACACACACACATATATATATATATATATATATATATATATATATATATATATATATATATATATATATATATATATATGTCGTGCCGAATATGTAAAACTGGTCAATTAGCAAGAACTCATTTAAAATTTAGTCCTTTCTAAAATTTTATCTTATACGTTTAAAGATATATTTTTTTCATTAATGTTGATGTAAAAATTTATAATTTTGCACCAAAAGGAACTTAGAAAACTTACCTAACCTTATTATAACAAGAACAATTTATTTTAGCCTAACCCACTAAATATATTTTAGATTTGTTTACAGTAATTTAATATACTAAACAAACACAGTGAAATATATTTTTTTCGTTAGGTTCAGAATGATTTTGGCGAAATTATTGCACACACAAATTTTCACTTGCCCTATATGGCAAGTTGAGCGTTGCTATTTAAGCCAAGATGGCAAGTTCTGCCTATTCGGCACGACATATATATATATATATATATATATATATATATATATATATATATATATATATATATATATATATATGTATGTATATATATACATATGTATGTATTATTTATTTATTTATAACACACCGGCCGTTTCCCACCGAGGCAGGGTGACACGAAAAAGAATATACGAACTTAAGTACGGAGAAACACTGTAGCAGGTCTACTGGCCCATACAGTCTGAAAGATTCGTCAAGACTGTGGGACTGAACAACTGCTTCTAGATTGAGGGGCTGATTACCTTTCCTGAAAGATGTTCTTTTTGTTAACTGAAGAGGTTTAATGGGCATGTGCCGGCTCTTAGTCGAGGCAGTGTTTTGGGTGAAGGAGTGTTATAGATGGGAAAGAGAGTGTTATAAGTGGAGGAGACAGTGTTATTGGTGGAGGAGACAGTGTCACAGGTGGAACAAGCTGTGTTATAGGTGGAGGAGACAGTGTTGTAGGTGGAACAAGCTGTGTTATAGGTGGAGGAGACTGACGAATTAATACGATCACATGTGACGAGGCATAAACAGGGTAAACAAATAATAACAGCATTGAATGCGTCTCAACTCTTGCGAGATGGCTTCCATGATGCTCTCAGTTTCACAAGTCGCCACTGTAGCTTCTACTTACTACTCGTTAAGAGGAAATCTCTTGAACCAGTTATAAGTAAATATGAGGGCGGGCAGAGCTTGGGGTGCTGAGGGCTGGTGAGGTGTGTTGTGGTGGTGAGCCAGACGAGGAACTGGCGGTGCCCACATGAGGTGTGTCGTGGTAGCGCCAACCCCACAAGGAGAGGTTAGTAACCCACGTAGCTTTGTTTATGTCCACTGTAGACCTTGGATCCTCTTACCCAGGATGCAGCCCAAGACAGTCGTAATGATAAACGATCAGAGGCACCATGTTTAAGGAATCATATCCGATATTTCCACTCCTGAATTCGGTCTCTCGGTTGTAAGCAGAAGGCACTAATTACCTCTTGAGCCACAAGTCATACTAAACTATTGCGTAGTTGCGCATTACAGCTAATATGAAAAGTTTTGAAACAAGAAGAAATAGTGTTACGAGTCAAGATTGTAACTCACAGGGAAGCGCTAAATTGGTAGCGTCTCTACAGCGCCTGAGAAATGGGAAGTAATCAATTTGAGCCTTGAAAGAAAAGAGTGGCTCCAGATAATTGGATCAGTAGCCTTTTAGAAGATATGCTTTATCCCGTTGAAGGGATTGAAACAAAGTCATACAACAAAGAATCTCTTGTAGCTACTCAGTGTAACGGAATACCTGAAGATAATACTGATTTCAAGTTCTGGAAGAATTCTAACGCATCTCGCTTGCACAGACTTCAGTCACCAGACTTCAGTCACCAGACTTCTGTCACCAGACTTCAGTCACCAGACTTCAGTCACCAGACTTCAGTCACCAGACTTCAGTCACCAGACTTCAGTCACCAGACTTCAGTCACCAGACTTTAGTCACAAGACTAATTAAAGCGTGGACGCATCAAAAAGCAAATACTTTCTCAAAACGCTAACAAGTAATCTATCTTTAAAAAGAAAGGTACGCGTCAATTTGCTAATTTAATTTTTAAGGTGTGGGTTATTTCTTCTTCATTTTCTCTGAACGTCTTAAATCATTATTGTCTGATAGATCTGTATAAACGCAAAATACAAAGTGAAGATGATACTTATTTTTTCTCCATCTCTCCCTTTATTATATTCTTATTTTGCTGTATTTCACTATTTTATCGTACCGCATTTCCCTTCTTCCTTTCCTCTAACATTACCAGCCATATGATCGACTATTAAGGGGCACGTCAGTTCTCCTGTTTTCTAATATGTTACTTTTCCCCTATAATCTACCTTGTGTATAATTACTATCGCATTTGCTTTGTCTGTTTCGTGAGGTGAAGTCCAGGATCTTTCCTTAATTCATGGTATAATTTAACAGATCTTTGAGGACAATTGTCCTCAAAGTTTTGTTAGGTTATACCATAAATTTAGAAAAGATCCTGGACTTCACCTTACGAAACAGACAAAGCAAATGCAATAGTAATTATGGACAAGGTAGATTATAGGGGAAAATAAACATGATATTAGGAGACAGGGAAACTCAGGCGCCTCTTGACATAACTGTGAAGTGTACCCAGCGTGATGGAATATGACAGGAAAAAATAGCTCGGTTTTGTTCCCGGTAAGTAACTATCAAAAATATGATAGCAGCACATTGCTAACGTATCTAGTTTTACCTTGAAAAAAAGGAGTCCAGAATATGATGCGTAGATGCTAGGTAAGTTGTGTTGGGCCACGGGACAACCTGGTGGTGCCCACGTGTGCTCCACGCTGTTATTCTCCTCGTCACCTTCTGAACCATAAACTGTTTTTGCTGAGCATTACTGCCACACTTTATCCTTGGTGCTGGGATTATCTTGCTCCTACTAACTGATTTAGGATGTATTCTTTGATAAATAAACAAAAGAATAGATGGGAACTTGAATCGTGATCCATACATATATCTGACCCAGCACTTTAACCACACAACTACGAAGCTTGCGACAGAAGGATTTATCATCATAACTGCTGTGTCATGGCTGCATCAGTGGAACCAACTGTCACCCTACTATCTCCTCCCACAACAGCACACAGCAACAGCAGTCATCCTATTGTAAGCTCTGTGGCTAAGTAGGTGTTCCTCCGTTGGACCTATTATATACATGGACCATGGTTTAAGTCCCTGTCATTCTTCCGTTTATTAACTAATAGTCGTTCTTTACGACTTGTTTTATGTACAAGTGGGAGTAAGAGTCCAGTGACAGCAGATGTGAAGAGACAGATGTCACGTACATGGGTGTGAGTAGGACACTGAGTCTCGTACTAGCACCTGCAATAAGCAACTTCAAGCAACAGTTACCGCCAAGAATTAGATACGTACGTGCCAGAACCTTCAGGATGCAAACACGTACGTGCTTCCATCTTCACGTGCTGAGTTTGCGCTATCATCTTCAAGATGTAACTTCGTACACGCTGTCATCTTCAAGACGTAGCCATGTACATACAACTGTCGCGAAGAAGTGAGAAGACTAGTACAATGATTTGAACATTGTGAACGTGGTTTTAGCCGTCGAGTTTCAGTGAGCCAAAAAGTAATAACTTTACTCCTGTCTCTATATCAGCCTTTTCTCTCGTCCTCTCGTTCTATGGAACGAAATTTTACAAAAGTATATTAGCTTAATTATGTCCCGTTTCACTCCTAAGATTGAAATATTTAGTGTGCGTTAAGACAAGCAGTAACTTCACTTTCCTCCGTCTGCTTGTCTCAGTGGCCTTCAAATTTGTTTTATCCGTATATCAAGACGAAGGTATTTTTCAAAGGTTTTGTTCGTGTCATTGTGTGAATGCACATGTATGCGCCTACGTGTATTTGAACGCATATACGTAGTATCTTTGTGTACAACAGCCTGCATGAACTTCAGCCAGTTGTCTCTAGAGCATGTACGCACGGGTTGAGTGCGTGAATGCGTCAGGTGAGTGAACATTGCACTAATGCTGGGGGAGTCCAGCCTCTCAAGGTCGTCCTTTTTTGCCATAAATTCCTCGCCAAGTGATCCCGAGTAGATGGTTGGTATGGGTGGAACTGGATCACCATTCCTGCTGGCTCTGTGAATGTGTTTACGGTGGATATACTCATACAGTTGGTTGAAACTTTTCGCCTGCTCGACAGACTTCTTCAGTCGAATACAGGTTTTTGTAGCACTGGAAACAGTGGAAGAGGAGAAATAATTCTAGGGTGACCAGTCCCTCAGCCTTGATAAACGATAATCTGTCCCTCAAACGCATAACCTCAAAGTTTCCTCTCCACGTTTTCTACTGTCTTCATTGTCATAATCAATTGTATTCGACTGAATAAGTCTCCTGAACAGGCAAAAAGTTTCGACAATTAAAATACCTAACCGTTGCACGTTTGTCTTACTCATCAACTTGTCGGTGTTGTATATCATTTATAATATGATACACTCATAGTTAAGGAGTACTTGACTAGTTGCACTCAACTAATGAGAGTTTCTGAGGGTCAAATCTCACCTCTTGACTCTGCCCCTTAAGTGGACGCATTTTGTAATGGTAGGATTGCTAACAAATGTGGTAAGAACACGCTTTTTCCAGAGCAAACCGTTAATGAAAAGCAATATTTCGCTACGTGGCGAGCAAAACGTCTTAATATTGTGATTAATTCTGAAAATATTGTCTTATTTACCATAACTAAACGTGAGTGGGCCCACTTACACATTGGCTCCTTGATACTATCATCCACATTCTCTTCAAGCGTGATGTCATTCTCAACAGATTAGTGAAGGCAGCCTTATGAGAACGGAGTCACTGCATTTACCAAAGTTGCCCTCACTAAGCCTAATAGAAACCACAAGAAAGGTATACACAAAGAAGAAAAATGACAATACCGAAGAACTCACGACTAATGAACAAATTGGAAACACATGTATAAATATCGTGTTGGTACATCATGAATCATTTTCAAGTCGGTGGTGTTGCATTCGTCAACAGACAAAAAAAAAAAGGGTCTCTTGGGATGGGTCTTTGTCAGATGATAACGTGTTGAACGATTAAACTGGGCATCATCAGTAGTTAAGCAATACCCGACTTACAGGAGTTGGGTATTATCAATGGTAAATCAACCGCTTATCTCAAACGATCCTTGGTTAAAATTCTTCTTAAATGATTGCATTACTAATCGTACATAAGTGTCACTTTCCTGACAGAAGGTCGAACTTATTTTTTTTTTCTAGCATTCACTACGTCCCCCGGCCCTTGTACAGGCTTTAATCTGATCAGCTCTTATCAGTTATGCCAGTCTCACTCTCATCGTATCTCTGACATGTTCATTTCCCATTGAGAGTCTTTTATCCCTAAGGATCATCACCTTCCTCGTCAACTATCAGCTTATTGTATTCTCTTGAATCTGCTATACACTGTTATCTTTTTTCTGGAAAGGTTAGTTCGGTTGTTGTCTCTACTAGCAAGGATTGCCTCCAATATGCAGTTCTTGGTTTCTGACTGTCACATGTACACTACTCTTATCTCCAACCCTCTTGATTATATAAAGACTAATTTTAATCTCAAATTATGAACTGTTTAATTTCCGCAGTCTTCGAAGATTTCCGCGATATTTGCCGGCCTCTGCTTTATTTTTATTTTCTTCCTAAACTCATTAACCTGACATCTTCCTTAGCCTAATCATCTCCTCTATGGGCTCTCTTTCTCACACTCTTGCTTTCTGGCACGCTAAAACTTTCATTTCTTTTCCCCTGCACACCTCAGTCACTCTGAAGACTTCACCGAGGATGCGTGTAGCCACTGCCTACACATCTGATGCTAAGTTGTTGACTTAGTGATTCTGCTAATGTTTTTCTAGTTAGTGTCACTTGCCTCAGAAGGCCACTGAGGCGCTATTTACCTCTCTCTCTTACTGATGATATATTTCTTGATCTTACTCGACTTTGTGTGAATTCTAACTGCTTTCCAGAGTAACTGCTACCATTCTCAACGTTTTCGTGCACTTATGGTTTCTTACTCCTCAAGGAAGGTTCCTTGATGCTCGTGAGGGGCTCTTGATCTAGGGAATTGGATCTGTTCTCCAGTTCCCTGAATTAAACCTGAATACCTTCCACATCCCCCCCCAAGCGCTGTATAATCTTACGGGTTTAGCGCTTCTCCCTTGATTTTAATAATAATAATACTAATAATAATATGGTTTCTTACTTATTTTCCTATTTACTAACCTTTATAGTGAATATTTCAAATTCATGCTAGTCCTAATTCGTTAACTCGGCTATACAAGTGATGCATTTGCTATCTAGTCCAATGACTTTCATTAAGATTTTCTTCCAACCCTTTCAGGTTGCTCTCAACTATCTTGTTCCTTCCATCAAGTTCAGAGTTGAATGGGAATCTAATCACTACCTCCGTTCCATGTTCTTCATGTCCACATCTCTGTCACTGGCTTTTGTTATCTGTCACATAACTGTGCACTGTGGCGTGGACGTTCACTAGTTTCCATGGTATGTACAGTCTGGTAGGTGTTTTTGTTTCCCTCTGACTCCACCCACTACACTTTACGGCCCCACCCACTACACTCTACAGCCCCGCCCATTACACTCTACGGCCCCGCCCAGTACACTCTACGGCCCCGCCCAGTACACTCTACGGCCCCGCCCAGTACACTCTACGGCCCCGCCCATTACACTCTACTGCCCCGCCCATTACACTCTACGGCCCCGCCCATTACACTCTACGGTCCCCCCAGTACACTCTACGGCCCCGCCCAGTACACTCTACGGCCCCGCCCAGTACACTCTACGGCCCCGCCCAGTACACTCTACGGCCCCGCCCATTACAATCTACGGCCCCGCCCATTACACTCTACGGCCCCGCCCATTACAATCTACGGCCCCGCCCAGTACACTCTACAGCCCCGCCCATTACACTCTACGGCCCCGCCCAGTACACTCTACGGCCCCGCCCATTACAATCTACGGCCCCGCCCAGTACACTCTTCGGCCCCGCCCATTACACTCTACGGCCCCGCCCATTACACTCTACGGCCCCGCCCATTACACTCTACGGCCCCGCCCAGTACACTCTACGGCCCCGCCCAGTACACTCTACGGCCCCGCCCAGTACACTCTACGGCCCCGCCCATTACACTCTACGGCCCCGGCCAGTACACTCTACGGCCCCGTCCAGTACACTCTACGGCCCCGTCCAGTACACTCTTCGGCCCCACCCACTACACTCTACGGCCCCGCCCATTACACTCTACGGCCCCGTCCAGTACACTCTACGGCCCCGTCCAGTACACTCTACGGCCCCGTCCAGTACACTCTACGGCCCCGCCCAGTACACTCTACGGCCCCGCCCATTACACTCTACGGCCCCGTCCAGTACACTCTTCGGCCCCGCCCAGTACACTCTTCGGCCCCACCCACTACACTCTACGGCCTCACTCACCACACTCAGGCCCAGCCCACCGCACATCGGGGCTCTGATGAGGCTGGGCAGGATAAAAAAGAAAAAAACAAAGAGGATAGACGAGGCGTTGAAGGAGAGGAAAGAGATATATGAAAGGTGAAATATAAAGGGGTGAGTGATTAGATAGGGGTGTGAGAGGGGTGAGGGTATGGAAGGATGAGAGTGGGTGAGGGTAATGATGTGGAGGGAAGAGAAGAAAGGTGTGTGAGAATAATGAGCATCACTGATGACTTCTTAAATATTTGCAGAGCGTGATGATGATGATGATGATGATGGTGATAGTGATAATGACTCCGTGTGTGTGACAGCACGGTGAGTAATTTTCTTATATGTGGCAAGTACACAAGGTAACACCACACACGCACGCGCGCACACACACAAACTACCAGGCAGTGTACTGGTAAATATTGTGATGAAAAAACGCTCCATATATAGTGCTAGTTTACAGAATTTGTTCCGAAACCTGGCGCGTATTAGTCGTGAAGAGTACTCAGGACAGGACAGAAGCAGGTGAGGTGTGTTAGGCAGTGCGAGAACTGCAGCGGCTGGGACAAGTCGTCATGGTTTGGTGTAGGTATATGGGTGGTATTTTTGGCCAAGTCTAGGCCATTCGTTATGTTATTGTTGTTATGCTCTCACGATTATCCTCTATGGCTCTAGTGTGTGCAAGGGCCTGTGTTTGGAGAATACATTTGATTGCAGGTTAAGTAGCCGGCAGAAAAGGGATTGGGGTGTTATAAAGCCTCCCTGTTTACATACTTTGTTATACTCATTAGTAGCAGTGTAGTAGTGAGCTAATGTGAGTAAAGGTGTATTAGTGTGTGATTTTTGTAGTAGAGTAGGCTGTTTGTTGTATATGTTAATTTACTATTAATATCTCTCTCTCTCTCTCTCTCTCTCTCTCTCTCTCTCTCTATATATATATATATATATATATATATATATATATATATATATATATATATATATATATATATGTCGTGCCGAATAGGCAGAATTTGCGATCTTGGCTTAAATAGCAACGTTCATCTTGCCATACAGGACAAGTGAAAATTTGTGTATGCAATAATTTCGCCAAAATCATTCTGAACCTAACGAAAAAATATGTTTCACTGTGTTTGTTTAGTATTAAATTATTGCAAACGTATCTAAAATATATTTAGTTGGGTTAGGCTAAAATAAATTGTTCTTGTTATAATAAGGTTAGGTAAGTTTTCTAAGATTCTTTTGGTGCAAAATTATAAATTTTTACATCAACATTAATGAAAAAAATATATCTTTAAACGTATAAGAGAAAATTTTAGAAAGGACTTAATTTTAAATGAGTTCTTGCTAATTGACCAGTTTTACATATTCGGCACGACATATATATATATATATATATATATATATATATATATATATATATATATATATATATATATATATATATATATATATATATATATATATACTGTATATATAAATACTGTATATATATATATATATATATATATATATATATATATATATATATATATATATATATATATATATATATATATATATATATATATAATTTGTATAGGCGAGTTTTGTGTCCTTACTCATAATACGTTAACCATTTAAATTTATGTTTCATAATTTGTATGAAGGTACAAAATGGCTCAAGGTTGGTTCCTGTGTAGTAATTTAAATGCCCTTAGACTAGGCAGGTTATTTACCCTTAAAGAGCGTAACACACAAACAATAAATAACGTATCTAATATATCAAGAAAAACAGAATAAACAGAACGCTACATAAATAACCCGCACACGGGAGAATGAAACTTATGATGACGTTTCGGTTCAACTCTCACCGAAACGTCACCCAGAAGTGCTTCTTTGTGGCTACTTAATAGTCCAAGTTGGACCGAAACGTCGTTATAACTTTCGGTTTCGAACGTGCGGGTTGTTTGTGTCTTGTTCCAGTCACAGTATTGTTACTGTTTATAGTTTTCAGAGTAAACAGATTTTATATACAATATGATATAAAGTACACGACCTAAGTACAGCTGTACTTATACACCCACGGACAAGGAAACACTGGACGGATGGACAGAATGAATGAAATTGAAAATAGAGGTTTTATGGCCTCCTTACAGCAAATGCAGAAGATATTAAAGTGAGGAAGATGGAGACAGGTGACAGATTAAAAATTCTTTATAAATAAGTATAATATTGAGATGGATATTAAGATTTTAGTAGGTTATGAACCTAAATTAGAAGATAGGCAGCAGTAACAGTCTGGTTGATCAGAGTCTGATTCACCACGAGGCCTAGTCTCAGACCGAGCCGCGGGGGCGTAGACCCCCCAAACCCTCTCCGGTTTTTTTTCCAGGGAGAGGGAAAGAGAGAAATTTTGGTAAGGAAATAAAAAAACAAGAGTAAGGTACAGCCAAACGTTTCATTTAAGTTTGATTAAAAGGTAAATGTAATGTTAAATACAAAATGCAAAGATCCATACGTAGCTTTAAGAATAGGTTCGACAAAGCTCATGGGGAAGGGAGAGAGTGGAGACCTAGTAGCGATCGATGAAGAGGCGGGGCCAGAAGCTATGACTCGATCCCTTTAACCACAACTAGGTGAGCATAACTAGGTGAGTACACACACACACACACACACACACACACACACACACACACACACACACACAGGCTAAGTGTCTATTGAAAAGTGCTTTTGTCAACTAGTAACTTCACCACCTGGGCAGGTATGAAATGATCGGTTTCTTCCCATAGATTAAATTCCTTCAGTGTAATGAGAGCAAAAACAGGTGCGAACAATAGTAGTGACAACGTTTCGCTCTGTATAGAGCAAAACATTGCCCCAGTAAAAGCGTGTTCTGCACCTGTGTCTTGAACTCTATTGTGATCATGCTGCTGTATCTAACTCATTTGTGTCTTAAAACACAAATCACGTAATCCAATATTTTTTCCCCCGGTTATTGCAATCTAATGCTTTTCCTTTATTAAATGATTGCTTAAACCATATATATTATATAGCTGTAGGAATTATAGAGTTCCAGAAGTCGAGGTAACCAGATTTAATCCTAAAAAAAAATCCCGGCCGAGGATCTAATCCTGGATCACGATGATGAGAGCCACGATTCTCTCCCCAGCCTGACTGGCTGCTAGAGTACTGTCTAGCTGTTTGTGGACGGAGGGTAGAGCCTGCAGCGAGTGTCTGGAGCCATAGCCGCGTCCAGACACTCGCAGCGTCCTTGTCGGAACTGAGAAATTCAATACACAAATTCCTCACACATTGTCATGTGTGCGAGTTGTTTGTGAATGGTTCCAGTCACGGTATTGTGCCTTTTTATCCTTCACACTTTTGATTCCACTCCTCGAGCTGAATGACCCACTCGGGTTTAGAGCTTCACGTAAATATAAGAGCATAAATCCCAGGGAATACAAGGTAGCTCCGATTCGTTGAATCAGAAGCCTTTTACCGGCAACAAGGCACATCCGTAAAGAGCTGCAATAACTTAAAACAATTAGTAGCCGTTGACACTGACTCGTGAGCCATCAGTGTGTTTACCTCATTATACGTTGCTACACCCCGCACGGATTCTTTAATACAATAATAATAATAATAATAATAATAATAATAATAATAATAATAATAATAATAATATTCTCGTTATAAGAAGCTCTTTCATAACTTAATGACAAATGGTTATAGTACATTACTTTTCTGAAACACAATAGAAATTAAAATATTAATGTTTTTTTCAGCCATGATGGTACTGAATGATTTGTTGTCTGAAAACCTTTAAGGTCGTCCGTCACATAATACCATATTGGAACAATATCCTGGTCGTAAGAGTTTTAAGGTCGTCCTTTACGAAACACTAACAGAACTAAGTGCGCGGTATCAACAGCTTGTTCTTTCAGCAATACACAAAGAAAAAACTAGTTGAATAAGTGGACTTTTAAGAACATTATGCCTTAGAATTTATTTACTGGCTCGTATAAACGAAGCAATAAATAAATGTCTTGTTGGCTATGTTACCGAGGCTCTTACACTGGTGCCTCGTGAACGTGGTGGTGGTTTTTGGTCGTCAGGAGGCAAAGAACAAGGGTTCTCTTGACACGGGAATTTTTCAGATGATGACCCCTTAAGCAGTTCAGCATTTACCGGCTGACTGGAGCTAAATTTTAAGCTTATTTAATAAAAAACAGAAAATCACTGCACAGGACTGTCCGAAGATAACCTTGAAGAGATTGTTTACAGGTCCTGTAAGCCGGCTAGCCGGAGGTATTCATGGTTCGCAGATAATCCATATTTTAGAGAGACCTTTCGGTCTGTCCTGGAACATTATTAAAATAGAACTTCATAATTTTTCCGAAATGTCGTTTAAAATTTCCTCTCCAATTTGTGAACTGCTCCAGCCACGGTATCTCGATATTTATTTTTCATGTTTGAAGAGCACTTGTGTCACCATCTTTCCAGAGAAGCAGAAGACAGGGCCAGAGTCTATTCCAGTTTTAGTCTATATGAAAGAATTGACATTAACAGCTCCACAACCCCCATAACCATTCAGTGAGTTGTCGTAACCTCACATTTATCCTGTGTTGATATCTAGATGATAGTAGTCACTGCATAACCATACTATGGGCAATAGTCACTCGATACTCAGCCTGTGGATGGTAGTCATCAACACAATTATCCTATAGATGGAAGTTACTACAAAACCATCCTGTGGGCAGCGATTAATCCCTGAGGCGTATGTTGGACCCACAGACTGATATGACGTCTGGTTATTTGACTAAAGAGCAATGAAACCTATGACGCTACTCACACTAATGACAGGTCACACTAACAGCATGCAAGCCACACTAACAACATATAACTCACACGAACATGTAACTCACACTAGCATGTAACTCACATTAACAATAAGTAACTCACATTAACAATAAGTAACTCACACTAACAACATGCATTATATCGTGTAGCATAATGAACATTTCACATATAATTAATTGTTACCAGATCCTTGTCTAACGAACATATTCTGACGAAGAGGAAAAAAAGAAACTGAACACAAAACGAGTTTCTAAAGATCGTATCCACTTGGTTTTCTCACCTCCTGAGACTTGTTAATATCGCTTACCTGAACCTTCGTCCTGATTAGCTCACTTGATTTGCTCACGTGAAATCCTTGGCCCGGCCGCAGCCATATCTCACTGATAAGTCCCTAACACAGAGACTACTGTAACAGGATTTAGGGCCAAGATTTACCATTATTCAGCGATACACAGTTCTTTAATTCCGTTTTCTGTCTAAAAGTGGTTTCCTGTCTTTAATAAACAAATGTATACATATGTCATGGCGAATAGGTAAAACTTTGGATTTTGGATTAAATAGCAATGCTCTTCTTGCCGAATAAGGCAAGAAAAAAATTGTGTAAACAATAATTTGGCAAAAACCATTCTGAACCTAACGAAAAAAATATATTTTATTGTGTTTGTTTATTATACAATTATTGAAAGATTATCTAAAATATATTTAGCTGGATTAGGATAAATATAAACAGAAGTTCACTACACTGAGTGTGGAGCTCACAGCTGAGTCCCGGTGTGAGGGGCAGTAAGCCCCACACCCCTGGGCTTCTGTTGAGCCTCACCCAGGGAGGCTGACGGGACTAGTCCACTTAGTGATATTAACTAAGACCCTCACATTCTGGTGGCAAGAGTGTGTGTGTGTGTGTACTTACTTAGTTGTGGTTGCACGGGTCGAGTCATAGCTCCTGGCCCCGCCTCTTCACTGGCCGCTACTGAGTCACTCTCCATGCACCATGAGCTTTATCATACCTCTGCTTAAAGCTATGAATGGATCGTGCCTCCATTAAATCGCTTCCCAAACTGTTCCACTTTCTGATTACTCTGTGACCAAAGGAATACTTCCTAACATTCCTTCAACTTCCAACTGTGTTCCATCTCTGTAACATTCTGTCTCTGTCCACCTTGTAAATTCCTCTCAGTATTTTATATATCGTTATCATGTCTCCCCTCTCTCTTCTGTCCTCCAGTGTCGTCAGGTTGATTTCCCTTAACCTCTCCTCGTAGGACATACCCCTTAGCTCTGGGACTAGTTTTGTTGCAAACCTTTGCACTTCCTCTAGTTTCTTTACGTGCTTGGCTAGATGTGGGTTCCAAACTGGTGCCGCATACTCCAATATGGGCCTAACGTACACCGTGTACAGGGTCCTGAACGATTCCTTATTAAGAGGGCGGAATGCTGTTCTTAGGTTTGCTATTCGCCCATATGCTGCAGCAGTTATTTGGTTGATATGCGCCTCAGGATATGTGCCTGGTGTTATACTCGCCCCGAGATCTTTTCCTTGAGTGAGGTTTGTAGTCTCTGGCCCCCTAGACTGTACTCCGTCTGCGGTCTTCTCTGCCCTTCCCCATTCTTCATGACTTTGCACTTGGTGGGGTTGAACTCCAGGAGCCAATTGCTATACCAGGCCTGCAGCCTGTCCAGATCCCTTTGTAGTTCTGCCTGGTCCTCGCCCGATTGAATTCATCAACTTCATATCATCTGCAAACATGGACACTTCGGAGTCTATTCCTTCCGTCATGTAGTTCACAAATACCAGAAAAAGCATCGGTCCCAGGACTGACCCCTGTGGAACTCCACTCGTCACAGGCGCCCACTCTGACACGTCATCACGTACCATGACTCGCTCCTGTCTTCCTGACAGGTATTCCCTGATCCATTGTAGTGCCTTCCCTGATATCCCTGCCTGGTCCTCCAATTTTTGCACTAATGTCTTGTGTGGAACTGTGTCAAACGCCTTCTTACAGTCCATGAAAATACAATCTACCCACCCCTCTCTCTCTCTTGGCACCCTGTCATAGAACTCCAGTAGGTTTCCTTGAAACAGTGTTGCCTGTTGTTAAGCTCATTTCTTTCTAGGTGTTCCACCACTATTTCTTGATAATCTTCTCCATGACTTTGCGTACTATACATGTCAGTGACACTAGTCTATAGTTTAGTGCTTCTTGTCTTTCTCTTTTTTTAAAAATCGAGACTACATTTGCTATCTTCCATACCTCAGGTAATTTCCCTGTTTCGACTGATGTGTTGAATATTTTTGTTAGTGGTACAAATAGCGCCTCAGCACCCTCTCTCAGGACCCATGGAGAGATGTTATCCGGCCCCATCGCCTTTGAGGTGTCTAGCTCGCTTAGCAGCCTCTTCACTTCTTCCTCGGTTGTATATATTGTATCCAACACTATCTGGAGTCCCTTCTGTCTCCTTTGTGAACACTTCTTTGAATCTCATGTTGAGTTCCTCACATACTTTGCGGTCGTTTCTTGTGATCTCTCCCCCTTCCTTCCTTAGCCTGATCACCTGGTCCTTGACTGTTGTTTTCCTCCTGATGTGGCTGTATAACAGCTTCGGGTCAGATTTGGCTTTCGCTGCTATGTCATTTTCATATTGTCGTTGGGCCTCCCTTCTTACATGCGCATATTCATTTTTGGCTCTTCGACTGCTCTCCTTATTTTCCTGGGTCCTTTGCCTTCTGTACTTCTTCCATTCCCTAGCACTCTTGGTATTGGCCTCCCTGCACCTTTGGGTAAACCATGGGCTCATCCTGGCTCATTCCTGTTACCCTTGTGTGTGTGTGTGTGTGTGTGTGTGTGTGTGTGTGTGTGTGTGTGTGTGTGTGTGTGTGTGTGTGTGTGTGTGTGTGTGTGTGTGTGTGTAAGTTGAGGAAGTACATTTTAATATTCGTGGGTTTGATAATTCCTTGGATGAAATTCTTTAGGTTCGATCCAAGGGGAATCTAATTCTATTTCCTTGGAGCAAGAAACTCTCACTGGCATCAAGACACCTCCTTGGACGGGGGTCATGTGATATCATCTAATATTATAAGGGATTATTCTACCTGGTCTTTTCACTTCATTCCTTTTTGCAAACTTTTCCATGAAATTTATTTATTGCCTCATTAAGATATTTCTCCTCTCAGTGTTGAGGGCATTATTTTTTTTGGAATAAAAGATATGTTATTAAAATAATAATTTTCTCTTTATTCCTCCAATATTTTGTAGTGTCCACGGGAGCCTTGCATGGGCAACTTAACCATTTTTTTCCATTTCATTGAAGTAAATGCTTTCTGCGTAACATTTTGTTTTCTGTTTTTGATGCTGATTAGATTGGAGAGGTCATTTTATATACACTGTTAGGCCATCTTTTGTACAGTGGGACGTCAGTTTTTATACAAATGGATATCACCTTTCGCTCACATGGACTTCACTTCTTATACAGGACTCTGACACTGTCAGTCGTTGCTCCAGCATGCGGCGATCAGTGTGATGTAGGAGGATAAGGGACAGATCAAGTCACACTGTAGAAATCATTAGGTTGTAAACACGCGAAAGATCAACACAGCTAGCGAGAAAGTTGTCACAGCAGCAGGAGGAGCAACAGCATCAGCATCAGCATCAGCAGCAGCAGCAGAAGCAGCAGCAGCAGCAGCAGCAGCAGCAGCAGCAGAAGTAGCAGGAGACGTCTCTAGTGGCGGAAAAAAGACAGTTTTAATACAGACAAGCGAGATGGCCGCCATCTTGACCTTATCTCCCGTTTTGAAAGTGAGTTGGGACACTTCTGTTTTTATTCATTTACCTGCGAGTCAGGTCATAGGTGAGAGTTTTGACCGCCTGTTGAGTAGGTACTGGCCCGGTTCACTGGACCTGGTCCACAAACTGTTAAAAGATGGTTGGGCCACCAACAGATATATATCTAAACACGGCACTGTAGTTACAAAAATGCATTTAATAAATTTTCGCCTAACTGAATAATTAAAAAAAATATTGATAACATTAAAAAAGCTCATTGCCTTAAATATATAATACTTTTAATATTCTTTTAGTATTTATACATTACATCAAAATTCTTTCTTTTAATAATCTACAAACATTCTTTAAACACTCTCTTACCATTC
>NC_091327.1:27013394-27050894 GCF_038502225.1 Cherax quadricarinatus
AAGGCTCATTCTACAACTTGTCGGCTTTCTAAGCCATTTACATTAAAATTTCTTAGCAACAACGACGAAATTATTGACTGCTTAACCTTTTGCTCATGACATCAGAAACAGCGCTAGAGTGCAAGTCTTTTACATACACTGTTGTGTCGATATTTACATCTATTCGACTTAAAAGAGCGTCGAGGAAAGGGAGATTCCTTTCGGCTTCCAATTCATATTTAAGATAAGACGATGCAAATTGTTTAATGTGTCCAAAAGCGATTCAAATATCTTTTCAATGTGTCCCTTCTCGACACACTGAGAAGAAGTAACATCTGTGGTAATAACAGAAGTAATATCTGTGGTAATAACTCTACCAAAAATAGGCTCGGAGGATGTCCCATAACAACACCGTAGACCTGACTGTATAAAACACTGTTTACTGAAAATCCATTATCAGTAGCACAATCTCACTAACTCAGATTTATTTTCTGATACTGGTAGATTTAGATTAAGATTCGGCAAGACTTTTCTAAGAAAGTTTATAATTTCTTATGTTTCTTGGTATTTCCACTGGCACTTTATGTTATTTTCTGCTCGTGCATTAAAAAATTTCATCATTTTATGTGATTGTTTTCCCAAACTAGTTACACCATTGTCTTCCCAAGCATCATATCTCACTGTCCTCCCAAGCATCATATCTCACTGTCCTCTCAAGCATCATATCTCACTGTCCTCCCAAGCATCATATCTCACTGTCCTCTCAAGCATCATATCTCACTGTCCTCCCAAGCATCATATCTCACTGTCCTCCCAAGCATCATATCTCACTGTCCTCTCAAGCATCATATCTCACTGTCCTCTCAAGCATCATATCTCACTGTCCTCCCAAGCATCATATCTCACTGTCCTCCCAAGCATCATATCTCACTGTCCTCCCAAGCATCATATCTCATTGTCCTCCCAAACATCATATCTCACTGTCCTCCCAAGCATCATATCTCACTGTCCTCCCAAGCATCATATCTCACTGTCCTCCCAAGCATCATATCTCATTGTCCTCCCAAGCATCATATCTCACTGTCCTCCCAAGCATCATATCTCACTGTCCTCCCAAGCATCATTTCTCATTGTCCTCCCAAGCATCATATCTCACTGTCCTCCCAAGCATCATATCTCACTGTCCTCCCAAGCATCATATCTCACTGTCCTCCCAAGCATCATATCTCACTGTCCTCCCAAGCATCATATCTCACTGTCCTCCCAAGCATCATATGTCATTGTCCTCCCAAGCATCATATACCAATCATCATTGTCTTCTTGAGCTTCTTATCTCCTTGTTCTACCCAGTTAGCTTATAAAATAATTTTTATTGTTTTATCGTTTGCACTGTTGTTGTGTCTTTCATTATAATATCTTTATACAGATAATTCACAACAAGCTTGGCTCACCAGGACAATTTTATGCATAAAATAAGTTCCAGTCCTCAGTCTCATTGCACACTGCTTGATGCTCCTCTTCCTTACCCCATTTCCCATTATCCTTCTATTAATTTGATTTAGAATCTGGTTACCAGGATGATGTTATGGGAGTAATGAGGTCGGAAATCTCTCTAGGTATCAGTTATTTACCGGTTGTAAAAGGCACTTGGCTATATTTCAGTGTAATAACATCGTTGCAATAAAGTTTGAAACCTTTTTAAGTACCACTATAATGATATTGTTGCAATGAGGACGAGGTTTGAAACCTCAAGGAACAATGGTAACGATACAGGTGTAATAAAGTTTGAAGTCTTGATAGATACTGCGTAATGATATCGGTGTATTTACCAGTGTAATAAATCCTCTGTAATAAGGTCTGAAAACTCCATAAAGAATCTGTCTGTCAATGGAATCGGAACTACAAAATATATAGGAAGTACTCATTGAGATGGCACAGGGGGTAACTTTTACGCACTTCTAATATGAAGGTCCTAAATAACGAATTTTTTCAAGTCCGATGAATTAGAAAAAAGTGCGTTCCTCTGGACACAATTTTACTGCATGAATACGTAGTAGACAGAACAGAAGACGTTCTCGATGTATTCTGTACAGACAATTCACAACTAATCCAGAAGCTGGAAATAAATTTTTAGATGATGTTTCGGTCTGTCCTAGGCCATTATTACGTCGTGACTTGATAATAGTACAGATCAGAACCGAAATAACTTCTAAATAATGAATATTGTGACTTTTATCTTTCACACACTAATTTTTAAGAATATTAGAATAACAGTCAAGTGTTCTCCCAGAATGCCTGGTCAATATTTATGCTCCTAGCAAACTATTAACCTTAAATCACAAACTATGTGTGGGGAAGCTATCAGAATAGATTACATAATCAACATTATTAAATTCATGGGGAAGGGCTGAATCTATTGGGGTTAAACAGCGCCTAGAAAATGGAAGGTAATATGATTTAATCTGAGGGTAGTTCCAATTCTATGAATCAAGAGCCCTCTATAGAATCAAGGCACATCACTTGAAGGGATAGATTGCACAGCTCTTTTGAGACTACTCCAAGAGCAATATATTTTTAAATTAATTTTTCCGCCAAAAGCGGCTAGTTTATTGTTCACCTCATATCCATCCTGTGGAGGGTATCGCAAGAGCATATGGATACACAACAGGCCTAGGAACTAGGCCACGAAGAAGGTTAACAGAAGTACAACTAGATTTTTATATGGAAATAAATTTAGGATATATCCTTAATTTGTCAGGTGTCTTATTTTCATAAAATACCTTAACATATCACATAGGCTTTTTTGCTAACTGCATATTCCATAATAAGTGGATAATCAAGTATATAGTGTACAAGTAACCATAATGCTACTCAAATACTTTGAATTTAGTTTAATTATTTGTGGTCAAGGAAAACTGCCAGAAGCATTTCTAACCAAGCCTAAGACTGGCTTCTACAGCCAGTCAGTTCACGTTGCAAGATGCTATTGAAATCTGTAGACTACACTCAAAATGGTCTTAATCTAAATACCGTTGGCAACTACATGGTGGGTCGTATTTTGTGTGTTTAGAAAATGTGTTGATATATTGTATCCAGAAATTGCACACATCATCATTCAACAACAGGAGGAGGAAGAGTTACCATCTCACGGAGCAGTGGGAAAGAGGGGATTAAGAGGTACATGATTTTATTTATCGAATTTATTTTTGCGAAGTGCTGTACTCGCGTGGATCCTTCAGTGGGAGGAGTGCTAGAGGCTCGATCCTTCATCACATAATCGCAACACCTACCAAAGTGTAAATCACCCAGTTATACACCCGAAATTTTTAAGAGGTACCTACTCTCTCAAGAATCCTACCCACTGGGAAGCGAGAATGTGGGACGGAAGAGGCACCTATATCAAGCCCTTTCAGTTTATCCCACATCTCGGGTAGCAAGACAGTGAGGAAGAGGGGAAACCAGATCTCTTAGGGTATCTTGCCTCCCCCTCCTCCAACATCAGTAAAAGAGTGGGGACAGCCAGGTAACTACCCTTCGAAATTTATCCTACAGTGAAGCATAGATCAGACACCTGACCCTGAGGTCAGTTCAGGGAAAGGAAGGCTGGGTATTTCACCCGGAAATATACCGTAAGCGGATCGAGAAACTGGAATAACCAGAGCGCACCTGATCGAAGTCATATATTAAGGCTTTTAATGCCAGCGACAAAATCATGGTGCTTTAACGAAAAGAAACTATATTATTTGGAAAGTATGTAGTTCCAAAAGCAATGATGAAGAAATCTTGATGCACAGATTTAGTTGCAAAACCAGTGATGAAATGAGTCAAAAGCTGAGATCATGTTGAACTGATATCATAATTTGACAAATCTCTAAACTGAGCGAAACGTAGTCTCGATAAGTCGTGTTCTGCAACGTGTCTTGTCCTCACTTTTGTCAGCAGTACCACATTTGGATGCATGTAATGAAATACATATCTACACTAAATGATCCTAATAATCTAGATCTATTTGGGTTAGTCAATTATTTTAATATAATAATAACACATATCAATATATAGAAAGCCCTTGTTATGCAGAGCATATAGGGCAAATTAGGTAAATTTTGTCCCCAGGATCTTACCCACACAAGTCAACTAACACCAAGGTACCTATTTTACTGCTAGGTGAACGGAGACAGCAGGTATCTCAAGGAAACAAATCCTAATGTTTCAACCCGAACCGGGGATCGAACCACGGACTTCAGTGTGTGAGCCGAGTGTGCTAGAAATCGAGCCTTTAGCATCTGTAGAAGCAGAGTTAATTATGCCTGTTGGGTATAATTAAACATTTATACAATGAAAAATGTATTAATCTTTATTTTAATTTCAAATGTATTTTGTATAATTCATTTATCTGAGAGGAGTCATTCACTTAGCATTAATAATTATTACCAGTTAGTTAAACTAATATGCTTACTATGGGTGTTTTAGCTCTATTTATAACCGACTCATGAACATAACAGTACTGAACAGCCTCAGTACTGTCATGTTCACGATGACTGAACATCCTTCTTGAACTTCTAATGTTCCTTCTCTACTTGATATTGCCATTTCCTCACTTTCCACCTCCAGTCTTCCATTAACTGCACTTACATACCCTTCTCATTCCTCACTCCATTTCCTCATAGCTCGTCTGTACCTCACTCACACACCTCACCATCAACTTATTATAATCTTCCCCTAACAAATTTATTTACTCTCTTGAGACGTTTATTTACCCGCCCTCTCCCAAACCTTACCCTCCCCCACTACCTCTTCCACTTAACCACCTCATCTAATATACATTCCACACCCATTTAATCCCTCTCACCTAATATACAGTCTAGCACCCACTTAATTCCCCACACTCTACCTGGCTTAATGACCCTCGCGGCCAGTGGCTTGAGACCTAACAAATCTACTTCCTCCTCCTCCTCTTCTCAGTAATTATATGCAATAAACGACAGATAAGAAGCGCAAGGTGTGGTAAAAAGACACAGCTAGAAGGAACAGACTGGACAGACCAGTAGCTCCTCTCAGCGCTTTTAAACTACAAGTTTTTTTCTTCATGTTACAAACTTCTCGTGATTTGACTCAGTTACTGTTGATTCTCTGTTGTTGTGTATCTTAGTGACAAGCTGCACCCGTTGGCCGTAAATCACTGCTTAAGGATAGTCCCGATACCACTCAGGCTGCTTAGAAAGTTACCCTGTATGCAAGTGACAGTGAAGGGAAGCCGTAAAAGTTTTATGACCCACGATAGTAGCTCATAACCACCGATTGTCTGGTTAGACCTTGTTAGTATGCTTTTCTACGTTTAGTTGCTTAGTCGTTCACAGGTGGTCTTTATATTATACACAAACATCATATATATATGTCTTGCCGAATACGTAAAACTGGACAATTAGCGAGAACTCCTTTAAAATTAAGTCCTTTCTAAAATTTTCTCTTATACATTTAAAGATATATATATTTTTAGTTATGTTAATATAAAAATTTTGTATCAAAAGAACCTTAGGAAGCTTACCTAACCTTATTACAACAAGCGCAATTTAGTTTAGCCTAGTCCAACTAAAAATATTATAGATAAGTTTGCAATAATTTAATAAACAGACAACGAAAAATATTTTTTTCGTTAGGTTCACAATGTTTTTTGCGAAATTATTGCGTACACAAATTTTCGCTTGCCTTATTCGGCAGGAAGAGCGTTGCTATTTAAGCCAAAAAAATCTCAAGTTTTACCTATTCGGCACGATATATATATTCTGGCCAGACTAATATATTTCCTTAGTTCCTATACAGATATTTACAAAAGTGCCTAACTTTGCTCTAGAAGACGGATAGCAGGACTAAGCTAAGGACTAAGGTACTGGTTTCCGCAAGGCATCAATGACTGCACTCCCTGCTTTCCTGTCTTCACGTGTGGCATCCAGTGAACTTGTAGCAGTGATTGTCACTGAGCACTTTAGGGATAATGTTGGATTTCGTGACCTAAAGTTCACTGAGGGAGCCACGCTCTGGGATAATCTAACGGACTCTGAAACAGACATGCTCCCCCCAACAACCAAAATACTTACACTGGGATGGCCCAGTACTGGAGAACATAGCCTCAACATTGGCGCTTAACTTCACCTTGCCGCCCCTGTCCTCCCCAAACACAGGTATATTTGCGGCAGTGAATCGACAGATGGATTTGGGTACCATGGTCTTATTTGCCGCAGATCCGAGGTAA
Organism: Cherax quadricarinatus; assembly: GCF_038502225.1. NCBI lineage: Eukaryota > Metazoa > Arthropoda > Malacostraca > Decapoda > Parastacidae > Cherax > Cherax quadricarinatus. The sequence goes on from NC_091327.1 coordinate 27,019,624, forward strand.
AGATTGCAAGCCATAAAGAGGTTAATATCAGCAAGAGGAGCCTTGCAACAACCGGTTGATCAGCAATAAGGAAACCACACCGTTATGCAGATCTGATGACAACTAAAAGCCTCCAGATAGAATTACTCTGCAAGACTGGACAGACGGCAAGCAGATGGTGTGGGACTGCACATGCATACCCACATTGCCTGATACCTATCTCCAGTACACAAAGGAGGAAGAAGAGACAGCTGTTAGCTTCAGGGAATCCCAAAAGTCTAGAAAATATGGTGAAATTACCCATCTTTATATGTTTGTTCCCATAGGCTCAGAGACCCTTGGTTAAGTATGTATAAGATAATGAAAACCTGTGTTTGGTACTATCATTTATTATATTTAGGGAAAACCTTAATCCCTTTGGGATCATAGTCCTTTGGAGACTGAAGACAATAAAATTCAGCCCATGGAAGTGGAGGACAATTTTAATCTCATGGATGAAGAGCCGGTCATAGCATCTTTGAGGGCAGTACTGGTCCTCGACACATCATTGTTAGGTATCCTCAAAGATTCCTTATAGTGACTGATTTTTCGTCCGAGTTTATCGTTTATAACTTAAGAACGCGTCATCCGGGAGGCTTCAAATTTTCAGTGTTGCTGTACTCTAATTAGAGAAAGCTTCATGCAACTATTGGCATGTGCAAGACTCTCAGGTCACTGTAATATAACTCATTCTTCATTTTCTTTATGCGTAAAACACCCTCACTTGTGTAAAACACCCACATTTAGAAAAAACATCCACACTTAGGAAAAGGATGTTAATATATTTCCGTCCGTCCTGGACCACTGTCAAGCAACAACTGGTGTTGGCATTTTTTCGGTCAATTGTGACTTGTCAATAGTCCAGGATAGTCCGAAACAACATCGTCTTAACTTCCTTTTCATAAGTCTGGGTATTGTATGACAGAGAACTGTGTACTTAAGATGAATAAACAAAGCAACAGACTCAGCAGTTAGATCAAATTTATGCTGTTTTTTGCTCTTGTCTTAAGAGGTTTCCCAGTGCCAACTTTCGTCGGAAGTATCAGGTAGGTCAGACAATAGAGATTTTAACTCATCATGGAGGCACGGACTAGTCAATAGAATCACTTGAAACGAAACTGTGATGAAGCGTCATTTGTCACCAAACCTAATTTGATGAATAAATCATAAATACTATTGCACGAAGATTTGAACAGATTTACACATAGTTTGTCGAAACTTCCATTGTTTGCTCTGTTCTGTAACTTGTTTTATGATATTATTTACTATACATTATATTCCAGCGTACAGTTATCAGAATCCATATTGTGGTTGTAGTCACGCACATGACAAAACACACATTATTCTCATTGGCTTTCTTCACGTCTCTTTTGTGTCCACATATGTTATTATTATTCAGAGTTCTTCCTGTTTCCCATACATAGACTTCATTCGGACAATGTTATGATGGGAGAACATGCACGCCCTTGTTCAGGATGTCCTTGGGAAATCCTTTTTAATATTCATGTGTTGATAGTGTTGCTGATGGTTTATATAAGATTGTAAGTAAAGGTGGGGTAGCCCTTAGCCCTCTGGTGCGCTAGGGAATGTTGATTTATTATTATATTAATGACATATAATACCTGCAAGTTCGTCAGTAACACCTGGACATCTTTATTCTCGAAGCCTCTCACCTTCTCTCTTTGAATACAGAGGCGATTTATTTATTAGAGACAGTAGAAGCAGAGATAAATATGGTAAATGTTCAGATCCACCTTGATCAATTCGAAACTGGGGGACTGATCACCTCATATTTACCTCTCCACTTCTTCTGTTTTTGACTGAAGAGGCCTACTGGGCACACGAAATTCTTCCAGAGTAAAGTTACCTTAATGTTGCACGTATGTCTCACTCATCGACTGCTGATTTACCTGTGTTGATCTTCTAGTGCTAGATTTACTGCCTTTGTGAATATTGATTCCAGGAGTACATCATATTCACTAAATTTCTGTGAATCGAGCAATGTATCACAAATCACTGAGAGGGTGTCGATCCCTGACCTGCCTCGTAGAGGTGCCATACACTACCAGTCACACCTTCAACAAACGTTCAGTAATGCGGTTCTCTATATTATTATTTGACAAATTTGTATATTAAATGACGGTGAAATTTCACCGTCTAAATTTAAGTATAAATTTAGTGGGCGATTCTTTTGCTTGATCATTGGGAACACATTTAAAAGTATTTCGAAAATAGATCGCTAATATTCTACACACCATCTCACAATTTGAACACGAATACAAGTAAACGATTTCTAAAGCTTCACTTTCCGAACTTCCGCAGATAAATAACTACCACTTATGCTAACAGATAATCGCGGTAGAGTCAATTATTTCCGTAGTCAACACCTGAGCCTTGCAACCTGTCCTAGTCCTCACGCTGAATGCTTGCAAATTCTTTATTCAAATTTCTCAGTATAAAATATGTCACTAAGGATTTGATCTGGTAGGTTAATTTATGCTCGGTTAGAGTAGGCTAGGCTAGGATAACTTAACCTAGACTAACCTGATCTAGCCTATCTTAGAGATAGTTTAGGTTATGCTCTGTTATTGTAAATCTCGTTTGCTCAACCAAATTGGTTGAGTTATTTAGTGTGAGGTAGCTGGGCTGCTACTGTTTGTCAACCTCAATTGATGTTGGTTGAACTGTTTATTCATCCTGATTGTTACTGCTTGTCGTCCTCGGGTGAGAGGATAATCACTCCAAGTCAGCCACAAGTAGGACACTGTACCACTGAATGATGAATATAAATATTTGTCTGTAGGATGGTAGCAGAATGTAAAGTGAATTACTGTTGACGTTGCTGCTGCTGTTACTGTAACTGCTTCTGTTGATGTTGCTGCTGCTGTTATTGTTGTTCCTGCTGTTCCTGCCCTGCGGTTACTGTTTCTGTTGCTCCCCTTGTTGCTACTGCTGTTTTTTGTTACCACCTCTGGCGCTGCTGCTACTGCTGCTGCCGATGCTGTTACCGCTGCTGTTTCTTCTGCTTCTAATATTGTAATTGTGCTTCCGCTGTTGCTACTGCTACTGGTGTTGTTGCTGTATTACTGTTTTTGCTTTAGTGTTGATGTGCTGCTGCTGACAGTGCTGTTGCTACTGCTGCTGTTACTGCTGCTGATACCTTCAGCCGGCCTAACCACCACCTGACTCACCTTCCTCATACAAATCAGGATTCACTCCTCACATTAACTCCTAACTCACCCTTCCACTCAGATCTTAAGTCATTAAATATATCACTCACTCACACGAAGAAAATTAACTAAACACGCAAAGCGACACTTTTTACGTTTCTTATATGTGGATTGAAATTAGTACTTAGAAAAGCATGGTACATGTTTTTACACCGAAGAGACAGATTTTATCAAATGTTTTTGTGAAGAAGCACTTTAAAAAAGTGTTACGAATCACTTCCATTAATTATTGGGAAATTGCTTCAGTCAAGAAGAGTTAGGAAAGTTCCTTCAAGGAAGTAGAGTTAGATAATAAAGTTGGTAGAATTACCGACAATATGTAAAGTAAAAGGACACAAGTGCAACTAATGTGACATTTATTGTGGCAACGTTTCGCTCTCCAGGAGCTTTATCAAGCTTGATAAAGCTCGTGGAGAGCGATACGTTGCCACAATAAATGTCACATTAGTTGCACTTGTGTCCTTTTACTTTACATAGAGTTAAATAGTTTAAGTTACAAATCTTCTTTATCGGAATCCTTCAAGAGCTTCAAGGACAAGGGATCCCTTGATGTTGGTGAAAGACTCTCGAGTCAAAAAACTGTAACTACTCTGATTACATCTCATTGTATCCTAGGCGGAGTATGACTCTTACGGGTTTATCGACTCCCCACGAAATTAACTAATACGCCTGCTGATCTTCTTGAAGATCTGGCATGGCGTCCCAGAATGTCCTCCGTAGCGACTTTGATTAATTAACGATGGTTGAAGATCATCGCTAGCGGTGTTGACACTAAAATGTATACGTAGATATTTGAGAGTATTTTGCCATTCCGTTCCGTCAGTTTTCATCTATTCTTCATATATATATATATATATATATATATATATATATATATATATATATATATATATATATATATATATATATATATATATATATATTTGGGTTATTGGGTGTTATAATTTATAAATAAATTAACCCACTGCAATATAAGTAAATGAGGTTTACACTAACACAGCTTAACCTAACTATGATCTAAGATAACCTGAACTAACCTAATGTAGCTTAACTTATCCTAACCTAACAGTGCAGTAACAGCTAAAGTAACTCTGCTGCGACTTCTCCTGTTTGTGGCTAACTTGGAGTGATGATTATCCTCTCACCCGAGGACGACAAGCAGTAACAACCAGGATGAATAAACAATACAACCAACATCAACTGAGGTTGACAAGCAGTAGCAGCCCAGCTACTTAACACTAAACTCAACCAATTTGGTTGAGCAAAACGAGATTGACACTAACAGAGCATAAGCTAAACTATCTCTAAGATAACCTAGAGTAACTTAATCTAGCCTAACTTATGCTAGCCTAACCTCTCCTAACCGAACATAAACTAACCTAACCTAAGCTACTAGACCAAAATCGTAGTAACATTTTATACTGAGAAATTTGAGTAAACCATTTGTAAGCATTCAGCGTGAGGATTAGGACAGGTTGCAAGACTCAGGTGTTGCCCAGGGAAACAAATGACTCTACCACGATTATCTGTTAGCATAAGTGGTAGTTATTTATCTGTGGAAGTTCGGAAACTAGTTTATTTAGAAATCGTTTACTAGTGTCCGTGTTCAAATTGTGAGAGATGGTGTGTAGAACATTAGCGATTAATTTCCGAAATACTTTCAAATGTGATCCCAGTGATCAAGCAAAAGAATCGCCCAATAAATTTATACTTACAGAAAGAAACTGTGTCTTATATTTAGACGGTGAAATTTCACCATCATTTAATATATAAATTTGTCAAAGAATAATATAGAGAACCGCATTACTGAACGTTTGTTGAGGCAGGTCAGGGATCGACACCCTCTCAGTGATTTGTGATACATTTTTCGGTTCACGGGAATATGAAATTTCAGTGTATACCCTCCTTAGGAAGCCAGAAATTTAGTAAATATGATGTACTCCTGGAATCAATATTCACAAAGGCACTAAATCTAGCACTAGATCACCAACACGGGTAAATCAGCAGTCGATGAGTGAGACATACGTGCAACATTAAGGTATCTTTACTCTGGAAGAACTTCGTGTGCCCAGTAGGCCTCTTCAGTCAAATAAAGAAGCAGTGGAGAGGTAAATATGAGGTGATCAGTCCCTTAGTCTCACATTGATCAAGATGACTCTAAACATTTATCATATTTACCTCTGCTTCTACTGTCTCAAATAAATCGCCTCTGTATTCTAGTAGAGAACGTGAGAGGCTTCCAGAATAAATATGTCCAGGTGTTACTCATGAATATATACCTATCTATAAATATACATATATATGTATACACTCGTATAATCACGATTGTAATAGATGTGAGTGCCTCATAGTGGAATTAACACTCTATATAATGTTGACACTATAGATATGCTTTTACAGCAGTGGTGATGACATTACAATTGTGAAGGTATTAGAGTGTTGATATTACAGTGGTGATGTATGTATTATATAAGTGGTGATGGTATCACAGTGGTGGTGATGGTATCACAGTGGTGGTGACAGTATCACAGTGGTGGTGATGGTATCACAGGGGTGGTGACAGTATCACAGTGGTGGTGACAGTATCACAGTGGTGGTGATGGTATCACAGTGGTGGTGATGGTATCACAGGGGTGGTGACAGTATCACAGTGGTGGTGACAGTATCACAGTGGTGGTGATGGTATCACAGTGGTGGTGATGGTATCACAGTGGTGGTGATGGTATCACAGTGGTGGTGACAGTATCACAGTGGTGGTGACAGTATCACAGTGGTGGTGATGGTATCACAGTGGTGGTGATGGTATCACAGGGGTGGTGACAGTATCACAGTGGTGGTGATGGTATGACAGTGGTGATGGTATCACAGTAGTTGTGGTGTGAAAATTATTATTCTTATGTGAGTAAATTACCTGCAGGAGGTTTATAGGGTATTACCTGAATTATTACCTGCAAGTAATTTGGGTGAGGTAAGTGGGAATTAGTCACAGTAGGTCACCGAACTGCAACTCCTTCGACTGCCCACTTCTTCACTCTCACAATAAGCTAAACCTGACATTAAATTGATAATTATAATATTAAAACCCAGCTACTCTGGTAATTAAAGTTGTGTGGACTGTATGACAATTTCAGGACCAGATCTCCAGAAATGATTAATGGGAACACTAATACACAGAGACAGGGTAAAATTTCTAATTAACAGTATCTGTAATTATTAAAACACTATACCTGCAATTATTAAAAAGATAAATTTTTATATTAGGGTGGAACACACCCTAACGCTTATCTAACAAATAGAATCTAACTGGCCAGTCATTTTCTAACTGTTAAATAACATGGCGTACTTCCCAGGGCGAGGTGCGATGACGCCGCATAATTCATTTTCCAATCTCACCACGCTATTATGGTGGTCTTGTAAATTTCCTGTCCCAGTTCTTCAGCAGGGGACATCAACACGGGTTCATATTACAGATTCAGGCCGAAACACCCAAATTTGGCATCCGAGAACCCCTGATTACAATGCACAATAAAGACCAGTCTTCACACATCAAATTCAATATGGCGTCTCCTCCCCTGCATCACTTAGCAGCTGTTCTCCATCTTCTCTCACTCGACATTTCTCGAAAGGGCCAAATCATCACATTTTATTAAACAATTATTGCATTATTCAAATTTACCCATGCTGAATTTAGGAAAATCCAAAATTTTCCACAGATGGTATTACAGTAGTGGTGATGGAATTACAGTGGTAATGGTATCACGGTGGTGGTGATGGTATCACAGTAGCGGCGATGGTATTACAGTAGTGGCGATGGTATCACAGTAGTGATAGTATCACAGTGGTGGTGATGGTATCACAGTGGTGGTGATGGTATCACAGTGTTGATGGTACCACATTGGTGATGGTATTCCAGTAGTGATGATATCACAGTAGTGGTGATGGTATCACAGTGGTGATGGTATCACAGTGGTGGCGATGGTACCACATTGTTGACGGTATTTCAGTAATGATGGTATCACAGTAGGGGTAATGATATTACAATAGAGGTGATGGCATTACAGTAGTAGTGATGGCATTACAGTAGTAGTGATGGCATTACAGTATTAGTGATGACATTACAGTAGTAGTGATGGCATTACAGTAGTGGGGATAGTATCACAGTAGCGGTGATGGTTGGTACACAGTATATTTCAGATAATATCATAGTTCATGAGGCCAGGTTATATTTAGCTCTCTCCTGTTCCTTGATTATATACCATAAATTTAATGATCTTACAGCTAGTGTGGAAGGACTTGCATCAGGAGGTGGCTGTCAGGATGTGCTGTGTGTGACTGTCAGGGTGTGATGTGTGTGTGACTGTCAGGGTGTGCTGTGTGTGGCTGTCAGGGTGTGCTGTATGTGGCTGTCATGATATGCTGTGTTTGACTGTCAGGGTGTGCTGTGTGTGACTGTCAGGATGCGCCGTGTGTAGCTGTTAAAATGTGCTGTATGTGACTGTCAGGGTGTGCTGTGTGTGACTGTCAGGATGTGCTGTGTGTGACTGTCAGGGTGTGCTGTGTGACTGTCAGGGTGTGCTGTGTGTGACTGTCAGGGTGTGCTGTATGTGGTTGTTAGGGTGTGCTGTGTGTGACTGTCAGGGTGTGCTGTATGTGACTGTCAGGGTGTGCTGTGTGTGACTGTCAGGATGTGCTGTGTGTGACTGTCAGGGTGTGCTGTGTGTGACTGTCAGGGTGTGCTGTGTGTGACTGTCAGGGTGTGCTGTGTGTGACTGTCAGGATGTGCTGTGTGTGACTGTCAGGGTGTGCTGTGTGTGACTGTCAGGGTGTGCTGTGTGTGACTGTCAGGGTGTGCTGTATGTGGTTGTTAGGGTGTGCTGTGTATAACTGTGAGGATGTGCTGTGTGTGACTGTGAGGATGTGCTGTGTGTGACTGTCAGGGTGTGCTGTATGTGGTTGTTAGGGTGTGCTGTGTATAACTGTGAGGATGTACTGTGTGTGACTGTGAGGATGTGCTGTGTGTGACTGTCAGGGTGTGCTGTGTGTGACTGTCAGGGTGTGCTGTATGTGGTTGTTAGGGTGTGCTGTGTATAACTGTGAGGATGTACTGTGTGTGACTGTGAGGATGTACTGTGTGTGGTTGGTAGAGTGAGCTGTATGTGATTGTCAGGGTGTGCTGTGTGTGACTGCCATGGTGTGCTGTGTGTGACTGTCAGGGTGTGCTGTGTGTGACTGTCATGGTGTGCTGTGTGTGACTGTCAGGATGTGCCTTGTGTGACTGTCAGGGTGTGCTGTGTGTGACTGTCAGGGTGTGCTGTGTGTGACTGTCAGGGTGTGCTGTGTGTGACTGTCAGGGTGTGCTGCGTGTGACTATCAGGGTGTGCTGCGTGTGACTGTCAGGGTGTGCTGTGTGTGACTGTCAGGGGTGTTGTGTGTGACTGTCAGGGTGTGCTGTGTGTGACTGTCAGGGTGTGCTGTGTGTGACTCTCAGGGTGTGCTGTGTGTGACTGTCAGGGTGTGCTGTGTGTGACTGTCAGGGTGTGCTGTGTGTGACTGTCAGGGTGTGCTGTGTGTGACTGTCAGGGTGTGCTGTGTGTGACTGTCAGGGTGTGCTGCGTGTGACTGTCAGGGTGTGCTGCGTGTGACTGTCAGGGTGTGCTGCGTGTGACTGTCAGAGTGTGCTGCGTGTGACTGTCAGGGTGTGCTGTGTGTGACTGGCAGGGGTGTTGTGTGTGACTGTCAGGGTGTGCTGTGTGTGACTGTCAGGGTGTGCTGTGTGTGACTGTCAGGGTGTGCTGTGTGTGACTGTCAGGGTATGCTGTGTGTGTCTGTCAGGGTGTGCTGTGTGTGACTGTCAGGGTGTGCTGTGTGTGACTGTCAGGGTGTGCTGTGTGTGACTGTCAGGGTGTGCTGTGTGTGACTGTCAGGGTGTGCTGTGTGTGACTGTCAGGGTGTGCTGCGTGTGACTGTCAGGGTGTGCTGTGTGTGACTGTCAGGGTGTGCTGTGTGTGACTGTCAGGGTGTGCTGTGTGTGACTGTCAGGGTGTGCTGTGTGACTGTCAGGATGTGCTGTGTGTGACTGTCAGGGTGTGCTGTGTGTGACTGTCAGGGTGTGCTGTGTGTGACTGTCAGGGTGTGCTGTGTGTGACTGTCAGGGTGTGCTGTGTGTGACTGTCAGGATGTGCTGTGTGTGACTGTCAGGGTGTGTTGTGTGTGACTGTCAGGGTGTGCTGTGTGTGACTGTCAGGGTGTGCTGTGTGTGACTGTCAGGATGTGCTGTGTGTGACTGTCAGGGTGTGTTGTGTGTGACTGTCAGGGTGTGCTGTGTGTGACTGTCAGGATGTGCTGTGTGTGACTGTCAGGGTGTGTTGTGTGTGACTGTCAGGGTGTGCTGTGTGTGACTGTCAGGGTGTGCTGTGTGTGACTGTCAGGGTGTGCTGTGTGTGACTGTCAGGGTGTGTTGTGTGTGACTGTCAGGGTGTGCTGTGTGTGACTGTCAGGATGTGCTGTGTGTGACTGTCAGGGTGTGCTGTGTGTGACTGTCAGGGTGTGCTGTGTGTGACTGTCAGGGTGTGCTGTGTGTGACTGTCAGGGTGTGCTGTGTGTGACTGTCAGGGTGTGCTGCGTGTACTAATTCTTGTGTCTTCACCATCCTACATAAATAAGAATACAGCTGTCTTACTGAATGTCAATGAAGGTCTTTACACAGATCTCACACAAGAACTCGGTCAATGAATACACGTTGAACTCGGTCAGTGAATAAACGTTTTTATTATTGCTCTTTTTATTTTTATTTTACCGCATATTTCCAGACTTATGGAACACCCTGTATACTTATATTCTGTGTACTGAGATATTAAGCAGACGTTGACCTCGCTTTGCCTCCATCGTTTACTGTCTCTTTTCATCTCCTGCTCCAGTAATGCAGATAAATGCATTTTCCTGTGGGTTTTTTTATTCACGTGGAAAAGATAAACCCGTAGGGTTCAGACAGCTCCTGGGAAATAGGAGTCTATCATGATTGATCGAAATAGGAAATAGCTTTTTTCCGAGGGTCTGTAGGCCTATATCCGCATCAAGTTTCTCTCCTCACCTCCTTGAAGATTAATTAGAGAAAATGACACTTTCTGTGGGGCTGATTTGCCAGATACAGTAAAAAAAAAAAAATTTTCCAATTAATTATTATTGAAATTAAATATCCAGATGGTACCTTACCCACTTGCCTTAATTACACTGGAAAAGGGCATAGTTTATTTTCATGCAGAAGGAAAATAAGCCATGGTTGTATTGAAAGGTCGACGACTGTATGACATGCATTCAGTTGCTGCATTTTTTGAGTTAGCGGCATATTATATTTTTTGTATGATTTTCAATATGCAGGTCAATGCCACACTTTTGTTTTTGTGTTACTGGCGCGATATCAATGAGATTTGAAAGTCTGCAGTCTGGAGTTTTTTCCCCAAGTCGAGTATAAATGTCGGTGCTGGTGTTAGCGCGGTAAGACGTCGGTCCTGAGATAACTATCTAGTCCAGCGGTGAAGTCTCCAGCATCAGTGAGCTTCGTTGCAAATTTGGAAAGCTCTCCATAGTCTCCCTCTTCAGTTTTCTGTTAAAACTTAATAGCAGAAGAAATACACGTGTCTTATTCATTAACGTATCGGTATTATACACTATTTTTAACACGGTACAACAGTAGAACCATCCCGTCCTCACATCGCAATGAAGATGTGCAGTGCTGAACTGTCTTATATTTTCAAGGTACCATAAAAAGTGTTTCTTCTTTTTTAGTGATGTAGAGAAACTCATTTTTTTACTGGATGAACCGGGAGCCAGCTAAAAGCTTCAGTTAAATGACCAAAAGCTCCGCGGAGTGAGTCAATCCCGCGTCAGGAGGAACTATCTTATTACCATTCATAAATAAGACACCAGCTACCGCCTCCCGTGTCTCGCCTGTTGTTGTAATCTGCTCACTGACGGTTAACTATACTTGTACATGAGTTTAACTTAACGTAATGTATAAAAATTGACACTCTTTTTTTCAAAATATGAGAAGGCTTAGAAATTGACGCAGTGTGGTGCGTAAGAAGCACGTACGCCGAGCGTGGGTTACAGAAGCGAGGCCTTTGGTATTTTGCAGTTAATGTATTGTGAAGTGGAGCGTGCAGCCCTGATGAGAGTTTAGCACTCAGAGTTGTTGTTAAACTGCAGGGCAAGCCATTTTTTTTATTTTAGATCATTGCATCAAGATTGTTAAATAGAATAAAGTTAATTTTGAGTTCGTCTCATTAGGTATCGAGGTTAAGCACTGAGATGCTTTCAGAACAAATGATCACAAACCAAATGGATTCAGGCATTTGGAGTGGGATGTCATATTGACAACATATAGGAAAACGTGTCTGTGTATTCATATAACCTGCTGTCTCTTCCGCCCACCAAAACAGCCTTGAAACTCATACTTGAGATTTAAGAAGAATATGCGTTTATTTTTAAACTAATTTGTAATGCAAGGAAGTGTATGCCACACAGCTGACACTCAGCAGACACTGACTGTTCGGACATGCTATTTCAGTACTACTTGTCTCGGTAACTAACATCTCTGGCTTTTGATAATATGTAAAATCAAGAACTTAAATCTACCTCACTGAAGCTATGGAACTGTTGCCAGCCAAGATGTCGTGAAGACGGCGACGACTTTCTTCGGATTATTAAGCCAAAAGGGATATTAACCGAGGATAATCCAAGATACCAAGCAATGTACATTATTTCTTTAGAGGTCCTTCGTTACTTTTCCATATATATGTCCTACAGCAGTCAACTATCTCCTAGGTATTAGTTACTGCTAGGAGAACAGAGGCAGCAGGTGTATGGAGACTTACTCATATGTCTCACCTGCCGAGGATGCGAGCCACAACAGCTGATCAGATTATGAATGGAATACGGTAACAGCGATTTCATGAGTAAGACACGTGTGTAACATTACGGAATCCTCAGCAAGCTTCATCAGTCGAATACGGAGGTTATTACAATACCTGAGACCGTTGACTAACATTCATATGCCTATTTACTGCTAGGTGAATAGTGGGAATATGTGTAAAAAGATTTGACCTCACGTCTCGGGTCGTCTTTCTTAAACTATTATGACGGCAGAAAGGCAAACAAAAATAACAGACAGGCAAGGCGTACAGACTTATAAGGTTGATTCACTCTTCAACTAACAGACCAAAATTCACACAGGTGCATCAAGGGCCCAAGAACTAGTGGATGTATCTAGGCCTTCCCTGCCTCGCTCCTCTCAAAATGACACAGTATACCCTGAACCGTTTTCTTTCCATCGTGTTGTTTTTTCTACGTGCAGGTGCCACAGAGGAGCTATAAGTAAGTTTATTTAAGCACAGGTGCACACAAGTACAATTATCATACATAGCGTAAACTGCCTAGGATAACTCATAAAAGTCAGACAAAGTGACTTATTTCCATTGGGATCCTTTTAATATCTTATTATTTTTAACCTTAAAAATTAAAACAGTAACTCACCTGTGTGAAAATCACTATTGTTGTTGAATGTGTCATGCTTTCTCTTATATTTACGCATATAATAAGAGTACAAAAGAGCGTGAGTTCGTGAAACATCATGGCTGCATCAAGACCTCTGAGATGTCATCACATCATCACATTACACAGCTTACCTCCCATCTTCACTTGTGTTCAGTATAGCACTAGTTTATTGTGTAAGTCCTTCGCTCACTTCTCCGCAAACCACAGTTTTACACTATCGTGCATAATGTGAAGAGCAGTGTAGGGGTATTCCTATGTGGATCAGTCCCACACTGTTGTGGTCTCATGTATGTTGTGACTTCCAGGAGATACGGTTAACATAGCATAACTGTAAGCTAGTAATATCCACTGTAATTTTCAATATAGTTCTAGCGTGATAAATATTTATGTTACTGTAGAACGTTTTATAGTTGTGTGTGTGTGTGTGTGTGTGTGTGTGTGTGTGTGTGTGTGTGTGTGTGTGTGTTAGTTACCATTTTGTCCCAGGCACATGTCAATTAGACACTTGGCCTGTTGTATATAAGGGTGTGTGTGTGTTAGTTACCATTTTGTCCTAGGCACATGTCAATTAGACACTTGGCCTGTTGTATATAAGAGTGAGTGTGAGTGTGTGTGTGAGTGTGTGTGTGTGTGTGTGTGTGTGTGTGTGTGTGTGTGTGTGTGTGTGTGTGTGTGTGTGTGTGTGTGTGTGTGTGTGTGTGTGTGTGTGTGTGTGTTAGTTACCATTTTGTGTGTGTGTGTGTGTGTGTCAGCATCTCTCAGCCAGGCTGGCTGCGAGATTCGCGCCTCCACCTCGTGAACTGATGAAAAATCGAGCCTCCGTAACTACTTGTGATGAATAACTCACATGAGTTCAGCACTTCGCATAAAGTATGGCGACTTTTATTATGAATATCAATAACTTCTTTGTCTTGCACGGTGGAGGAGTGTCCACTCAGTATGATCTTATGAAGCAGCCTTGATCACTACCCAACATGGCCTCAATAGAGATGATATTTTGTACTTTTTTCACTCATCATGTGGCACTGGATTGTAGTGTATTTCCTGAAGCGCAAAATCCGCGTGGGTCATTTAGCACAAGGAATGAGGGAGACTCGATACTACTTATAATCGCGACTTGTCTGACTAATGATGCTCCTGGTGACTGAGGTAAAAAAATCTCATGTGGGGAATGAGAATACATTATAATTTAGGTCATCTTAGGACTAGGTCAGGGAGGATGAGATCGGAACTCCCTTTCCCCTATCCCCATCTTAACCAAATACGGGATGCAAGGTTCGCTCAGGCGTTGTTACTGAGTAAGACGATTTCGCTATATAGACTTGTTTTTCATGGTGCACCGAACATACGTAATACCAGCGCAGTAGATCAGTGGTTCCACCTGCTTAAACTTGAGCCATGAGGCCAACACTACATTTTTCTCTTACCCTTTCTTTTCCTTTGATCAAACCTGAATGTATCATTCTTACGAATTTAGCATTTCCTCGTCAATAATAATCATGATAATACACCGCTGTCTCTAATATAACGAGTACAACACCTACCATATGTGGTCCACATCTCGGGCCAGCGATTGCACCACCTAATCCCTCCCTATAGAAGGGGTTAGGTAATGTTTACGATCGCATAAATATACCCAAATAAGCGAACATGTTAGGATTAAGGCCATTTTCAAGACACCCTGTATGTGTTTATTTTTAATGTTGATCTAGTCCGGTGAAAGGTGCAACATTACAAGACTGAGTTACTAATGAAGTTATTCTGGATCAGAAACCTTGCGCAGATGATGCCAAATAAATTTTTATAAAGAATTGATGACAAATGATACTCGAACGACATTATTTGTGATAACAAGATGTGATAAATTTGCATGGTATAATCTGTAAGGTACGTATTTTTTTTATTTGTAGTCTAGAACAGTTGCAGCTGATTTTTGATTGTGGGAGGATATGGATCAGACAGAACTCGACGAAGCATGGCCCCCTCAAAGCTATTTCAGACGTTCCGGATTTCGAATGTCGAGAACCGGGCTCATCTGATATATGGAGTCTGGGATTCAGTCTGCTGGAAATATGCTACAACACAACCTAGTGTGAACTTTATATGTTCGTGACGCTGGATCAACAATGGGCTCGGAAGAAGACAAGATTTTTCATGAAGATTTCTTTCATATATTTATCATATTCATTCAACATTTTGGTTAAAAGTTATTTTACCTCTCTATAGTGTTCATGAATAATGATTATACTTGATTGAGCATGCATGGTGATTATACATGATTATACTTAACTACAAACTGACACTAGTATAGCGCTAAATTTTCAATCTTCACTATACGAGACACTGTGAATAAAAATGTTCAGAATCTTCCAAAGTGCAATATTGTATAGCAGAAAGAGAGAGAGAGAGAAAGAGAGAGAGAGAGAGAGAGAGAGAGAGAGAGAGAGAGAGAGAGAGAGAGAGAGAGAGAGAGAGAGAGAGAGAGAGAGAGAGAGAGAGAGACAGAGAGAGAGAGAGAGAGAGAGAGAGAAACCGACAAATAGTAATAGATTAGTCGACGCGAGAACCATCCTACTTATAAAGTCACCGATACCGTTAGTGGTAAATTGTGTGTGTGTGTGTGTGTGTGTGTGTGTGTGTGTGTGTGTGTGTGTGTGTGTGTGTGTGTGTGTGTGTGTGTGTGTGTGTGTGTGTATACGACTTAAAATATATGTATTTAGTGAAAGATATGGGGAACAAAAAGGGTTACAATACAGGTGTACTGATGAGATGGGCGATTGGTTAATGATGTTTAATGAGAGCCATTAAGATTGCATCTAAATTATCCACCACCTGCCATAAGTACTTTAATCCCTGCTTTATTGATTAAAGTCAACTTTCAGCATATACATATACGCTGAGAGCTATACACATGTCAGTGTATATATCCTAGCTGGGATAATCCGCTCACCTTTATGCAGCTATTTCTGGAAGAATATTTGTACGCGTGTCACTGGTGGTGCTAGAGTGGATGAGAATGTGTTAAAATACAGGAGTGGATTCTTCTGGGCGTTGACCTTTAGGAAAGGCGGCGTCCTCAGCAACCTTACCCAACCACAACAAATATGAGTGAGAGAACTTACACACCCTGCCCCTCCTTTATTCTCAGCTCCTACCATGTTCTCTCTTCCACACCCACCTACATGTTCTCTCTTCCCCACTCACCTCCATGCTATCTCTTCCCCACCCACCTCCATGTTCTCTCTTCCCCACCCACCTCCATGCTCTCTCTTCCCCACCCACCTCCATGCTCTCTCTTCCCCACCCACCTCCATGCTCTCTCTTCCACACCCATTCTAAGCTCTCCATTAGACACTCCCATTATCTCTGGTTAATCCTACAACCATGATTTTTTGTTAGACCCACTACCATGCTTTCTTATTAAACACACTACCAATGCTCTCTTGTAAAAGCTCTTTAACTACATAAAGAACCAAACAATCTATAACTGGAAGTATATCTGAACCTGGGTACTGAACACACTCATGAGGGGAGTGCCGGCAAGGATGTGACTAGAATCACATTACGTCAGACTTTACCCTAAACAGTGTTTCGCCAAAGAGCAAAATTCTGGCGTAACACATTGAATTAATGTTGGTAGAATTACCGACAATATGTAAAGTAGAAGGACAGAAGTACAACTAATGTGGCATTTTATTGTGGCAACGTTTCGCTCTCCAGGTGAGAAAAAAAAAATATCACATTAGTTGCATTTGTGCCCTTTTATGTAACACATCGCCTCGGGAGAAAGAAAAGGAGAGAATTTGAGAAGAAAGGGAAAGAATATGAGAGAAAGGGTAGGAGAATAAGAGGATGAAGGCGGACGAATTAGAGAAGGGTAAGAATTAGAGAAAGAAGGGAGGAAAAATTAGACAGTGAAAGGTCAACACAGTGAGGTTGAAATGATGGTGGTGAGAGAGTAAGTGTATACAACAGTGAATTGACCATGAATTTAAATAAAGTACAGTACCATGGGTGGAACTCACAGATAACAATATCGCTTAGTTGACGAAACTTTAGACGACGTTTCAGTCCAAGACAGAAAAAAACATCGCCTAACATTTCCTCTCCTTATTTTGGGATATTTGTAAAAGGTTCGTTCATGTGTAATGGCTAAATTCCCGTCTTTGTCATTATACCTCAGTTTTATCTAAATATTCACTATCAAACAAGCAACCCTTGACAAATTCTCAAAATATCTTTAAGTTTTCGAAACCAACGAGTCTTGTCTCCATAAATGCATTGGTGAAATGGTTTTCTCCGGAATTAATTTTTAAAGGGGGGGGGGGATCGGTAAGCCAACGGAAGATCTCGGTCTGGTGACCGAAAGCTCCAATGGCGGGCCATCATGTGACTAAGACCAGCGTCAGGAAACACTAGTCCTCTTTCCTGACAAATCGTACCTAACCTAGCCTAACCAGTAATCAACTACTGAGCTCGTCCATTCTTTCTTTTAATTCCTCACGATTTACCTGAACAAGTGCAATATTTTTGCGGTTCTAGGAGGCTTTCGACGATTCCCGTAGCATGAACTTTCATATGCGGGACTACAAACCAGAGCTGTTGATGAGGCGATCAAAACCACGGCTACGCCGTTCAGCTACCAACAGATAAATAGCATTAATAGATATGTTGATGGATTGTGTATAACAGCATAGTGAACGGACAGATGCAGGCAGGACTTAAATAATCACTAACTAGATCACTAACCCTGATCTCGAAAAATAGCCAGAATATTGACATATAGCAGGTAAGTTACAGACACCATGACCTTGACTTTAAGAAACCCTACGTTCAAGGATTGTTCACAGCCTTCCTACTAGAGCCAGTTCGACACACAGCACACAACCGCTACACCTAACCACAGAAATCTCTCAAAGGAAAGCGACAGCAGGATAGCAACAGAGGCCTGTGTACGTGGGTAAAGTGAGCATTATTTGAGTAATGGCTAGATTTAAAACCCTCGTCATGCAGAATGAGCTTGAAAATGAGACCAAGAATTTAATTCTCAGAAAGTTTCAAACTGACAGGCAACTACACTTGATTCACAATAACTCAGAACCAGCAGCCATATACTGATTACTTAAGACCTTTAAAACAATATTCTAATAAGTCTCAACACATAAGGCGTAGGCAGCGCTGGGCCTCCACCACAGACCTGCTAGTTAAACATTCATTCAAGCTTCAAGAGAGAGTTAGTGTTGCCCACCTCTGACATTCTAGAAAAAAAAATAAGGACACTGGAGATCTTCTAGAAATCTTCTGAATAATAATAGAGCAGTGCCCGTTAGGAATAGAAAACTGGCTAGCCAAGAGGTGACCTTTCTCTCACTAGACTCACCCTGAACAAGGCCATTAGGTTGCTGAGGGAGCTCAGTACACTTGACATGCAGCTAATTTTACTCTTCACTGATTTCATTAACTTAGTAGACGTATGTATTATTCGAAATATTTTTTTTGACCAGTTCTGCATTTAGAAATTCGGTATGTTAATGGGCCGTCCCGATCAGGCCGGTTCCCACAAGCCTCTTTACGAGTCGATTGAGGTGCGCCAATCGACCGACATCGTTCCTCTTACGGTCACCTGCCTAAACTGTCAACTAAACATTAATAGCTACAAACAGACGGCTCTACACACGGGGCCTATAAGAAACACTAAATAATAAGGATCCCTCTAATCAGTTTCCTTTACACGAAGAAAGAAGCCTCGATACGGCTTAAGTCACCAGCGACCCTATAAACCATAGCAAGAACAAGAGGAAACAGGCGCTCACTTTCAAACATTCTAGTGATAGAAAAAATAACAACACCCTAGCGACTGGGGAGTGCATCTATTCACTATTAGGAAACGAAGGATTGAGCCTTCACCACTCCTTACGCTGAATAACCCACACAAGGATAAAGGTTTACATAAATAATTATACAGATAACCTAAGACACCCTAATACAATGTTACACCACAACAATAAAACCAGGTGTATGACCAGACGGGTAGTCCCTGCTTTAGAATAATAATAATAATAATAATAATAATAATAATAATAATAATAATAATGACAGCATGCGTGACGCAGCGTGCCACGTCCACCTTATGGTTTGCGACCGCATCAAGTTAGAAGTGAGAAGCAAGTCATAATACCTTGGCTGGAACATTTCACGAGTTCTTTATTCTTTGGAGAGGAAACTTTGGACGAGGTTTCGGTTCGTCCAGGACCATGGTCAGGTCACAATCAAGTTAGTCATTATAGGTGAAGACACAGCTAACGCCCTGAGACTGGCAGCGCTGAATAACTCATACGAATTTAGGTGTTTTTTTAGCAACAGTTTAAGTTCAACACCACAGAACAAAACACGTGGGTACTTAATATCATTTTCATTCTAAGAGAGAAGAAACCATGTGAATTATGTGAAAAGGATCTCTTTCTGTCTGCCTTTTTCTCTCTCTCTCTCTGCTACTCAAAGGAGGTTCCTTAATGCTGATGTGGGCTCTTGATTCAAGAAACTGAATGTGTATCTCCCTTCTGTGGATCGAACCTGATTGCCTCCCATTCCAGGCAGTGAATGACCTCTACAAGTTCAACGCTTTCCCCTAAACATAATAATACTCATACTAATAATAATAATAAAAAAAATAATAATCTCTCCCATATATATATACATGAGCGCGCACGCTCAAATACAGACAGACAGACAGACAGACACACACACACACACACACACACACACACACACACACACACACACACACACACACACACACACACACACACACACACCAGCGAAGAGACGGGGTCAGGAGCTATGAATCGATCCCTGCAGCCACAACTAGGTGAATACAAATAAGTCTCTCTCTCACACACACACAAATTTTGCATGTAACGTGGTGTTCTTCCTTGGGCATGTGTCTGATATATGAAATATCGTCTGGTTTTACCTTCAAATTATAATCCAGTTATTTTAAAGTATAATCGAGAAATAGTACATATGTAGTCTAATCCCCGTCATTAAGTCGTACAGAGAACATGTGTAATCTGATTCCATCCATTAAAATGTCAGAGATGCCTGTTTTGGTGAATTAAAATTCTACCTAACTTCATTAGTAAGATTATGATGTTCTCCTTTTGTCGTGAATATTGTTCCTGGTTATGAACTTCACATTCTCCTATTATTATTTGAAGTGCTTTGAGCTTGTGGTATTCTCTTTAGCAGTCTTTCTGTGTATCTAGGCTTGGTAAGCCTAAGAGAGGTAATCACGAGACTATATTCAGAGAGGTTTAAGTTTCCTGTGTTATACATCGGTGATTACTTAGATGGATTAAGGTCTTAATAACCCTAGAAACCTGAAATCTGGCAAACTTTCTTAGAGGGGTATATTGAGAAGCATTTCAACAAGATTAGGTGTAGCTTGGAACAAGGCTGCCAGCTATAACCAACTGCTGGACTAGACAAAGACTAAGCCATGACTAGTAGGCGGAGGATCTAGCCTCGACTGTTCCTTTTCCTGAATGTCCAGCACTGCTTTTAGCGCTTCATGAAAGCTGTCATAGAGGTAGTTCAATGTATAGTATTACGCTAGGTCTGGTCTTAGGGGTAACAATGAGTGATGGTTTGCTGCAGTGAGTCGACATTAAGTTGGATTAGGAATTGCTGTAATGAAAGTTAGAATGATTTAGAGCTTGGCATAATAAAGGTTAGGGAGAATGATGGTTGAGGTAGCGAAGGTTATGTTGGTCAACCGAAATAAAAAAATCATTGCATGCTTTGGTTGAGTCAGGATTTATGTTTCATGTTGTGGCGAGGGATTATCTTGAGTCAGGATCCTCTTTTAGTTATTTATTCATAATAAAGTAAAACTTGCCCTCTCATTAATACTATTCAGATGTTAAAATGAAAGAACAACAATTGTTACTTTAAGCAGACTTGTAATGGTTGGTTAGGTTAGACTGTTACTTGTTTGAGGCACGTCGAATGAAGGTTCTTAGTTGTTTGTGTTGAACAGGACCGATGCCGGTTCAAACTCGACTCTGTGTTCGACACAACTGGCCGGACCGGTTTGGTCTGGCCAGGGTGCAAATGCCAGTGGTCGAAGACATTGTGTCCCCGTCTCATCGCAAAGCCTTCCTGAAAGTTGTTTGGAAGTTGCCCGATTGACAGTATTAGGGATCACAGCTGGACTGCTACCAGCCTTCATAAAGGCCGAAGACCACGGCCATCTTCTTCAAGAGAAGTTGTCTTTAATTCGTGTCGCAGGTGTATTCTTATCAAGTGGTGAGGTGATTTCCAACTGTAGGTGATGTAGAGAGGTGATGTGTGAGGGAACTAGAATGTTGTCTGAAGGTCAACTCATTTGAGGTCACCGCTGCTACATTTGTAGGATTTGAAAGTGATAAAAGTTACAGATATGGGGCTGTATTGGCAGGTAAACTTTATAGCGCCCCGCAATACACGCCATGCCTCCGTGGCACAATTGGTTAGCGCGTTCGGCTGTTAACCGAAAGGTTGGTGGTTCGAGCCCACCCGGGGGCGGATGTTTTCTTTGTCCTTTTTTTTATTTATATTTTTTGTTTAGCAGAAATAATTATCATGAAACCTCCAGACATTAGCACACATATTTGCAAACAATTTATTAGCAGCAGTAATTTATTTATTCTAAACGAATGTACAAGAAACAATGATAATCGTAAACAGAGATCTGATTTGATTTGAAGAATCGGGACGTGACTGCTGAATGACACATGGATAAAAACTTTTTCACACTGATACAAATAGGGAAGGTAGCAGCGTCTCGCACGTCAGAAAAAAACTAACTACTGCATACAAAAATGTATAAATTCTGAAGGAAAAGAGAAAGTCGGTTTAATTACAGTGAAAATATTTTTGGCGTTTACTTGAAAGTAAAGGTTGCTAAACTACAAAATAAATAAGAATGTTAACGAAAGCAGAGTTAAACTTACAGAAATTATCAAAGGTGTGCCCAGAGTAGAATAAATGGCCGGAAGAATGTGATAAGTGAAGAATTTTAGTATTTTTATTTATATTCCTGGATTCTTTTCTCAAGAATTTTGTGACTGAACCATCTAGAGGAAATAGCCTGCTTGATCGCCTTCTGGATAAGAAATTAGTAAATAATTTGTGTTTCTTAAGCTAAATGTAAAACTCAATAACACTAATAACGTAGCTAATGGTCCAAATTGACGCTCAGCAGATTAGTGGATTAAACTAACTGGTTTATCAATGTTAGCCGAGGTATCCTGACTAGGGTTTATCGTGAAGGATATCCCACAACGTTACGAAGATGTATCTCAATACGACACTTACACTGTACAACCTGCCCGAGTTGCAAACACAGTATTCCGTGCTCACAAAACAGATATAATAATAAATAAAAAAATGAGAGATTGAAACACTTCTTCCTCTTTAGAGGAGCCATTTTTCTGTCGCTTGCACAAATATATTCAAATCAACAATGGAATGAACTTTAATGTCACGGTACTGCAGCTTCAAGACTGAGTGTATCTTTAACCCACTGTAATAATGTGTACGTAGATGTAATAAGATCACAGTAAACAGGTGATATCACAATATGCAAAACAACCACTGAAAAAAATAATGTAATTCCAAGCGGAATTACATTAATTCCAAGCGCTTTTGTGACTTTTTATATTTGAGAAATCACGAAAGCGCTTGGATTTTCACATTTTTTCAGAGTGATTGTTTTACATGTACACAGATATGCAGATGTACGGAGCAGCTCGTAAAAAAAAAAAAAAACCAGACCGATGTTCTAGCAGCCAGTTATAGTCATGATATTCAACGTACCTCTGGTAGTTCAGCGTACACAGACAATGATCAACTAGTCTCACCTACCTGATCACTGCATCTTTGATGGACGAACTTCTCTGGTAGTTATCTTTTTTTTTCCAAGAAATTCTAGCTGTTAATTCCAAGATAGATGTTCAATCAACATTTTGAACACCAATAATAATTATATATTACGAAGCGTCCTCACTAATTATCAAGCATTAATGTGATGAAATATGCGAAGATCATACTGTAGTGTGGCTACCTGGCTGGATGCTCAGAGTCTTCTCATTATTTACTCCTCGTGCAAGCTGAGAATAATCCAAGAATTACCTTGTATTAAACAGGAGTCAATATTTTAATGAAGTGACTGGGATTCAAGCCTGCAGTTTGGGATTACCAACACTTCACCTTAGTCCACTGCACCACAGTGTGATCGTTCACCGCAAGGCGGGATGGACGATCTGTATTAAGTCCACTGAATGCAAGACTGATGAGTAAGACGAATGCGAAACAGCAGAAGCAGTAGGGAGGTAAAGACGATGTGAATAGTGTATAAACCTTGCAGTAGTAGTTTTTTTTAAGGCGGTCAGTCCTTCAGCCTGGAGAAGAGTTCAGCTTCATAGTTTTAAACAGCGGAGCTGAACTCTTCTCCCCCTCAAGGAAGGCTCCTTGATGTTGGTGAGGGGCTCTTGATTTAGGGAATTGGATCTGTGCTCCAGTTCCCCGAATTAAGCCTGAATGCCTTCCACATCCCCCCCCCCAGGCGCTGTATAATCCTCCGGGTTTAGCGCTTCCCCCTTGATTATAATAATAATAATGAACTCTTCTCCAGGATGAGAGACACTGACCACCTCAGATACAACTGCTTCAAAGTTGATGGACGCATCACGTTATTTTTTACACCTCCACTACTTCTGCTGTATTTAATCACCTCAGTATTCGACTGAAAAAAGCCTATTGTGTAGGTGCAACGTTTCACAAACAAGATACTCAGCTGCTAACGATGTGTCATAAAATCTACTTGTCGGTACTGTATACCTTTTTCATGGTTATAAACGCGAGACAGATGCGCTGACTAAATGTACCGGTCAATCAGTGGATGGTTCAAAAAAGCAGAGAAAAAACACTGATGAACTTTGAACTTTGTTCAAACTTTCCAACACATAATATCTCGCAAGTCACAAAAAATGCCGACAATCAACGTCAAAAGTGATGATTTATGTAAATCCTCGACACATTATATTAAAAGCTTTACTATTAGTAAAAAGTTAATTGTCTTCTCACTTTGCAGTTTCCTTATAGAAATTCTTTATCATTATCCTTTATCTGGCTTTATTACTGGCTTTAAATGGCTTATAATTTAATTGAAGTTACTGTAGGTGCATAAAATGAGTACTTTGTCTTGTTATTGTTTTTATTAGTGTTAAGTATATCACAATTTGTTAAACCTAACTGACACTAACTAAAAATAGTCTTACGAATGCAGATTTACTGGGATAAGACGATAAAGTAAACACAAGAACGTTGACCGTACAAACAGACCGCTGGTAGTATATAGTTGGCTTCCCAAGTTATATGGTTATATTTCTCAAATCTTTCAGACTCAGAATGAGGAAGTCTAGAAAAAAATTAGTGTATATTTTAAGCTGTGGATTAATTTCATCCTGTTTACTTGACCTGCCACTTTTAGAAATTCTGATTTTGTGTCACATCCTGACCTACGTGTTTCCTCACATCCACATCCAGGATGAACCTTAATCTCTGACAAAAAAAAAAATGGGAGTCATTTATAATTCGTATTTTTTTGAGATTTGTTTCTCAGAGGAGAACACCAAATGAGACTGGATAGAACACGATGATTTAAGTCAGGAACTTCAAGATTTTGAAGGGAAATAAGTAGATAAAAAACTGAAAATTGTTAGAAATGTCAAGATACGTATCCATGATAATATACTAAAAATCCCACGAGATTCCTACACCGGCGTTAGCCGCTATCATTAAAAAACAAAAACAAATAGCCGCCATACTGAAAAAAATATAAGAGGAATAACTTCAAAAGTTTGCTTTACCCAAAAAAATACAATTCAGTGAAAGTTGCTGAGATTCATGTCTAGTGTTTTGATGGCTATGGTTTTATTAGTATTAAGTTTATGGGGGAAAAAGTATTGATAAAAACAGTATTTGTCTCCTCGCTGCTGCTATCGTTTCTTCCACGTTCATAGGTGAATGAAACTTAAGATGACGTTTCGGTCTGATTTGGACCATTAAGTAGTGACACAAGTCAGACCGTAACGTCATCATTCGTTTCAGTCTCCTATGCGCTGGTTTGTGTATTGTTCCAGTCACGGTATTATGCCTGTTTATTCTTCACCCAACTGAACTTTCGTCACGACTGAATTTCTTTGAACGCATACGTACATTCTGTGAATATTGTTAACATATATCTAGGGTTTAAACAGATGAAGACGAAGAGATGAGTGCGCAGATACAAGAGTGATTTCCTAATGATTATTTTCCATTGATGACAACTTGTGTCCACTCTTGCCAGGGACTCTGGCAACACTCACTTTCGAATCATCCATAAAATGTACAGCTGTTCAACATATTCAACATATCGTAAAACAAAGTTTGCCTCTTTTTTGTGGTATTTTGCAAAACTGATGTCGTCTTTTGGTTTCTTGTATCTCATTGGGAAAATTTTTCTTCTAGTCTTAGTCAAAGTATCTAAATTTACAAGTCGCTTAATTAAACCTCATGAGGTTCGCCGGTATTCGCCAGCCCGGGTCTCACCAGTTGGTGACCTGGCCTTGGCTCCCCATTGGAGGAGTGTCGTTGACATTCACCGCATTCCCATGGAAAAAGGTGTTTTTCCTCTTCTTGTTGTGAGACCATAGTCCATAAATCTAGCTACATTCCCCGCCCTTACGGGGCTCGTAGGGAGAAGCCAGTCCATGATCTGTCACTTGGAGTGGAAGATTCTCTGGAACCGCAGATGGTGTTGTGCTCCAAATGTACGAGTCGCTGTATTGCTGTGTCGGTTAAAACTGCACATGAGCTCTGGCGATGACTGCAAATGACATGGTGAGAGAGGATTGTACCTCTTCCCTAGATGGAACAATTAGCAATAGTTTCGACTATGGTGAGAGAGGATTACTCCTCTTTCCCATTTATAATACGTGTATTACTGCCATGCGGAAGAAGATAGACACATCGTTCCGACCCGGTGTTTGCAATTTTTCAATGTTTACTATCCAGTACTAACCTTACCGCTGTCTTACGTGCTAACACTAATTTCCATGGTTTAACACTAAATTCTTCCCATGGACACATCTTTTCTTCATGTGAAGTGAACCAAAACTAAATCTAATGACAAGGATTCGTCGCGGGTAAGTGGAGAGTAAAAGAATAATTAAATATCCACTAAGGTCAGGTGTTTGGGGCCACTCTGGTGCGATCTGCTTTCAGTAGCTGAAGTACAAAAATTAATTCAAGTGTTTGTTTATGTGTGTGTGTGTGTGTGTGTGTGTGTGTGTGTGTGTGTGTGTGTGTGTGTGTGTGTGTGTGTGTGTGTGTGTGTAAATCAAAGAAAAAATAATTTAAAACTTACTCTGTGTACATTTGGTAATTTTGAACCTACTGTGGTGGTATTAAAGGTCTGAATAATGGATGGACCAGTCTCTCTCTTCTAAGACGAGGTGATGGACCAGACTTGTAAGATGAGGGTGATGGACCGGGTTTTTAAAACGAGGGTGGTGAACCAGTACTGTAGAACGTGAGTGACAGACCCTAGTTTCTCGAGTGATGTCCCAGGGTTCTTGTGCAACTTGGTAGACGGGATAATTTCTTGTGCACTCAGGGATACAACAGAATGATAAACGATGGATTAAACCTTCCTGCATAGATGGAATGATAAACTAATCCCCTGGAGTCGTAAAAAATATTAACCAGGCTTTCTACGTATTCCTGAGTTGCTAGTGATGACGTAAATTTTCTAACATATTGAGATTGATAAACTAGGTTTTTGTAAGTAGCTAGAGTGATGGTGTAGGCTTTTTTGAGCTCCATAACAGTGAACCTTACTCCGTTGTGTTGCGTCTGTAAATGCTCAGCTTCACCAATATTGTTTTTCTGTGTGGAAACGAGAGTAATAGTCTTACTGGGTAGTGGCCACGTCGGGTAGTGGCCGGGTCGGATAGCGGCCACGTTGGGTAGCGGCCACGTCGGGTAGTGGATACGTCGGGTAATGGCCACGTCAGGTAGTGGCCACGTCGGATAGTGGCCACGTTGGGTAGCGGCTACGTTGGGTAGTCACGTCGGGTAGTGGCATACATGGTGTCTGCAGTAAGTGGGGAACCATTTTTTTTTTTTAAGATTAGCCGGGAACCAATCTCGTCATTATTTCTATATTAACAAATGTATTTTTATTTTGTTTTAAGTGAAAGAAATAAATGCTCGAAAAAAAGAATTTCTCCAAAATAACTATTGTAATAATTACAAGTATATATATATATATATATATATATATATATATATATATATATATATATATATATATATATATATATATATATATATATATATGTCGTGTCGAATAGGCAGAACTTGCGATCTTGGCTAAAATAGCAACGCTCATCTTGCCATATAGGACAAGTGAAAAT
The DNA here is from genome assembly GCF_038502225.1 of Cherax quadricarinatus. Classification (NCBI taxonomy): domain Eukaryota; kingdom Metazoa; phylum Arthropoda; class Malacostraca; order Decapoda; family Parastacidae; genus Cherax; species Cherax quadricarinatus. The sequence goes on from NC_091327.1 coordinate 27,046,925, forward strand.
TTGTGTATGCAATAATTTCGCCAAAATCATTCTGAACCTAAGGGAAAAAATATATTTCATTGTGTTTGTTTAGTATTAAATTATTGTAAACAAATCTAAAATATATTTAGTTGGGTTAGGCTAAAATAAATTGTTCTTGTTATAATAAGTTTAGGTAAGTTTTCTAAGTTCCTTTTGGTACAAAAATTATAAATTTTTACATCAACATTAATGAAAAATATATATCTTTAAACGTATAAGAGAAAATTTTAGAAAGGACTTAATTTTAAATGAGTTCTTGCTAATTGACCAGTTTTACATATTCGGCACGACACACACACACACATATATATATATACGTATATATATATATATATATATATATATATATATATATATATATATATATATATATATATATATATATATATATATATATATATATATATATATATATATTTTTTTTTTTTTTTTTTTTTTTTTTTTTTTTTTTTTTTTTTTTTAACAAGTCGGTCGTCTCCCACCGAGGCAGGGTGACCCAAAAAAGAAAGAAAATCCCCAAAAAGAAAATACTTTCATCATCATTCAACACTTTCACCACACTCACACATTATCACTGCTTTTGCAGAGGTGCCCAGAATACAACACTTTAGAAGCATATACACGTACGTATAAAGATACACAACATATCCCTCCAAACTGCCAATATCCCAAACCACTCCTTTAAAGTGCAGGCATTGTACTTCCCATTTCCAGGACTCAAGTCCGACTATATGAAAATAACCGGTTTCCCTGAATCCCTTCACTAAATATTACCCTGCTCACACTCCAACAGATCGTCAGGTCCCAAGTATCATTCGTCTCCATTCACTCCTATCTAACACGCTCATGCACGCTTGCTGGAAGTCCAAGCCCCTCACCCACAAAACCTCCTTTACCCCCTCTTTCCAACCCTTTCGAGGACGACCCCTACCCCTCTTTCCTTCCCCTATAGATTTATATGCTTTCCATGTCATTCTACTTTGATCCATTCTCTCTAAATGACCAAACCACCTCAACAACCCCTCTTCTGCCCTCTGACTAATGCTTTTATTAACTCCACACCTTCTCCTAATTTCCACACTCCGAATTTTCTGCATAATATTTACACCACACATTGCCCTTAGACAGGACATCTCCACTGTCTCCAACCGTCTCCTCGCTGCTGCATTTACCACCCAAGCTTCACATCCATATAAGAGTGTTGGTACTACTATACTTTCATACATTCCCTTCTTTGCCTCCATAGATAACGTTTTTTGACTCCACATATACCTCAACGCACCACTCACCTTTTTTCCCTCATCAATTCTATGATTAACCTCATCCTTCATAAATCCATCCGCCGACACGTCAACTCCCAAGTATCTGAAAACATTCACTTCTTCCATACTCCTCCTCCCCAATTTGATATCCAATTTTTCTTTATCTAAATCATTTGATACCCTCATCACCTTACTCTTTTCTATGTTCACTTTCAACTTTCTACCTTTACACACATTCTCAAACTCATCCACTAACCTTTGCAATTTTTCTTTAGAATCTCCCATAAGCACAGTATCATCAGCAAAAAGTAACTGTGTCAATTCCCATTTTGAATTTGATTCCCCATAATTTAATCCCACCCCTCTCCCGAACACCCTAGCATTTACTTCTTTTACAACCCCATCTATAAATATATTAAACAACCATGGTGACATTACACATCCCTGTCTAAGACCTACTTTTACCGGGAAGTATTCTCCCTCTTTTCTACACACCCTAACCTGAGCCTCACTATCCTCATAAAAGCTCTTTACAGCATTTAGTAACTTACCACCTATTCCATATACTTGCAACATCTGCCACATTGCTCCTCTATCCACTCTATCATATGCCTTTTCTAAATCCATAAATGCAATAAAAACTTCCCTACCTTTATCTAAATACTGTTCACATATATGCTTCAATGTAAACACTTGATCTACACATCCCCTACCCACTCTGAAACCTCCTTGTTCGTCCGCAATTCTACATTCTGTCTTACCTCTAATTCTTTCAATTATAACCCTACCGTATACTTTTCCTGGTATACTCAGTAAACTTATTCCTCTATAATTTTTACAATCTCTTTTGTCCCCTTTCCCTTTATATAAAGGGACTATACATGCTCTCCGCCAATCCCTAGGTACCTTCCCCTCTTTCAAACATTTATTAAACAAAAGTACCAACCACTCCAACACTATATCCCCCCCTGCTTTTAACATTTCTGTCATGATCCCATCAGTTCCAGCTGCTTTACCCCCTTTCATTCTATATATATATATATATATATATATATATATATATATATATATATATATATATATATATATATATATATATATATATATATATATTATTATTATTATTATTATTATTATTAAAAACAGTAAACGTAATAATAATTTTCTCTTATCGACAATACCTTTGTTTATTTAAATAAAAAACGTATAACCAATCAGCAAAAATCTCTCATGACATCAAGGACCATGGCCAATGAGCGAGCATCTCTCATAACAACAAGGCTCATGGCCACTCAGCAAGCGTCATGGAAATGGCAGCGAAGGCTCATGCCCAATCAGCAATCAACTTTCTTGATCATAAAAATACTGACTAATGAGGATACAGCTTGAGCAGCGTGGGGCGAGGCGCCAACCAAGTCTCAGTCATGCACATGCGGCTCTCATGATAGCTGTTAATTCCGAGTTACATGATGGGAACACTGCAGTATGCCGCTAATATATGAGTTACACTGTGGGAACACCAGATATGTGTGGCTGTACTATTCTCTATGACTTACATAGGGGATACAAAAGCTAGCTAACTTTGTGTCTCTGTAACAGAACATTACAGACGATGGGTTTCGTTAACCTTGTCGTGGAATCTGTCAGCTTGAAGTGGGAGACTTTAGCAATGAGTATGTAGTCAAGTATTTCCCTAAGGTTTCATCAGCTGTAGGAATTACCATGTTTCCTTCCAGCACAGATGGAGTAAATATTACGTGGGAATTACCATTTCTCAGGATGGCCTACACCATACACAGCATCCTTTAAGGGAGGAATACCTCACCAGGTATTGCTGATCACAGTGTATGTGTGATGGTAAGAACAATGGATATAATAAATCGACTGGAGGGTGTATTTCCAGAGAGATATTGAAAAGTGTATTCCCAGAAAGGTATTTAAGGATTTATTTACAGGGAGATACTGAAGAGTGAATTCTCAGAGATACTGAAGAGTGTATTCCCAGAGATACTGAAAAGTGTATTCCAAGAGATACTGAAGAGTGTATTCCCAGAGATACTGAAAAGTGTATTCCAAGAGATACTGAAGAGTGTATTCCCAGAGATACTGAAGGGTGTATTCCAAGAGATACTGAAGAGTGTATTCCCAGAGATACTGAAGAGTGTATTCCCAGAGATACTGAAGAGTGTATTCCAAGAGATACTGAAGGGTGTATTCTCAGAGATACTGAAGGATGTATTCCAAGAGATACTGAAGAGTGTATTCCCAGAGATACTGAAGGGTGTATTCCAAGAGATACTGAAGTGTATTCCCAGAGATACTGAAGAGTGTATTCGTAGAGATACTGAAGAGTGTATTCCCAGAGATACTGAAGAGTGTATTCCAAGAGATACTGAAGAGTGTATTCCCAGAGATACTGAAGGGTGTATTCCCAGAGATACTGAAGAGTGTATTCCCAGAGATACTGAAGAGTGTATTCCCAGAGATACTGAAGAGTGTATTCCAAGAGATACTGACGAGTGTATTCCAAGAGATACTGAAGGGTGTATTCCCAGAGATACTGAAGAGTGTATTCCCAGAGATACTGAAGAGTGTATTCCAAGAGATACTGAAGGGTGTATTCCAAGAGATACTGAAGAGTGTATTCCCAGAGATACTGAAGAGTGTATTCCCAGAGATACTGAAGG
>NC_091327.1:27055894-27103394 GCF_038502225.1 Cherax quadricarinatus
GCATATAATGTTCCATTATATGGTTAGAAGTAAATACTTGGATTACATGTGGAAAATACTGTATATATTTTCCGGGAATACGGTAATTTATAGGTAAATAGATGGCCTATATTGTATTTAATAAAAATTATGTTATGGAAAATGGGAAACTGAGCCTGCGCCTGCGCAGAAGACACTCGCCATTGCTGTTTGAACTGGTCAACAGAAAGTTAGTGAAATCGGAAGAATTTTAGTGCTCTAGAGGTTAAAATTGGGCTGGCACCTCTCAAATAGGAGCCGAAATTGTTGGATGTGCATTCCTGCATAATTTGAGTATCAGGCGACAGGACAGGACAACTCCAGGAACCTCAGATAAGTTGTCTAATTTATGTTTAAATTCTGGCCAGTAAATTTTTCATAAATGTAGGCAAAAGGGGGTTTCCTGTACATGACACATTAATCTCCAGTCAAATTGGTGAGTAATATTAAGATATTCTCCTTCTGTTATGTATATGTGTATATATATAATCCTTTATTAATTTAATATACAGTCCACAAATTTATATATTTACCAGCATTCCTGGTGATGTATATTTCATTTGTAATTAATAGGTCCAGAGCAACTTGTGGATATGACAGTTGTAGGTATCGAAGGGGGACATTTTTTGTGACCTAGGTGTCCCAAATTCCTACTTGTCTAACTGATAAATAATAATTATCTTTGTTCATTTACTGTTATGTACATAATGATACATTCAGATAAATGCAATTTTCCACATTACACATCCCCCTATCCTTCTTAATTTTTTTTCTCTGTAATCCTTCTTTATCTCCCCCTAACTTTCCAATATTAATTGTACTGTACACTTTTCCCAGCATACTCGGCAGGTTTATTTCTGTATAATACTTATACTCTTCTTTTCCCTTCTACAAAGGAACTACGCATACTCTCTGCAACCCTTACTGTAGGTAACTTCCCTAATTTCCGGGATATATTGAATATACTAGTCACTCAAAACTATATTCCCACCTGCTTTTAGCATATCACTTTTAGACCCGTCTATTGCAGTTATTTTGCCTCTTCTTCTACCCACTGCCTTATAACCTTTCCCAACATTCATCTCTGGCACTTCCTTACTCCTAACGATGTTATTCCTCATTGGTCAAGGCATTATGTCACTGCATACCTTTCATCTTCAACATTTAACTCCTAGAAATATTCTCTCCATTTTTCTCCAATACCTGCCCTTCTTCGTCTAACGTCTTTCCTCATGAACTGCCATCTCCATTTGCTTCCCAGGATTTCTCAACTTATTAATCTCCAAAACTGTTTCTTATTAGCAAAATTTGCTGATAGATTCATCCATTCTCTCACTGGCTCTCCTTTGAACACCCTCCTCCATCACTCGTTTTACCTCTCTCTTCTCTCCATATACTCTGCCTTTCATACATAATTTTTATAATACAGAAACCTCCTTTTTCTCTTATTAAATCTGTACGTCGTCATTCCACCAATCATTCCTCTTTCCACCCACACCCGCCCTTCTATAACTTCTGCACACTCCTGCACTAGTCTAAAGTCTACCGCATACCTTTATTGGACCTCATTCATATTATTTATACTTTCTTTACTCCAATTATTTACTAACAGTTACTTATATGTCCTAGAAATTGCCTCCGTTCCTAGTTCATTTATCCCTGGCATTCCAAACTTTTCTTCTGTGCCCTCTACAACAATCTCTCAAACTTTAGCCTTTAGGTCACCCACAACAATGATTCTCTCGGGTCAAAACTTTCCAAGCTTTCACTTAACACTTTCCTAAATCACTTTCATCTTACATCTGCATAAACCCTTTCTATAACTCACTTATTACATCGTAATTCTACATAATTCATGAACTTAAACACTTCTCCCCTCCTTCCTTTCCACAATACACAATTTGATTTTACGGCTACATATCATTTTAGCAGAAGTTCTCTCAGACACACTCAGTCTAACACCATTTAATATACCCCATTGAAATTCTTCTTTCTTATCATCATCATCACTACACTCAGGTATATTCAAATAACCTTCAAATTTCCTTCAGTCTTTTTAGTAAACGATACAAAAGATGAGGCTACTAGCCACTTGCTTATGGTATTTTAGTGGTTCTCTACGACACTCATTACTCATTACCAATGGAATTGAAAGGAAATGCTACAAGGAAAAGAACTGTTAAGAAATTCTGAAGAAAACTCAGAAGAATGTGTATACACAATATTAGTATTAATATCAATAGTTGCTGTATTTCATAATATGCAATATAGTATCAGCATACACTTCACATTACATATACTCACGCCAAGTAAAATACATTTCTCAGCTATTCATAGCTATTTAATCACACTTCTAGTTAGTGTATGATTTTGCAACCAACTTATTCTATATTTCATTTCGTCAAAAAAAAAAAAAAAAAAAATCTACAATATGTATCAATGAATTGCTGGGAAATATATGAAACACATGAGTAAGGTTAGAAACATGAGTAAGGTTAGAAACATGAGTAAGGTTAGAAACATGAGTAAGGTTAGAAACATGAGTAAGGTTAGGAACATGAGTAAGGTTAGAAACATGAGTAAGGTTAGGAACATGAGTAAGGTTAGGAACATGAGTAAGGTTAGAAACATGAGTAAGATTAGAAACATGAGTAAGGTTAGAAACATGAGTAAGGTTAGAAACATGAGTAAGGTTAGGAACATGAGTAAAGTTAGAAACATGAGTAAGATTAGAAACATGAGTAAGGTTAGAAACATGAGTAAGGTTAGAAACATGAGTAAGGTTAGAAACATGAGTAAGGTTAGGAACATGAGTAAGGTTAGAAACATGAGTAAGGTTAGAAACATGAGTAAGGTTAGAAACATGAGTAAGGTTAGGAACATGAGTAAGGTTAGAAACATGAGTAAGGTTAGAAACATGAGTAAGGTTAGAAACATGAGTAAGGTTAGAAACATGAGTAAGGTTAGGAACATGAGTAAGGTTAGAAACATGAGTAAGGTTAGAAACATGAGTAAGGTTAGGAACATGAGTAAGGTTAGAAACATGAGTACGATTAGAAACATGAGTAAGGTTAGAAACATGAGTAAGGTTAAGAACATGAGTAAGGTTAAGAACATGAGTAAGGTTAAAAACATGAGTAAGGTTAAGAAAATGAGTGATTCTTATTGATCAAAGATTAAAAATACTTAGCTCGTAATAAAGCTACATGAGGTTGAAAAAAAACTATTATATAAATGTTTCACTGTGATCAGGTCCATGAGTCAATAATTTCATAAATTTTTCTAAGAATTTGTAAAGATATTTAATAAAGACTAAAATACTTACGACTAAATGGCCACTCTATAATTATACCCTTCTTACTTATGGCTTTGTAAGCAACTTTTTCTAGTCTTTTTTATGTCCAAATTATATAAAAGAAATATTTTAATAAAAGGCTGGGAATTCCTATTCCTATTAATCAATAATTTAAATTACCTAGAGTGTAAAAAAGCAAAACTGTGTTTAAGAGAAAATATATATCGTCAATGTGCAAAATTATTACGACTACTGTAAGTGGGTAACCCCAACATTTTTTTTTTCAAAGCACTGGAAAAAAACAACTTTAAAGGTAGTGGACCCCCGGTTAACGATATTTTTTCACTCCAGAAGTATGTTCAGGTGCCAGTACTGACCGAATTTGTTCCCATAAGGAATATTGTGAAGTAGATTAGTCCATTTCAGACCCCCAAACATACACGTACAAACGCACTTACATAAATACACTTACATAATTGGTCGCATTCGGAGGTAATCGTTATGCGGGGGTCCACTGTATTAATATTCCTAAAACTAAAAACTTTATCTCTTTTCCATAGTTACAATCCATAATCAAAACAATGCAATACAATTTTTTTCTTCTTTGCAAGTTTATATTGAGATTGTGTAGTTACAATAACGAGTTGCAGCGCCAAGACCCACTACCATGCCATGGCATTATGGGCACACTAATTATTATTATTATAATCAAAAAGAAGCGCTAAGCCACAAGGGCTATACAGCATGGGCACACTAAATTAATGGCTTACAGACTACTTAATACTACAGAAATTGATCATAGTTTGTTTAAGCAAAGAGTAATGTTAGAGTCAAGTTACAATGAAGTTATAATCTGGGGATGTTAAACTGGGACAATTTAAAAGTATTTTGTAGGTTGAGTATAATAATAGTAAATATTTAATTTATATTATTGGAATATAATATTGCATCAAAATTAATTCTTTTAAAATTTCTTAAAAAAAAAAAAACTGTAGTGTGTACTGGATGACACTGTTAACCAGCAATTACCTCGCGATTTACATGTGTATGAGACAGAAAAAACAGAAATCCAGTCGGTTTCAAAAACTTAGAGGCTACTGTCTCACACTCACATGACAGGAGGGTAGTAGCACCCTGGGTGGGTTACTGTCTCACACTCACATGACAGGAGGGTAGTAGCACCCTGGGTGGGTTACTGTCTCACACTCACATGACAGGAGGGTAGTAGCACCCTGGGTGGGTTACTGTCTCACACTCACATGACAGGAGGGTAGTAGCACCCTGGGTGGGTTACTGTCTCACACTCACATGACAGGAGGGTAGTAGCACCCTGGGTGGGTTACTGTCTCACACTCACATGACAGGAGGGTAGTAGCACCCTGGGTGGGTTACAGTCTCACATTCACATGACAGGAGGGTAGTAGCACCCTGGGTGGGTTACAGTCTCACATTCACATGACAGGAGGGTAGTAGCACCCTGGGTAGGTTGCTGTCTCACACTCACATGACAGGAGGGTAGTAGCACCCTGGGTGGGTTACTGTCTCACACTCACATGACAGGACGGTAGTAGCACCCTGGATGGGTTACTGTCTCACACTCACCTGACAGGAGGGTAGTAGCACCCTGGGTGGGTTACTGTCTCACACTCACATGACAGGAGGGTAGTAGCACCCTGGGTGAGTTACTGTTACACACTCACATGACAAGACGGTAGTAGCACCCTGGGTAGGTTACTGTCTCACACTCACATGACAGGAGGTTAGTAGCACCCTGGGTGGGTTACTGTCTCACACTCATATGACAGGACGGTAGTACCACCCTGGGTGGGTTACTATTTCACACATGACGGGACGGTAGTAGCACCCTGGGTGGGTTACTGTCTCACACTCACATGACAGGACAGTAGTACCACCCTGGGTGGGTTACTATTTCACACATGACGGGACGGTAGTAGCACCCTGGGTGGGTTACTGTCTCAAACTCACATGACAGGAGGGTAGTAGCACCCTGGGTGGGTTACTGTCTCACACTCACATGACAGGACGGTAGTAGCACCCTGGGTGGGTTACTGTCTCACACTCACATGACAGGAGGGTAGTAGCACCCTGGGTGGGTTACTGTCTCACACTCACATGACAGGACGGTAGTACCACCCTGGGTGGGTTACTGTCTCACACTCACATGACAGGACGGTAGTACTACCTTAAGCGGTATATAATTGATATCTCAGATTAACTTCAGAATATATTATATATTGTAAGTACACAGAGTGTAGATATAATGTCAAAAGTTCACTGTTCAAGAAAGTAGCCTATAGGACTCGTAACCTACGCTCTGTAATCTACATGACCTTTAACCTACACAGTATAATACAGAGACTTGTAACCTATGCTCTGCAAATTGCATAACTTGTGAGTTATGCTCTGTAACCTACAGAACTTGAAATTTACGATTTGTAATATACAAAACTTGCAATCTACGCTCGGTAGCTTACAGGACTTATTTCCTATTCTCTGTAGCCTACAAAACTTGATCCCTACGCTCTGTATATTTCAAAACTTGTAGTCCTGAAGACTACATTCTGTAGCCTTCAGAACTTAATAGCCCACAAAATTTGTAACCTATGGAATTATTAGAGTTTGAGCGATGTTGATTTTGCACAACTGTTGAATGTTGATGGTTCAGGTGCTGTTAGAAAATTGAAACATCAAACGGTTAAGTTTTTGCTTATCATAAGCATTTTGAGGAGTCATTAACGTTTAAAATGACTTGATGCTGAAGACGACTTGATGCTGAAGATGACTTGAATGTTTAAGATGGCTTGAATGGGCCTAAGATGGCCCATACAAGGCAGGTCCTTATCCAAATGACCTCTACCCAAAGCTACCCAAGAATTTACTCCCGTACCCAATGACACAAATCAAACTCAGCCCCTCCCACTCATATATTTGTCCAATCTCTTTTTAAAGCTGCCAAAGGCCTAGCCTCGATCACCCTACTGGGAAGACTGTTCCACACATCCACAACTCTGTTAAAAAACCAGTACTTACCTATGTCTTTTCTAAATCTAAATTTATCCTACTTAAATCCATTATTTCTGGTTCTTACCTGGTTCGACACTTTCAGTACTTTATTAATGTCTAATTTGTTTATGCCCGTAATCCACTTATACACTTAAATGATATCTCCCCTCATTCTACGTCTCTCCAGAGAGTGGAGATTTAAAGCTTAAGTCTATCTACATACGGGAGATTCCTTACACAGTAAATCATATTAGTCATTCTTCTCTGTATGTTCTCCAATGAGTCTATAACCATCCTGTAGTAAGGAGACCAAAACTGAACACCATAATCTAAATGAGGCCTTACTAGTGATGTATAGAGCTGTAAAATAACTTTTGGACTTCTGTTACTTATACTTATTGAGATAAATCCAAGCAATCTGTTAGCCTTTTAGCACACACTTAGGCACTGCTGTCTTGGATTTAGATTTCTGCTTACCATGACTCCCAAGTATTTTTCACATTATGTATGATCAAGCTCTACTTCACCTAGTTTATAGCTTCGAGGGTTATTTTCATTACCAAGGAACAGTACCTTACACTTATCCACATTGAACTTCATCTGCCATTTTTCAGACCAAGACATTAATTTGTCAAAATCCTCCTGGAGTTCATTGCTATCCTCCTCAGTGCTGGAGGCAATGATGTAGGCAAGCGTAGAAGTGAGGATTTAGTTAGAAGGTTCAGGACAGCAATAGACATAATTAGGAAGAAGGGGAGGAGCCCTGTTATATGTGGCATTTTGCCAAGAAGGGGTGGCGGAAATGAATGGTTGCCCAGAGCAATTGGTATTAATTGTTGGCTGGATAAACACTGTAAGGATAATGCAGTACCATTCATTGACAACTGGGACAACTTCTATGGCCGAAATGACATGTATACCAGGGATGGGGTTCACTTATCCAGGGTAGGTGTGGGTTTTCTTGCTAGCTCAGTTGAGGGGGTTGTTAGGACTTTAAACTAGGATTAGTCAGAGGTATGGGTTTAGAAATGAAAAATAATGAGTATGGTTATAATGACTTATGCTCTGATATTAAGAATCTTAATAGTAACTGTCATGGAGTAACTCTGCGTAATGATAATTTCAGAAATTGTGTAAAAACAAAGATGAATAGGAAAAATGTGCAGAAGAAAAAACATGTGATGGTATTTTATAAACAGTCGAAGTGCAAGAAATACGATTAATGAACAACGTTTGGTAGCATGTGCTGGGAACTTTAATGTCATTGCGTTAACTGAAACGTGGTATGATTTAAATAGTCGGGATATGATTGCTAAGTGTAATATTCAATGCATTTAAGTTGTTCCATGTGGATAGATGTAATGGGAAGGGGGGAGGAGTGGCATTATATGTTCGAGAAAATATTAACTATTGCATAAAAACATGTATAACAATAGATGGAACAGTAACAGAATCTGTTTAGGTAGAGTTTGTAGAAGGTCAAGAAAAACTAATTCTAGGTGTAATATACCGACCTCCAGGCTTGGATCACGAAAGAGGGAAACTTCTTTGGGACGAAATTGTTAGGGCTTGTAGACACAATAACGAAGTAATAGTAGGGGATTTTTAACTTTAGTCAAATTGACTGGAATTCTTTGACCGGTAATCTGGAGTCCAGTGACTTTATGGAAACAGTTCAGGGCTGTATTCTGAAGCAGTGTGTAACAGAATCTACCAGGGGTAGTAATCTGCTCTACCTAGTCTTGTCAAATAAGGAAACACTCGTCAATAATCTGGAGATCACTGAAGAGCTTGGCGCAAGTGATCACAATTTCATCACTTACACCATTAACTGTTAATACAAGAATAATGATAATACGTCAAAAATCCCTGATTTTCGTTCTGCCGATTACAATGTACTTAGGGAACACCTGTTAAATCTCGATTGGGGTTATCTAGCTAATGATTTTATTGACGATGATCATACTTGTGATTACAAAGGGATCTGCGTTTATGATTTTTTTCTTAATAACGTACACCGTGCTCAGAGTATATACATTCCCCAGAGAGAAATTAGGTCTAATAATAACGATCCCAAATGGGTTAACAGGAGGCTAAAGCATCTATTAGGGGAGAAAAGGGGAATTTATAGGCGCATCAGAAGAGGAGAGGTTAACCTTACTGACCAATATGTTCAGCTTAAAAGAGAAGTAAAAAACGGGATTAGAAAGGCTAAACGTGACTATGAAATTAGAGTTGCTAATGAATCAAAGACCAATCCATAGGGGTTCTTTCAAGTGTATAGGACGAAGGTGAAGGAAAAGGTAGGACCTCTGAAAATTGGGAATGGACAGCTGACAGATAACGAACTGGAAATGTGTTCCTTATTTAATAACTATTTTTTGACAGTTTTTACACAGGAAGACGTAAGTGAGATTCCAGAAATTAACAATTATTCAGTTCCTGACGAGTTCAAATTAACTAATATTACTGTCACGAGGGACATGGTTATCAAACAGATAGACAAACTGAAGCAATATAAGTCCCCTGGGCCAGACGAGTTGTTTTCCAGGGTACTTAAGGAATGCAAGATGGAACTTAGTCAGCCATTAACGAGTATGTTTAATGCGTCCATCCTTACCGGTGTTGTGCCAGAGTTGTGGAAGATGGCTAATGTGGTTCCTATATTCAAATCAGGGGATAAGTCCACTCCTTCAAATTACCGTCCAATAAGCCTGACATCTATAGTGGGCAAGTTACTAGAATCAGTTATAGCTGACATTATTAGAAGTCACCTTGAAGAGCAGAACTTGATAAATAAATCTCAGCATGGGTTCACGAGAGGTCGTTCCTGCCTGACAAATTTACTGACGTTCTTCAATAGAACATTTGAGGCAGTGGACAGTGATAAAGAATATGATATTGTTTATTTGGATTTTAGTAAAGCCTTCGATAGAGTACCTCACAAGAGACTCTTAAGAAAAGTGGCAGCTCATGGTATAGGAGGTAAAGTTCTAGCATGGACAGAGGCATGGCTTACCAATAGAAAGCAGAGTTTCCATTAATGGGGTAAAATCTGAATGGGGATTAGTCACTAGTGGCATTACACAAGATTTGACCCCATTAATGGAAACTCTCTGCTTTCAATTGGTAAGCCATGCCTCTGTCCATGCTAGAACTTTACCTCCTATACCATGAGCTGCCACTTTTCTTAAGAGTCTCTTGTGAGGTACTCTATCGAAGGCTTTACTATAATTCAAATAAACAATATCATATTCTTTATCACTGTCTACTGCCTCAAATGTTCTATTGAAGAACGTCAGTAAATTTGTCAGGCAGGAACGACCTCTCGTGAACCCATGCTGAGATTTATTTATCAAGTTCTGCTCTTCAAGGTGACTTCTAATAATGTCAGCTATAACTGATCCTAGTAACTTGCCCACTATAGATGTCAGGCTTATTGGACGGTAATTTGAAGGAGTGGACTTATCCCCTGATTTGAATATAGGAACCACATTAGCCAGCTTCCATAACTCTGGCACAACACCAGTAAGGATGGAGACATTAAACACACTCGTTAATGGCTGACTAAGTTCCATCTTGCATTCCTTAAGTGCCCTGGAAAACAACTCGTCGGGCCAGGGGACTTATTTTGCTTCAGTTTGTCTATCTGTTTGATAACCATGTCCCTCGTGACAGTAATATTAGTTAATTTGAACTCGTCAGGAACTGAATAATTGTTAATTTCTGGAATCTCATTTATGTCTTCCTGTGTAAAAACTGTCAAAAAATAGTCATTAAATAAGGAACACATTTCCAGTTAGTTATCCGTCAGCTGTCCATTCCCAATTTTCAGAGGTCCTACTTTTTTCTTCACCTTCGTCCTATACACTTGAAAGAACCCCTATGGATTGGTCTTTGATTCATTAGCAACTCTAATTTCATAGTCAAGTTTAGCCTTTCTAATCCCGTTTTTTACTTCTCTTTTAAGCTGAACATATTGGTCAGTAAGGTTAACCTCTCCTCTTCTGATGCGCCTATAAATTCCCCTTTTCTCCCCTAATAGATGCTTTAGTCTACTGTTAACCCATTTGGGATCGTTATTATTAGACCTAATTTCTCTCTGGGAAATGTATAAACTCTGAGCACGGTGTACGTTATTAAGAAAGAAATCATAAACGCAGATCCCTTCGTAATCGTAAGTATGATCATCGTCAATAAAATCATTAGCTAGATTACCCCAATCGAGATTAGACAGTTGTTCCATAAGTCCATTAAATTCGGCAGAACGAAAACCAGGGACTTTTACCGTATTATCATTATTCATGTATTCCCAGTTAATGCTAAAAGTGATGAATTTGTGATCACTTGCGCCAAGCTCTTCAGTGATCTCCAGATTATTGACGAGTGTTTCCTTATTTGACAAGACTAGGTCTAGCAAATTATTACCCCTGGTAGGCTCTGTTACACACTGCTTCAGAAAACAGCCCTGAACTGTTTCCATAAAGTCACTGGACTCCAGATTACCGGTCAAAGAATTCCAGTCAATTTGACTAAAGTTAAAATCCCCTACTATTACTTCGTTATTGTGTCTACAAGCCCTAACAATTTCGTCCTAAAGAAGTTTCCCTCTATCGTGATCCAAGCCTGGAGGTCGGTATATTACACCTAGAATTAGTTTTTCTTGGCCTTCTGGGAACTCTATCCAAATAGATTCTGTTACTATTCCATCTATTTTTGTACTGCTTTTATGCAACAATTAATATTTTCTCGAACATATAATGCAACTCCTTCCCCCTTCCCATTACATCTATCCACATGGAACAACTTAAACCGTTGAATATTACACTCAGCAATCATATCCCGACTCTTCAAATCATACCACGTTTCAGTTAATGCAATGACATTAAAGTTCCCAGCACATGCTACCAAACGTAGTTCATTAATTTTATTTCTTGCACTTAGACTCTTAACATAAAATACCATCATTTGTTTTTTCTTCTGCACATTTTTCCTATTCACTTTTGCTTTTACACCATTTCTGAAATTATCATTACCCAGCGTTATTCCATGACTGTTATTATTAAGATTCATAATATCAGTCTAAGTCAATATATCCATACTCATTATTTTTCATTTCTAAACCCATACCTCTGACTAATCCTAGTTTAAAGTCCTAACTGAGCTAGCAAGAAAACCCACACCTGCCCTGGATAAGTGAACCCCATCCCTGGTATACATGTCATTTCGGCCATAGAAGTTGTCCCAGTTGTCAATGAATGGTACTGCATTATCCTTACAGTGTTTGTGCAGCCAACAATTAATATCAATTGCTCTGGGCAACCATTCATTTCCGCCACCCCTTCTTGCTGTCCTGAACCTTCTAACTAAATCCTCACTTCTATGCTTGTCTACATCATTGCTTCCAGCACTGAGGCATATAATAGGATTGATCCCATTACTGTTTATGATGTTGTCAAGCCGACTAACAATATCCTCCATCCCAGCCCCAGGAAAGCAAACCCTCTGTCTCCTACTCCTATCCTTCAAGCAGAAGGCCCTATCCATATACCTAACTTGGCTATCCCCAACAACAACAATATTTTTACCTTCTTTGGTGTCGTTCGTCGTGACGTTCCCAGTAGTCGACTCACATTCGTCGGGTAGCACGGAGAATGCATTAGATGTTTCCACAACAGTTTCCACGGCAGTCTCTTCCTTCATCGTTTCTACCTTTCCATTCGTCTTCTTGATCGTCAACTTCGTTCCATGCTGTCCAGCCACTGTCCAGGTTCCCTTCTTGACCTGAGGACTCACGACAGGAGGACTACTACGAATCCTCTTGTTTTCCTCAGTCAATCGCAGTATCTCTATCTTCGCTACCCTCAGTTCCTCCCTAAGCTGCTGGTAAAGTTGCTCAATGGAGGGCATCTTGGTTCAGTCCACAGAGAGTATACTAGACACATCCTCACTGAGCTAAGTACAGGTCATCACTGAGTTAGGTACAGGTCACCACTTAGTTAAGTACTGGTCACCACTGACAGAGTTAGGTACAGGTCACCACTGAGTTAAGTACAGGTCACCATTGAGTTAAGGACAGGTCACCAGTGAGTTGAGTACAGGTCACCACTGCACCACTGAGTTAAGTACAGTTCAACACTGATGTTTAAGGTGACTTATATGTCTAAGACGGCTGGAATGATTTTAACTTGAATGTTAAGATGACTCGAATGTTTAAGATGACTTGATGTTTAACATGACTAGTGTTTAACATGACGAGACTATTTAAGATGATAAATCGAATGTTTAAGTTGATTATCAAGTAAGAGTAAGAGTTTCTCGAATAAAAACTAGATGTGGGATCCTAGTTATCCAGGTTTGTTTATATGTACCCTCGTTAGAGATTACATGTATGTCGTGCCAGATAAGCAGAATTGACTAGTTAAACCGAACTGCCTTTACGGATTCACTGAAATATTTTTATTTTAAATTTAACATGGGGTAAAAAAAAATATAAGTTTAGCACCTAAACTAACTCAAGACCTCACCCAAATGTTTTTTTTTTTTTTTGGTAGGTAAGACACATAGGCAATTTTATTCCGAAACGTCTCGCCTACACAGTAGGTTTCTTCAGCCGAATACAGAAAGTAGGCAGGAACAGTAGAGATGTGAAGACGATGTAATCAGTCCATCACCCTTGAAGTCGTAGATTTGAGGTTGTCAGTCCCTCAGCCTATTATACCAATAACCTTATTTTAAATCGGATTTAACTTTCTTAGTATTTTTTTTAAATCAATGATAAGAACATAAAAATGGAGGAACACTGCACAGGCTCACTGGCACACACAAGGCAGGTCCTTATCAAAGCTACCCAAGAATTTGTTGAAAATGATATAAACCACCCAATAATTAGTTTCTGTAACTCAGGTATCATTCAGTCCCAGCTCTTCCGCTCATATATTTGTCTAATCACTTTTTAAAGCTACCCAAGGTATTCTATTACCCTACTCGGAAGCTTGTTCCACGCATCGACAACTCTGTTTGAAAACCAATACTTACCTATGTCCTTTCAAAATCTAAAATGATCTAACTAAAATCCGTTATTTCTGGTTCTTACTTAATTCGATATCCTCAGTATTTTATTAATATCCCCTTTGTTAATGCCATCATCCACTTACTTCGATGATATCTTCTCTCATTTTACGTCTCTCAAGAGAGTGAAGATTCAAGGCTCTATCTTCAAGTGGAAGATTCTTTATAAAGTGAATTAACTTTGCCATCCTTCTCTGTTTGTTCTCCAATGAATTTATATCCAACCTGTAGTAAAAAGACCAAAACTGAGCAGCATAATCTAAGTGAGGCCTCACTAGTGACGTACGGAGCTGTAAAATAACTTTTGGATTCCTGCTACTTATACTTCTTGATATAAATTTAAGTACTCTGTTAGTTTTATTGCGCACACTTAGGCACTGTTATCTTAGCTTTAGATTTCTGCTTACCATGACTACCAAATCTTTCTAACGTTCATTCCCAAGGACTAGGAATTTATATTCGTTCACATTGAAATTCATCTGCCACTTTCCAGACAAAGACATTAAATTTTACCAAATACCCCAGGAGTTCATTGGTATTCCCCTCAGTATCAATCATTCGGCCTATTTTTGCATCATGATACAAACACTCAGTGGCCACTTTATTAGGTACACCTGTACGCTTGCTCGTTAATACAAATATCTATTCAGCCAATCGCGTGGCAGCATTTCAATTCTTGAAAGCATGCAGACATGGTTAAGAGATTCATTTGTTGTTCAGACCGAACATCAGAATGGGGGAAAATGTGATCCAAGTGACTTCGACCGTGGAATGATTGTTGGTGCCTGACAGGGCGGTCTTGAGTATCTCAGAAACTGCTGATCAAGGATTTTTCAGCATGGCGTGAAAAAAAGCATAAAACACCTAGGGAGCGGCAGTTGTGTGGGCGAAAATGCCTTGATAATGAGAGAGGCCAGAGCATAATAGCCAGATTAGTTCAAGCTGACAGGAAGGCGGCAGTAAGTTAAATAGCCATGAGTTACAACAGTGGTATGCAGTAGAGTATCTCTGAACACACGTTGAGCCTTGAAGTAGATGGAATACAATAGCAGAAAACCACACCAGGTTCCTCTCATGTCAGCATAGAACAGGATACTGAGGCTACAGAGGGCACAGGCTCACCAAAACTGTACAGTTAAAGATTTGAAAAAGGTCACCTGGGCTGACGAATCGCGATTTCTGCAGAGACATTCAGATGGTAGGCTCAAAATTTGGTGTAAACTAGGCTGTGGTGGAATGGGAGATTCGCACCATGAATGTGTAGCCGACCAATCTGCAGCAATTGCATGATGCTATCTTGTCAACATGGACCAGAATCTCTAAGAAATGCTACCAGTACCTTGTTGAATCCAGGCCACGAAGAATTCAAGTTCTTTTGGGGACAATGAGGGGCATGAAAACATAAGGTTGCATCACAGAGAAAGCCAAGAGTTAGGTGTTACACAATGATATCGTACCTTTTCTAAAACTACAGACACCGGTCTTAGAGAAAATCAGCATGAGCATTCATCACCTCAGGTGACACTAACAATCAAAACTGCGGTGTTTCAAATGAGGACTGTTAACTTTGATACGTTATCGCTGAAAAGTTGAGACTACTGCAAAAAGGAATTCACAAGTTAGCATAAGGACACTAATACCATATAATTTGTCAAATAAAATTGAACAATTGGCACCTAAACATTCCGATAACATCCCGATGCCTTCTATAAGTATGATATATCACTGATGAATATTTAATGTCGATCATAAGAGGCATTTGCAGCTTATCTCAAGGAATCCAATGGCAAAATTTTATCAAAATGTCAAACTGGTGCCTCCAAAACAATAACAATCGGAACATTTCTCTACGAGGAAGGATCAAAGTAATGCAGACTTCTTATTACATTTCTGGAAGTAACAGGAACTTTTTCTTTTTTCACATTTAAATCCTGTCTAAGAAGGAAAAAAATTCACATCATTGATATAATTTGAATGTCACATTTAGGATCAATGTACTTATTTTTTTTTCGGAAAGTTTAGCTTGTAAACACACCGAAAGTAATTAGTCGTTGCTTAAGAGAGTAAAGGTAAAGGTTCAGCGGTGATCTAAGACACTCCAAGACAGCGTGAGTAAACACAACATTCACTCGTCTCCCGGTGAATGTTTTCAGACTTTATTTAAGAATTAAAAGGCTAAAAGGTATTACTATACCTTCGTTCAACGTTGTATGACTCTTATTGTTTTAGCGCTTAGTTTTGTTTGCAATAATAATAATAATAATAATAATAATAATAATAATAATCTACCTTCGTTCATTTTAAAGACTAGCTCTAAGGTATAATTGAGCCTCAAGGATGAAACCCACAACGTATGACTAACACTCAGGAGTGTGAGCAGCTTAATCCCCACCTTGTGAGTATGGGCTGCATGGCTCCACCTTGTGAGTTTGGGTTTGCCTGGTCCCTCTTTGAATGCGGGCTGCTAGGTCTCACTTTGCGAGTGTTGGTTGCATGGCTCCACCTTGTGAGTATGGGCTGCATGGCTGCATCCTGTGAGTGTGGGCAACCTGGGACCACTTTATGAGTGGTGGAATGTGAGCAGGTGGCAGCAAGTTGAACAAGTACCCTTTACAGCCTGGCAAAAGCACCTTGCATGGCCTCTCTCTGACGTCGGTATCTGCCTGCCGGCTCCTTGTGACCTAGTCTAACCTAGAGAGCAATGACCCAGCCTCCCACCTCGTGTACCTCAGGCTCCAGAGAAAGTGCACTTTGTGAAGCAACTCTAAATCGTATGGAGACATTTTACAAAGATTTGGAGGTGTCTTGCGCATATTTCTAGCCCTATATAGAGCATAAAGGTTCGCTGTGTGTGTACATCTTGTGGCGGAGTGAATCAAAACACGTTTTCAGGCATGTGGAAAATTTTACCTCAGCTCTAGTTCCTCTGTTAGGAAATTTTATTTGTTATAATAAATGGAATGGAAGTACATACAAGTTATAGTGGACAAAGTTTCCAATTGCTGCTTGTGTGACTCAATCAACTACATCGAAATGTTGTTTATTGAATTCGCCAAACTCCACGTGGCATTTAGAAATCTGGTTTCGTCAGTTTCTTCGTTGAGAAAACTTTTTCTGGCAGAAAGAACTGTTTTGTTTCTATTTCTGTAACGCGAGTTTAAAACAAGTTCCAAACTAATGCCTCATATATATATATATATATATATATATATATATATATATATATATATATATATATATATATATATATATATATATATATATCCGGTCTTTATACGAATCAAAGTGAGCAGGGCATATACACCGGGAGGTGTATTTTTCTCAGTGTATATATGGTGAGAGTTCACTTTAATCCCTCTTTTAGGGCTTTAAATATTCCTGACTGGTGATACAAAGGTTACGTGCAACCTTGATGAGCTTAGTAAGTAGTCGATTGACTACATTAAGCTCAAAATGAGAGGGCCTTTACCCTTCTGTCACCCGAAAGCCTTTACCCTTGTGTCACCCAAAGGCCTTTACCCTTGTGTCACCCAAAGGCCTTTACCCTTGTGTCACCCGAGGGCCTTTACCCTTGTGTCACCCGAGGGCCTTTACCCTTGTGTCACCCGAGGGCCTTTACCCTTTATCACCCGAGGGCCTTTACCCTTGTGTCACGTGAGAAAATAAATTAAAGCCAGATATGCTTCGTTCTGTGCGAGAGAGATATTGTTACCTATATCACAAAATCCAAACTCCTGGACTCTATTATCCCAATGAGCTCAACAAAATTAACAAATTAGAACATACGCAGTTCATAACCATTTCAAGCATCTCTCTAAGTATGAGATACCATAGTTTAAAATTTGAAGCAAATAAATAATAATCTTTTCCTTTCATCATACAGACGACATTATCACAGTTTCTTCAATATATTCGGTAAATTTTGACCTGTACAGGTCCAAAATCAAGCGGAATCTGCCTAAGACCTGGACACATCGGTGGTACAAATTTAAAGCCATTTATAGGAGGCTTCTCATGTTATCGTACGGTAATAATTCCACTATTTTAAAATGGCAAATTAGCACCTACGTAACCGAATAAGAATCCAAAGCTTTCTCAAAGTTCCTTTACGCGTTGAAGGTTTGAAGCCGATTAAAAAATGCATTCTCAAGGTATTGAAAATTAACAAAATTCTGACAACCACTACATGTATCCCTTGTTAAGGAATACCTAAATAAAAATTAATAGAGAAAATTATATCTTACTTTTTCCTACATAAAGGTAGAAATCGTTCCAAACTTATTTCTTCGAATTAGTGCAGCTCACTGCATTTAATACTTTAAAATGCATAAAATATAGATTTGGACAGGTATTAATGGAACAAAGCTGCTTCCTGGAGGGTATTTGACGAGTTCCTCCAGCCAGTTCCTGAATAACCGGACTGTAGTTAATTTTGGATTGTGTGTAGCGAGCACTATCAGTATGACAGACCAGGCAATTATCCAGGAGATCAGGTCTGAGACCTGGTAGTTAGGACCATTATTCCGGAACTATCCGCATGTAAACAAGACGTTCCGACAACAGTAGCTTCGAGAGCAGGAACTAAGAGCCATTTTATATTAATGTTTTTTCCTTTCCTTCAAAATTTCCATGTGGTAAACTAAGAATGGTTTTAATGATCAGCTTTAAATTTTAAACGATAGTATATGTAACTCAGAGAAAGATTCAGAACCACATTACAAACATGACACTTTATGCTGAGAGAATCATTACACACTTGACACATACTGCGAGAGGCATTACACACTTGACACATACTGCGAGAGGCATTACACACTTGACACATACTGGGAGAGGCATTACACCCTAGACACATACTGGGAGAGGCATTACACACTTGACACATACTGCGAGAGGCATTACACACTTGACACATACTGCGAGAGGCATTACACACTTGACACATACTGGGAGAGGCATTACACCCTAGACACATACTGGGAGAGGCATTACACACTTGACACATACTGGGAGAGGCATTACACCCTTGACACATACTGGGAGAGGGATTACACACTTGACACATACTGGGAGAGGCATTACACACTTGACACATACTGAGAGAGGCATTACACACTTGACACATACTGGGAGAGGCATTACACACTTGACACATACTGGGAGAGGCATTATACACTTGACAAATACTGGGAGAGGCATTACACACTTGACACATACTGGGAGAGGCATTACACACTTGACACATACTGGGAGAGGCATTACACCCTTGACACATACTGGGAGAGGCATTACACACTTGACACATACTGGGAGAGGCATTACACACTTGACACATACTGAGAGAAGCATTAGACACATGACAATACTGAGAGGAACATTAGATATACGAAAATGAGACAAACATTCCGAGCTTAATCAATACGTGGACCTGGGCCATCAGTACCACTTTGCCAGGTAGAATCGGAGACCCTTGAACCCTGGGGCAAAGGTTCAACAGGCTTCCTCAAGTAAACTGGATTCCAAGCTCCGTGGAACCTGGATCCAACAGCTTGCTCTCATATTTTCAGTGTTTGACTCGGTTGAGTTCCAGTTCCTAAGCCTCTTGATGGAGAAGAATAAAATGTGTCCAACACTTGGGTATCTTTATTACCGAAACGTTTCGCCCGTACAACGGGGTTCTTCAGGCTACCATAACACAATAGAATATGTAGTTTTTAAGTGATCAGTCCGTCAGTCTTGGTAGGAGGTGGTTATTCTTTTACCACCTCTGTGTTTCTTGAAAGTGATTAATATCTGTGTTCCATGAAGGTGATCAACACGTGTGTTTCTTGAAGGTGATCAATATCTGTGTTCTATGAAGGTGATCAAAACGTGTGTTTCTTGAAGGTGATTAATATCTGTGTTCAATGAAGGTGATCAACTCGTGTGTTTCTTGAAGGTGATCAATATCTGTGTTCCATGAAGGTGATCAACACGTGTGTTTCTTGAAGGTGATTAATATCTGTGTTCCATGAAGGTGATCAACACGTGTGTTTCTTGAAGGTGATCAATAATTGTGTTCCATGAAGGTGATCAACACGTGTGTTTCTTGAAGGTGATCAACATATGTGCTTTGAGTGTGTTGCCCTTCATTATTATTTAATTAAAAAATCCGCTAAATCCGCATGGGTTTAGAAAGCATGTTCATCTCCAGTTCCAGGTTCTTGTCAGTGTGTTAAGTTATAGATGTTAGGCCTCTAAAGTATTTTAAATTAAAGCTCCTGGGACTCTTAAAGATGCTTATCTCTAGTTCCTAGAGCTATTGGAAGGGTTGAATTAAAGCTCCTGGGCTTCTTAAAGGAGATAAGCTCCAGCTCTTGAGCGGTTTAAGGCACAGTTACTAATGTTCTTGCTTGCAGTGAGGTAGAGAGAGAATCTGAGGTTACGTTTTGCGGGGGGTATGTCTCGGGGCTCACATAGCAACTGAGAGAGAGAGAGTTATTGAATATTTCGACCTCCATTTGAGGTCCTCATCAGGGTAACAGAGTGGAAATCCCGGTTTTAAAGGTGCAAAGAATGATTATGTTATACAAAGGGCCAGCACATCACCAGATCTCCAATGAGCTTCTGGTCCTGTGCACGCTATTTCGACGTTCGGCTGATTCCTTCATCAACAGAGCAAAACTGAAGAGTTACAGCTTCAGCTACGAGTTACACCAACAGTGATGAATTGCAGCCCAGGTGGTGAGTTAGCGCCAGGATGAAATTAATATGTGAATACGCAAATATTTTGCGATGATCTAGCGGAATGAGTGGTACTCTTCACCAACTCCAAGGCTGAGGGACTGATTACCTGGTATCTCGTATATAGTTCTACAGTCTTCAAATTATGTCCTTGTACTGATGAAGCCACTGGATGGCGAAACGTCTACAAATAACGATACCCAGATATTGCACATGTGTCTCTTCAAAAACACGAGTGAAACACTATCTCTTTCTTGGTGTGATAAATGGCATGCAGATAATTCCTTGGTATAAAAAACAGAAAGCAGACAGTCCCTTTCTTGGTACAGTAATATAACAATTAGAAAACAGATAATATTTTTCTTTGTGTAATAATTATAAAACAGATCTCTTTTTATTGTGTGATAATAAAATACAATGAAATGGCAAATATCCCGATATATAATGACTGAAAATGTCATGTTTGCAGTCAGACCAAAAGTTCAATAAAGTGACTAATTTGTCTGACGTCAATAAGATCCAGCGACACAAACAACCTTGTCTGACGTCACTATGGTTGAAACAATGCAGACTTCGCCCTGACCCACTACAAATTCCAGATGTATTTGTACCGCAACTATTTCTGGAAAGAGTAAGAAGCAGATGTTCCCTGCCATAAACAACCTTGTTAGACCTGCACGAGTCTGTAATCTTCAATCATATCCTATCAAAGTTTCTTAATATTAAGAGTACAGAGGGCCCTAAAAACTGATTTTGAGTGAGGCAATTTTCCCCTCCCCAACCAGGTCTGATATGTAATATATAATTTATATGGTCAAGATGAAATTAATTATGTATGGAAATGTACTGTGAGGAAAGTCCACATTTCTTAAAATTATGGTTGTTATCGAAATTGGGACATGATGGGATCCTTAAGAACTTTTTTATTTTACATAAAAAGTACCTTTACCAACTTTTTCCATGTTATTTTAGCCTCGTCAGATGGAGTGAATGAGTTTAAGTATTTGGTAGAAATTTTGTATTAATCAGTTGGTAGCTGTTAGGATATATCAGTGTGTGTGTGTGTGTGTGTGTGTGTGTGTGTGTGTGTGTGTGTGTGTGTGTGTGTGTGTGTGTACTCACCTATTTGTACTCACCTATTTGTGGTTGCAGGGGTCGAGTCCTAGTGTGTGTGTGTGTGTGTGTGTGTGTGTGTGTGTGTGTGTGTGTGTGTGTGCGTGTGTGTGTGTGTGTATACTATATACATACTATATACATAGCTCCTGGCCCCGCCTCTCAACTTGCCACTTGCCTGATTCTCTCCCTCCTGGTCCTGTTATAACTCGTCCTAAAATTACGGATGGAGCCTACCTTCATTACTTCATTTCTTAACCTCCCTGAGGCTGAAGAAGTGCTTCTTGATATCCATGTGATTCATCTATGTGCAATTTCTAGCTGTGCCGTAATATGCCAGTTTTCCAACTCTCAAACAGTCCCTCCCTCCCTGTCCTCGGAGTAATTTACATGTTATCAAGTCTCCCCTGGTTCTTCTGTTCTTCAAGGTCTTTATACTTGGTTCCTTTAGACTCTTCTATCTCATTCCCCACAGCTCTGGGACTAATATCATTGAATACTTTACACTTCCTCCGGCGTCTTAAGATGCCTTATCAGATGGGGTTCCATGCTGGTGCAGCTTACTCCAAGATGGTTCGACAAATATTATGTATAAGCCCATGACTGACTCTTTGCTGAGATTCCTGAAGGATACGCTTTCAGTGGTGACGTGTACTTAGCTCTGTGAAGACCTGTTTGCGCGCTCTCTACGAACTGAAGCAAGATGCCCTCCATCGAGCAACTTTACCAACAGCTTAAGGAAGAATTGAGGATGGCGAAGATGGAGATTCGGCGACTGACCGAGGAAAACAAGAAGATTCGTAGTAGTCCTCCTGTTTTGAGTCCTCAGGTCACGAAGGGAAACTGGTCAGGGGCTGGACAGCAGGGAACGAAGTTGACGATCAAGAAGACGAATGGAAAGGTAGAAACGATTAAGAAGAAAGAGACTGCCGTGGAAACTGTTGTGGAAACATCTAATACATTCTCAGTGCTACCCGACGAATGTGAGTCGACTACTGGGAACGTCACGACGAAAGACATTAAGGAAGGTAAGAATATTGTTGTTGTTGGGGATAGCCAAGTTAGGTATATGGATAGGGCGTTCTGCTTGAAGGACAGGAGTAGGAGACAGAGAGTTTGCTTTCCTGGGGCTGGGATGGAGGATATTGTTAGCCGTCTGGATGACATCATGAGAGGTAATGGGAGCAATCCTATTATCTGTCTCAGTGCTGGAGGCAACGATGTTGGCAGACGTAGGAGTGAAGACCTGATTAGCAGGTATAGGTCAGCAATAGAAATAATAAGGAGTAAGGGTGGGAACCCTGTCATATGTGGTATTTTGTCAAGGAGAGGAGTTGGAAATGAATGGCTGTCCAGGGCAATCTGTGTCAATTGCTGGCTGGACAAATACTGTAAGGAAAATGCGGTAACATTCATTGACAACTGGGACCTCTTCTATGGCAGAAATGACATGTATGCCAGGGATGGGGTTCACTTATCTAGGTCTGGGGTGGTAGCATTGGCAACTGCAGTGGAGGGAGCAGTTAGGACTTTAAACTAGGAATAGTTAGTGGTATGGGTTTTGGCAAGAAAACAGTGAAGTCCCAGTGTAGTAATATTACGAGTTCTAGGGGAACTAGTAATAAGCAGAACGAGGTAGATATTGAAAAGCCAGGGACTTTGGGTGATAAGGACAGTAATAGGTTTAGTAGAAAAACAGAAATGAGCAGGAAGGGTAAAGAGAAAGGAGAGTCTTTCAATGTTTATTATGCTAATTGCCGTAGTGCTAGGAATAAGATGGACGAGTTGAGATTAGTTGCTAGTGCAGGTAACATTGAAGTATTTGCCTTAACTGAGACGTGGTTTAATTCAAAAAGTCGGGACATGCCTGCGGAATGTCATATTCAGGGCTTTAAATTGTTCCAAGTAGATAGAAGTATCGGGAAGGGGGATGGGGTGGCATTGTATGTCCGAGATCACTTGAACTGTTGCATAAAAACGGGTATTAAGTCTGAAGTAACACATACAGAGTCTGTTTGGATAGAATTTTCAGAGGGGCATGAAAAACTGATTTTAGGAGTGATATACCGTCCCCCAAACTTAGATAGGGACCAAGGGAGACTACTATGGGAGGAAATTGTTAAGGCCACAAGACACGATAATGTAGTAATTCTAGGAGACTTTAACTTTAGTCATATTGATTGGAATTTCTTGACTGGGAATTTAGAATCATACGACCTCTTAGAAGTAGTTCAGGATTGCTTTTTGAAGCAGTTTGTGACAGAACCTACAAGGGGAAATAACCTGCTTGACTTAGTTATGGCAAACAATGAATCCCTTGTTAATAATTTAGAAATTTCAGAGGAACTGGGTGCTAGCGACCACAAATCAATTACATTTAGCATTGAATGGAAGTACGATAGTAGCGATAACTCAGTAACAGTCCCAGATTTTCGCTTACCAGATTACGATGGGCTTAGAGAACACTTATCATCTGTTGACTGGGGTAACGAAGAGACCTATCAATATGACAGTTTTCTGAACACTATACATGCTGCTCAAAGAACGTTTATCCCACATAAAGAAATTAGATCAAATAGAAATGACCCAAAATGGATGAATAATAGGCTCAAATATTTACTAGGGCATAAGAAAGGAATTTATAGGCGTATCAAAAGAGGTGAGGGTCATCTTATGAATCAGTATATTGACATTAAGAGGGACATTAAAAAGGGGATAAGAAAAGCTAAAAGGGACTATGAAATTAAAGTTGCTAGGGATTCTAAAACTAACCCAAAAAGTTTTTTCCAGGTCTATAGAACAAAAGTTAGAGATAAGATAGGTCCCCTTAAAAATAACTATGGGCACCTTACTGACAAAGAGAATGAAATGTGCTCCATTTTAAATAATTATTTTCTCCCAGTTTTTACACAGGAAGACACTAACAATATTCCAGTAATTAATTTTTATAGTGGGCTAGAAGAAGATAAATTATGTAACATCACAGTCACTAGTGAAATGGCTGTGAAGCAGATAGACAGACTGATGCAAAATAAGTTGCCGTGTCCTGATGAGGTTTTTTCAAGGGTTCTTAAGGAATGCAAAATGGAACTCTGTGAACCATTAACTAATATTTTTAATTTATCTCTTCAAACAGGTGTAGTGTCTGATATGTGGAAGATGGCTAATGTAATTCCTATTTTTAAAACAGGGGACAAGTCGTTACCGTCAAATTACCGCCCAATAAGCCTGACCTCAATTGTAGGCAAATTACTAGAGTCAATTATAGCTGAGATTATAAGAAGCCATCTCGATAAGCATAGCTTGATTAATGATACTCAGCATGGATTCACAAGAGGCCGGTCTTGTCTAACTAATTTATTAACTTTCTTCAGTAAAGCTTTTGAGGCTGTTGACCACAATAAAGAATTTGATATTATTTACTTAGATTTTAGTAAGGCTTTTGATAGAGTTCCGCACCATAGACTGTTAAAGAAAGTGGCAGCTCATGGCATTGGGGGAAAAGTGCTCTCGTGGATCGAGTCATGGCTCACTGACAGGAAGCAGAGAGTGTCCATAAATGGGGTTAAATCCGAGTGGCGATCTGTAACAAGTGGCGTTCCACAGGGATCAGTCTTGGGCCCGTTGTTGTTTATAATATATATCAATGATCTTGATGAGGGAATTACTAGTGATATGAGCAAATTCGCCGATGACACAAAGATAGGTAGGATAATTGATTCAAACGTAGATGTTATGGAACTTCAGGAGGATTTAAACAAGCTCTATTCTTGGTCAGAAAAGTGGCAGATGCAGTCCAATGTAGATAAATGCAAGGTTCTGAAGCTTGGGAGTGCCCATAACCCTAGTACTTATAAGTTAAATGATGTAGAACTTAGCCATACAGATTGCGAAAAGGACTTGGGGGTTATGGTGAGCAGCAACCTTAAACCAAGACAGCAATGCTTAAGCGTACGTAATAAGGCAAATAGATTACTGGGATTTATATCAAGAAGTGTAAGCAACAGAAGTCCAGAGGTCATACTGCAGCTTTATACATCATTAGTAAGGCCTCACCTAGATTATGCAGCTCAGTTCTGGTCTCCATATTACAGAATGGACATAAATTCGTTAGAAAACATTCAGCGTAGGATGACTAAAATAATACATAGCATTAGAAATCTTCCTTATGAAGAAAGATTGAAGACTCTTAAGTTACATTCACTTGTTAGACGAAGAATGAGGGGAGACCTGATCGAAGTGTATAAGTGGAAGATAGGTATTAATAAAGGGGATATTAATAAGGTCTTGAGGATGTCTCTCCAAGAGAGAACCCGCAGTAATGGATTTAAATTAGATAAGTTTAGATTTAGAAAGGACATAGGAAAGTATTGGTTTGGAAATAGGGTAGTTGATGAGTGGAACAGTCTACCTAGTTGGGTTATTGAGGCTGGGACTTTGGGTAGTTTCAAATTTAGGTTGGATAAGTACGTGAGTGGGAGGGGTTGGATTTGAGTGGGACTTTCACATCAGAGCTTATTTCTTGGGTGGCATTGAAAATTGGGTTGGGCAAATGTTTTGTTAGTGGGATGAATTGTAATGGACCTGCCTAGTATGGGCCAACAGGCCTCCTGCAGTGTTCCTCCTTTCTTATGTTCTTATGTTCTTATGAGTTATCACCACTACCATCACTCTCGTGTTATCACCACTACAATCACCCTCGAGTTATCACCACTACCATCACTCTCGTGTTATCACCACTACAATCACCCTCGAGTTATCACCACTACCATCACTCCTGGGGGATTTCAACTTAAGGCACTTAAAATGGAGGAATATAGCAAATAATATTGTTGCAGTAATAACACCAGGAGGCAGCTCTGATGAAAACTCACACTCACATGAGCTTTTAAATCTCTGCACAAAATTCAATTTAAACCAGCAAATAATAGAGCCTACTAGACTGGAGAAAACACTAGACCTCATCTTCACTAACAATGATGATCTGATACGAAATGTCACCATATCAAAAACAATATACTCAGATCACAACATAATTGAGGTTCAGACATGTATGCGCGGAGCCCCAGACCGACATAATGAGATTAGTCACGAGGGAGCATTCACCAAATTCAACTTCAATAACAAAAACATAAAGTGGGACCAAGTAAACCAAGTCCTAACCGATATAAGCTGGGAAGATATACTAAGCAACACAGACCCCAACTTATGCCTAGAACAGATTAACTCGGTGGCACTCGATGTATGCACAAGACTTATTCCTCTTAGAAAAAGGAGGAGTAGATGTAAAATAGAAAGAGACAGGCGCTCCCTTTACAGGCGACGGAAAAGAATAACAGAGGGGCTAAAAGAGGTCAATATATCTGAAATGCGTAGGGAGACACTGGTCAGAGAAATAGCAAGCATCGACCTTAAGCTAAAGGAATCTTATAGGAGTCAGGAATCGCGGGAAGAGCTAAAAGCCATAAATGAAATCGAAAGAAACCCAAAGTATTTCTTCTCCTATGCCAAATCAAAGTCGAGAACAACGTCCAGTAGTGGGCCCCTACTTAAACAAGATGGGTCCTACACAGATGAGAGCAAGGAAATGAGTGAGCTACTCAAGTCCCAATATGACTCAGTTTTTAGCAAGCCGCTAACCAGTCTGAGAGTCGAAGATCAAAATGAATTTTTTATGAGAGAGCCACAGAATTTGGTTAACACAAGCCTATCTGATGTTATCCTGACGCCAAATGACTTTGAACAGGCGATAAATGACATGCCCATGCACTCTGCCCCAGGGCCAGACTCATGGAACTCCGTGTTCATCAAGAACTTTTACCATCCTATGGAGAGGGAGCATGGACACGGGGGTCGTCCCACAGTTACTAAAAACAACAGACATAGCCCCACTCCACAAAGGGGGCAGTAAAGCAATAGCAAAGAACTACAGGCCGATAGCACTAACATCCCATATCATAAAAATCTTTGAAAGGGTCCTAAGAAGCAAGATCACCACCTATCTAGAAACCCATCAATTACACAACCCAGGGCAACATGGGTTTAGAACAGGTCGCTCCTGTCTGTCTCAACTATTGGATCACTACGACAAGGTCCTAGATGCACTAGAAGACAAAAAGAATGTAGATGTAATATATACAGACTTTGCAAAAGCCTTCGACAAGTGTGACCATGGCGTAATAGCGCACAAAATGCGTGGTGAAGGAATAACAGGAAAAGTCGGTCGATGGATCTATAATTTCCTCACTAACAGAACACAGAGAGTAGTAGTCAACAGAGTAAAGTCCGAGGCAGCTACGGTGAAAAGCTCTGTTCCACAAGGCACAGTACTCGCTCCCATCTTGTTCCTCATCCTCATATCTGACATAGACAAGGATGTCAGCCACAGCACCGTGTCTTCCTTTGCAGATGACACCCGAATCTGCATGACAGTGTCTTCCATTGCAGACACTGCAAGGCTCCAGGCGGACATCAACCAAATCTTTCAGTGGGCTGCAGAAAGCAATATGAAGTTCAACGATGAGAAATTTCAATTACTCAGATATGGTAAACATGAGGAAATTAAATCTTCATCAGAGTACAAAACAAATTCTGGCCACAAAATAGAGCGAAACACCAACGTCAAAGACCTGGGAGTGATCATGTCGGAGGATCTCACCTTCAAGGACCATAACATTGTATCAATCGCATCTGCCAGAAAAATGACAGGATGGATAATGAGAACCTTCAAAACTAGGGATGCCAAGCCCATGATGACACTCTTCAGGTCACTTGTTCTATCTAGGCTGGAATATTGCTGCACACTAACAGCACCTTTTAAGACAGGTGAAATTGCTGACCTAGAAAATGAACAGAGAACCTTCACGGCGCGCATAACGGAGATAAAACACCTCAATTACTGGGAGCGCTTGAGGTTCCTGAACCTGTATTCCATGGAACGCAGGCGGGAGAGATACATGATTATATACACCTGGAAAATCCTAGAGGGACTAGTACCGAACTTGCACACGAAAATCACTCACTACGAAAGCAAAAGACTTGGCAGACGATGCACCATCCCCCCAATGAAAAGCAGGGGTGTCACTAGCACGTTAAGAGATCATACAATAAGTGTCAGGGGCCCGAGACTGTTCAACTGCCTCCCAGCATACATAAGGGGGATTACCAACAGACCCCTGGCAGTCTTCAAGCTGGCATTGGACAAGCACCTAAAGTCGGTTCCTGACCAGCCGGGCTGTGGCTCGTACGTTGGTTTGCGTGCAGCCAGCAGTAACAGCCTGGTTGATCAGGCTCTGATCCACCAGGAGGCCTGGTCACAGACCGGGCCGCGGGGGCGTTGACCCCCGGAACTCTCTCCAGGTAAACTCCAGGTAAATTACCATCACTCTCGTGTTATCACCACTACCATCACCCTCGTGTTATCACCACTGCCATCAACCTCGTGTTATCACCACTACAATCACCCTCGTGTTATCACCACTACCATCACCCTCGTGTTATCACCACTACCATCACCCTCGTGTTATCACCACTACCATCACCCTCGTGTTATCACCACTACCATCATCCCTCGAGTTATCACTACTACCATCTTCCTCGTGTTATCACCACTACCATCACCCTCGTGTTATCACCACTACCATCACTCTCGTGTTATCACCACTACCATCACCCTCGTGTTATCACCACTACCATCATCCCTCGAGTTATCACTACTACCATCTCCCTCGTGTTATCACCACTACCATCACTCTCGTGTTATCTCCACTACCATCACTCTCGTGTTATCACCACTACCATCACCCTCGTGTTATCACCACTACCATCATCCCTGGAGTTATCACCACTACCATCTCCCTCGTGTATTCACCACTACCATCACCCTCGTGTTATCACCACTACCATCACCCTCGTGTTATCACCACTACCATCATCCCTGGAGTTATCACCACTACCATCTCCCTCGTGTATTCACCACTACCATCACCCTCGTGTTATCACCACTACCATCACCCTCGTGTTATCACCACTACCATCATCCCTCGAGTTATCACTACTACCATCTCCTTTGTGCTATCACCACTACCATCACCCTCGTGTTATCACCACTGCCATCACCCTCGTGTTATCACCACTACCATCACCCTCGTGTTATCACCACAACCATCACTCTCGTGTTATCACCACTTCCATCACCCTCGTGTTATCACCACTACCATCACCCTCGTGTTATCACCACTACCATCACTCTCGTGTTTTCACCACTACCATCACTCGTGTTATCACCACTACCATCATCCCTCGAGTTATCACTACTACCATCTCCCTCGTGTTATCACCAATACCATCACTCTCGTGTTATCACCACTACCATCACTCTCGTGTTATCACCACTACCATCACTCTCGTGTTATCACCACTACCATCACCCTCGTGTTATCACCACTACCATCACCCTCGTGTTATCACCACTACAATCACCCTCGTGTTATCACCAGGTAAGAATTATCATGAAACAGGAGAAGCGCTTCTTGACTTGTTTCTTAGTCACATGACCCGCAGGTGGAGGTTTTAGTCATCAGACAAACCTTCCACTGGCTTACCCGTCCACCCCTGTACAAATTATGGTATATATATACATACATTATATATATATATATATAATATATATATATATATATATATATATATATATATATATATATATATATATATATATATATATATATATATATATATATATATATATATATATATATATATAATATATATATATATATATATATATATATATATATATATATATATATATATATATATATATATATATATATATATATATATATATATATATATATATATATATATATATATATATATATATATATATATATATATATATATATATATATATATAAAGAACATAAGAAAGAAGGAACACTCCAACAGGCCTACTGACCCATGCGGAGCAGGTCCATGCCCCCCTTTCCCCCAGGATTAGCCCAATGACTCACACAGTCTGGTCCCCTCCACTCAAGGAAGGAGCACTGCACCAGACCCAGCAGCATAAGCTAGTCAGGTCCAACTCACACCCACTCACACCCACTCATGTATTTATCTAACCTATTTTTAAAACTACACAACATTTTAGCCTCAATAACTGTACTCGGGAGTTTGTTCCACTCATCCACAACTCTATTACCAAACCAGTGCTTTCCTATATCCTTCCTGAATCTGAATTTTTCCAACTTGAAACCATTGCTGCTAGTCCTGTCTTGGCTGGAAATTTTCAGCACGCTATTTATTCCTGTTTTCCATTTATACACCTAAGAACATAAGAACATAAGAAAGGAGGAACACTGCAGCAGGCCTGTTGGCCCATACTAGGCAGGTCCTTTACAATTCATCCCACTAACAAACATTTGACCAACCCAATTTTCAATGCTACCCAAGAAATAAGCTCTGATGTGCAAGTCCAACTCAAATCCAACCCCTCCCACTCATGTATTTATCCAACCTAAATTTGAAACTACCCAAAGTCCTAGCCTCAATAACCCAACTAGGTAGACTTCCACTCATCAACTACCCTATTTCCAAACCAATACTTTCCTATGTCCTTTCTAAATCTAAACTTATCTAATTTAAATCCATTACTGCGGGTTCTCTCTTGGAGAGATATCCTCAAGACCTTGTTAATATCCCCTTTATTAATACCTATCTTCCACTTATACACTTCGATCAGGTCTCCCCTCATTCTTCGTCTAACAAGTGAATGTAACTTAAGAGTCTTCAATCTTTCTTCATAAGGAAGATTTCTAATGCTATGTATTAATTTAGTCATCCTACGCTGAATGTTTTCTAACGAATTTATGTCCATTCTGTAATATGGAGACCAGAATTGAGCTGCATAATCTAGGTGAGGCCTTACTAATGATGTATAAAGCTGCAGTATGACCTCTGGACTTCTGCTGCTTACACTTCTTGATATAAATCCCAGTAATCTATTTGCCTTATTACGTACGCTTAGGCATTGCTGTCTTGGTTTAAGGTTGCTGCTTACCATAACCCCCAAGTCCCTTTCGCAATCTGTATGGTTAAGTTCTACATTATTTAACTTATAAGTGCTAGGGTTATGGACACTCCCGAGCTTCAGAACCTTGCATTTATCCACATTGAACTGCATCTGCCACTTTTCTGACCAAGAGTAGAGTTTGTCTAAATCCTCCTGAAGTTCCCTAACATCTACGTTTGAATCAATTATCCTACCTATCTTCGTGTCATCGGCGAATTTGCTCATATCACTAGTAATTCCTTCATCAAGATCATTGATATATATTATAAACAACAACGGGCCCAAGACTGATCCCTGTGGAACGCCACTTGTTACTGATCCCCACTCGGATTTAACCCCATTTATGGACACTCTTTGCTTCCTGTCTGTGAGCCATGATTCGATTCACGAGAGCACCCTTCCCCCAATGCCATGAGCTGCTACTTTCTTCAACAGTCTTTGGTGCGGAACTCTATCAAATGCCTTACTAAAATCTAAGTAAATAATATCAAATTCTTTATCGTGGTCAACAGCCTCAAAAGCTTTACTGAAGAAAGTTAATAAATTAGTTAGACAAGACCGGCCTCTTGTGAATCCATGTTGAGTATCATTAATCAAGCTATGCTTATCGAGATGGCTTCTTATAATCTCAGCTATAATTGACTCTAGTAATTTGCCTACAATTGAGGTCAGGCTTATTGGGCGGTAATTTGACGGTAACGACTTGTCCCCTGTTTTAAAAATAGGAATTACATTAGCCTTCTTCCACATATCAGACACTGCACCTGTTTGAAGAGATAAATTAAAAATATTAGTTAATGGTTCACAGACTTCCATTTTGCATTCCTTTAGAACCCTTGAAAAAACCTCATCAGGACCCGGTGACTTATTTTGCTTCAGTCTGTCTATCTGCTTCACAACCATTTCACTAGTGACTGTGATGTTACATAATTTATCTTCTTCTGATCCACTATAAAAATTAATTACCGGAATATTATTAGTGTCTTCCTGTGTAAAAACCGAGAGAAAATAATTATTTAAAATCGAACACATTTCATTCTCTTTGTCAGTAAGGTGCCCATAGTTATTTTTAAGGGGACCTATCTTATCTCTGACTTTTGTTCTATAGACCTGGAAAAAACTTTTTGGGTTAGTTTTAGAATCCCTAGCAACTTTAATTTCATAGTCCCTTTTAGCTTTTCTTATCCCCTTTTTAATGTCCCTCTTAATGTCAATATACTGATTCATAAGATGACCCTCGCCTCTTTTGATACGCCTATAAATTCCTTTCTTATGCCCTAGTAGATATTTCAGCCTATTATTCATCCATTTTGGGTCATTTCTATTTGATCTAATTTCCTTATAAGGGATAAACGTTCTTTGAGCAGCATGTATTGTGTTCAGAAAACTGTCATATTGATAGCTCTCTTCGTTACCCCAGTCAACAGATGATAAGTGTTCTCTAAGCCCATCGTAATCTGCTAAGCGAAAATCTGGGACTGTTACCGAGTTATCCCTACTATCATACTTCCATTCAATTCTACATGTAATTGATTTGTGGTCGCTAGCACCAAGTTCCTCTGAGACTTCTAAATTATTAACAAGGGATTCATTGTTTGCCAGAACTAAGTCAAGCAGGTTATTACCCCTTGTAGGTTCTGTCACAAACTGCTTCAAAAAACAATCCTGAACTACTTCTAAGAAATCGTATGATTCTAAATTCCCAGTCAAGAAATCGATCATATCCCTCCTAATTCTACGCCTTTCGATAGAGTGCAGATTCAGGGCCCTCAGTCTATCCTCATAGGGAAGATTTCTGATACATGGGATCATCTTTGTCATCTTCCTCTGTACGTTTTCCAGAGCATTTATATCCATTCTGTAATACGGTGACCAGAACTGAGCAGCATAGTCTAAATGAGGCCTAACCAAGGATATATAGAGTTGAAGAACAACCTGAGGACTTCTATTATTTATACTTCTAGATATGAAGCCAAGAATTCTGTTAGCTTTATTGCGAACACTAATGCACTGTTGTCTTGGTTTTAGATTACTGCTAACCAGAACTCCTAAATCCTTGTCGCAATCAGTAGTATTAAGATCTACATTATTTAGTTTATATGTCGCATGGTTATTTTCCTGTCCAACATTTAGAACTTTGCATTTGTCTATATTAAACTGCATCTGCCACTTCTCCGTCCATTGCATCAGTCTATTCAAACCTTCCTGGAGTGCTCTAGTGTCCTCATTAGAATGAATTGGACGGCCTATTTTGGTGTCATCAGCAAATTTGCTTATGTCGCTGTTTATTCCCTCATCTATGTCGTTTATGTAAATTGTGAACAACAACGGGCCCAACACTGACCCCTGTGGAACACCGCTTGTGACGTGCCCCCATTCTGGTTTCTTCCCATTTATGCAAACTCTCTGCCGCCTATTTGTCAACCATGCCTCTACCCAGGAAAAAATTTCTCCTCCTATTCCATGTACCTTAAGTTTCCTCAATAGTCTCTGATGTGGAACTCTATCGAAAGCCTTACTGAAGTTCATATACACAATATCATATTCATTACCATGATCTACCTCCTCAAACACCTTAGTGAAAAAGGTTAGTAAATTCGTAAGATAGGAACGCCCCTTTGTAAAACCGTGTTGAGATTCATTAATTAATCTGTGCCTATAAAGATGGCTGCGAATTGCTTCGGCAATTATTGATTCCATAAATTTTCCCACTATGGAGGTATGGCTTATTGGTCTATAGTTCGAAGCCAAGGACCTGTCACCTGCCTTGTAAATAGGTATTACATTTGCCATTTTCCGCTTATCAGGCGCTATGCCAGTTTGTAGTGATATGTTGAAAAGATTAGCCACCCACCATCAAGATTTTATACTAAAACGTCATAACTGTTGAAGGATATATAATTATTATATTTAATAATTATATTAGAATGCAGAAGAGTTTAAAGTGCAACGACACAGACGATACAGAAAAAAGAAGGGCATGATTGTGGAAAAGCAACTCTTTTTCCAGTTCTTGTTTCACAAGAGACAGTGACTAAGCTGTACTAGACATGATCTCCAAACAGATATCGGGCTGTAAAATCGTGAATTCCTCGAGGGAAATAAACGGACCGTGTCGCAGCACACAGAATAAATGAAATTCTGCACATGCTGGCTGGAGTTTGGGAATTTCCCCCTATTAAAAGCGTCTTAAAGGTGTGTAGAAGAAGACTTAGTGGACAGTTAGAGACACCCAGACTATACACAAAAACTTTCGTCTGGGAGAGAAGGCCCCTTTCCTTCAAACAATAGTTGCTAATTTATTCTATGACTGAGGACATGCGTGCTGGGAATACATTACGCCAGGCAACAGGCTCGCTGACATGGGTTCAGCAGCACGTGTTAAACATCTGAGGTAGAATAAAACACCAGCAAGTTCGAGTTAATGAAGGCTGGCATCGAGTTGGTGTGTCACACATATTTACCTGTGGTGTGGGTGGTCGTGAACGTGGGTACACCAGGTATACTTTCCTTACAAGTTTGTAGCTCCTGGGTGTCTGTCTGCTGGTCTGCTCTGTTGCTGGGTGACTCACCTGGTGGTGGTGGTGGTGGTGGTGGTGGTGAGGCTGGTTGTTACTGGATGACTCATCCAGATGGTGGTGGTTATCATTAGTGCATGACATGCTGGTTGTTGTTGTTGTGATTGTTGCTTGGTGGTTGTGGTGGCGTAGTTGGTTATTGCTGGATCACTCAACCAGTTGACGGCGTTGATGGTGGTTATTACTGAAGGACTCACCCAGCTGATAGTGGTTGTGCTGGCAGTTCTGGCAGTGTGATTCAGCATCACAAGTAGCTGTGAAGGTAGAAGTATCAGTGTGAAGGTAGAAGTATCAGTGGTAAGGTAGAAGTATCAGTGTGAAGGTAGAAGTATCAGTGGGAAGGTAGAAGTATCAGTGTGAGGGGAGAAGTATCAGTGTGAGGGGTAGAAACATTGATAGGAATGGTGAGGCATCAACGGATGAGCGATTACATCAACGGAAATTCGGAGGTATATTATTATTATTATTATTATTATTATTATTATATCCATAGGGATGCACTAAGCCTGTAGTTGCAGTATAGCTTTTGATAAATAAGAAGCAACCAGGTTTGATCGAAGGAAAAGGGAAGAAGCTTCAATTCCTCGGATCAAGAACCCTTCATGAACATCGATACATCTTTAAAACCGGAAAATAACAAATATCCTCTGAAAATTTAACCGAAGAGCATTAGACAGGCAGCACTAGACAGGCAGCACTAGACAGGCAGCACTAGACAGGCAGCACTAGACAGGCAGCACTAGACAGGCAGCACTAGACAGGCAGCACTAGACAGGCAGCGCTAGACAGGCAGCACTAGACAGGCAGCACTAGACAGGCAGCACTAGACAGGCAGCACTAGACAGGCAGCACTAGACAGGCAGCACTAGACAGCACTAGACAGGCAGCACTAGACAGGCAGCACTAGACAGGCAGCGCTAGACAGGCAGCACTAGAGAGGCAGCACTAGACAAGCAGCACTAGACAGGCAGCACTAGACAGGCAGCACTAGACAGGCAGCACTAGACAGCCAGCACTAGATAGGCAGCACTAGATAGGCAGCACTAGACAGACAGCATTAGACAGGCAGCACTAGACAGGCAGCACTAGACAGGCAGCACTAGACAGGCAGCACTAGACAGGCAGCACTAGACAGGCAGCATTAGACAGGCAGCAGTATACAGGCAGCACTAGACAGCCAGCACTAGATAGGCAGCACTAGATAGGCAGCACTAGACAGGCAGCATTAGACAGGCAGCACTATACAGGCAGCACTAGACAGCCAGCACTAGATAGGCAGCACTAGACAGGAGCACTAGACAGGCAGCATTAGATAGGCAGCACTAGACAGGCAGCACTAGACAGGCAGCACTAAACAGCCAGCACTAGACAGGCA
This sequence comes from Cherax quadricarinatus, assembly GCF_038502225.1. Classification (NCBI taxonomy): domain Eukaryota; kingdom Metazoa; phylum Arthropoda; class Malacostraca; order Decapoda; family Parastacidae; genus Cherax; species Cherax quadricarinatus. The sequence goes on from NC_091327.1 coordinate 27,092,164, forward strand.
GCACTACACAGGCAGTACTAGACAGGCAGTGCCAGACAGGCAGCACTACACAGCCAACACTAGATAGGCAGCACTAGACAGGAGCACTAGACAGGCAGCATTAGGCAGGCAGCACTTGACAGCCAGCACTAGACAGCCAGTACTAGACAGCCAGCACTAGACAGGCAGCACTAGATAGGCAGCACTAGACAGGCAGCATTAGGCAGGCAGCACTTGACAGCCAGCACTAGACAGCCAGTACTAGACAGCCAGTACTAGACAGGCAGCACTAGATAGGCAGCACTAGACAGGCAGCATTAGGCAGGCAGCACTTGACAGCCAGCACTAGACAGCCAGTACTAGACAGCCAGCACTAGACAGGCAGCACTAGACAGGCAGCATTAGACAGCCAGCACTATACAGGCAGCACTAGACAGGCAGCAATATACAGCCAGCACTAGACAGCAGCACTAAATAGCCAGCATTAAACAGGCACTATACAGGCAGTACCAGACAGGCAGCACTACACAGCCAACACTAGATAGGCAGCACTAGACTGGAGCACTAGACAGGCAGCATTAGGCAGGCAGCACTAGACAGCCAGCACTAGACAGCCAGCACTAGACAGCCAGCACTAGACAGGCAGCACTAGATAGGCAGTACTAGACAGGCAGCACTAGATAGGCAGTACCAGACAGGCAACACTAAACAGGCTTCGCTAGACAGGCAGCACTAGACAGGTAGCACTAGATAGGCAGTACCAGACAGCTAGTACTAGATAGGCAGCACTAGATAGAACTAGACAGGCAATACTAGACAGGAAACACTAGACAGGTAGCACCAGACAGGTTTACTTCTGACATGCTGTGTTAAGTAATGGAGATTATAATATGGTGTGATGAATCACAGTGTGTGGAGAAGCATAGTGTGATGAATCACAGTGTGGTCAAGCATAGTGTGATGAATGACGAATGTGGTGAAGCATAGTGTGGTGAATCATGAAGTGTGCTGAAGCATAGTGTGGTGAATGACAATGTGGTGAAGCACAGTGTGGTGAATCATAGTGTGTGGAGAAGCATAGTGTGATGAATCACAGTGTGGAGAAGCATAGTGTGGTGAATCAGTGTGGTCCAACATAGTGTGATGAATGACAATGTGGTGAAGCATGGTGTGATGAATCAAGGAGTGTGCCGAAGCATAGTGTGGTGAATCATGGAGTGTTTTAAAGCATAGTGTGGTGAATCATGGAGTGTTTTAAAGCATAGTGTGGTGAATCATGGAGTGTTTTAAAGCATAGTGTGGTGAATCATGGAGTGTTTTAAAGCATAGTGTGGTGAATCATGGAGTGTTTTAAAGCATAGTGTGGTGAATCATGGAGTGTTTTAAAGCATAGTGTGGTGAATCATTGTATGCTGAAGCATGAAACGTATGACGAAGTACACAGCGTGTGATGACGTTCTTAAAAACTGCTGTGGTAAACGAGATAAGTTTAGAGATGGTAAACCCTGTCTCACAGACCTCCTGGCGAGGGAGTCCCATAATACACCAATAACCCGCACGCAGGAGAGAGCAGCTTACGACGATGTTTCAGTCCGACTAGGAACATTTACTAAGTAAATAGTCCAATTCGGACCGAAACGTCGTCGTAAGCTCTTCTCTCATGTGTGCCGGTTATTTGTGTATTGTAACAGTCACGGTATTGTATATTTTTGTTGTTTATTGAGTCCCGTAAATCTAAAACCATAGGGATAATTATGCAAGGAGACACAGAGCTAATTAGGAGCAATCAAGTCTACCTGGATGCTGTTTTAGGGGGCGTTGGACCTTAGAGCAGCCCTCCGCGGCCCGGTCCTCGACCACACCTTCCGGTGGATCAGGGGTCCCATCAACCAGGCTATTACTGCCGGCCGCATGCAATCCAACGGACGAATCACAGCCCTGCTGATTGGGCTTTGACTTTAATGGGTTGATCACAAGAGAATAAGTCATAAACGGAAAGAGTAGTCATTAGTAATGGGAAAGACACGTAAGTGAATCATGGAATACCGTAGAGAAAGAAGATAGATTATTATTATAATCATGGGGGAATCCTAAACCCATATGGACTGTACAGCGCCTGTAAAAAGGAAGGGGGGGATGGAAGGTATTCAGGCTCAATTTAGGGAATTGGAGCACAGATCCAATTTTTCTAGATAAAGAGCCCCTTATTAGCGTCAAGGAACCTCCCTTTAAGGGAAAGAAGACAGAGTGATGGTCCAGGAGGAATTACAACGTGGTGATTAAGGTAAGACGCAGATGCAGTGTTAGGGTATTTTACCAAGGAAACGTTTCGCTACGAAGGGCTTCTTAAGTTCTAAAGAAGCCATTCGTGTCGAAACGTTTGCGCAGTAAAATATCCTAGTATGCACTTGTGTTTAGAATTACAAGAGTCGGTATTTTATATCATCTGTCACCCACGCTGAGTGACGCACCACAACACACCGTTGTGAGACTGGTATTGTTACAGATGTACCTTTGATGGGTATTATGGGACTGGTATTGTTACAGATGTACCTTTCAAGGGTGTTGTGGGACTGGTATTGTTACAGATGTACCTTTCAAGGGTGTTGTGGGACTGGTATTGTTACAGATGTACCTTTCAAGGGTGTTATGGGACTGGTATTGTTACAGATGTACCTTTCAAGGGTGTTATGGGACTGGTATTGTTACAGATGTACCTTTCAAGGGTGTTGTGGGACTGGTATTGTTACAGATGTACCTTTCAAGGGTGTTGTGGGACTGGTATTGTTACAGATGTACCTTTCAAGGGTGTTATGGGACTGGTATTGTTACAGATGTACCTTTCAAGGGTGTTGTGGGACTGGTATTGTTACAGATGTACCTTTCAAGGGTGTTATGGGACTGGTATTGTTACAGATATACCTTTGAAGGGTGTTATGGGACTGGTATTGTTACAGATATACCTTTAAAGGGTGTTGTGGGACTGGTATTGTAACAGATGTACCTTTGAAGGGTGTTGTGGGACTGGTATTGTTACAAATGTACCTTTCAAGGGTGTTGTGGGACTGGTCTTGTTACAGATGTACCTTTGAAGGGTATTATGGGACTGGTATTGTTACAGATGTACCTTTCAAGGGTGTTGTGGGACTGGTATTGTTACAGATGTACCTTTCAAGGGTGTTATGGGACTGGTATTGTTACAGATATACCTTTGAAGGGTGTTATGGGACTGGTATTGTTACAGATATACCTTTGAAGGGTGTTGTGGGACTGGTATTGTTACAGATGTACCTTTGAAGGGTGTTGTGGGACTGGTATTGTTACAAATGTACCTTTCAAGGGTGTTGTGGGACTGATATTGTTACAGATGTACCTTTCAAGGGTGTTGTGGGACTGGTATTGTTACAGATATACCTTTGAAGGGTGTTGTGGGACTGGTATTGTTACAGATGTACCTTTCAAGGGTGTTATGGGACTGGTATTGTTACAGATATACCTTTGAAGGGTGTTATGGGACTGGTATTGTTACAGATATACCTTTGAAGGGTGTTGTGGGACTGGTATTGTTACAGATGTACCTTTGAAAGGTGTTGTGGGACTGGTATTGTTACAGATATACCTTTCAAGGGAAGGCGAAGGGGTTCTTTGATACAAGTTCGAATCTAATTACCTCCCATTCCTCCGATGCTGAATGACCTCCTCATGGGTTTAGCAGTTTCCCATGAGTGAAATGATTTGAACAATCTTTTGAACGTTAGTGAAGGACATTGATGACGAGAAAGTCGTGTATATCCTTGTTTACTGACGACATAAAGATAATGAGGAAAATAAATACTCGAGAAAACAACTCAAAGTCTTAAGCAAATATCAGAGTTGTCGGGTAATTAGCAACTGTCAGGTAATTAGCAATTTGCAAGATCTTGAAATTAGGGAAAAAATAACAGGAAACTGAATACAGAATGAGGGATAAAGGCTACAAATCTCAGACAGGGAAAAAGGAAACAAATGGTAAGCATAATGTCAGCATTATTCTTATCGATAAATGAGACACTTAAGCAGCATTTGGGTATCTCTATTCCGGAAACGTTTCCAGAATAAAGATACTCAAATGTTGCACATATGTCTCATTCATCACCTTGTCTGTTTTCTGTATCAGTTATTCACAATTTTCATATCGTATCAGAAGACGTGCATAGAGTATGAACGTCTAGACGACGTTACACCTTCATTTGAAATAGTCAACAAAGAACCCCATAGTTTTTTGTGTATTACGTAATAGCATCTTTGACATTTACAGAGAACCTTGACTGTGTAGGACACAACGCTCGCAGCCTTAAAAATTATATATGCAACACAATAAAAACTACGTTGAAAATCAAAACAATGAAAAACAAAGAAAAAAATCTGCACAGATAAATGTTAATATAAGCAATTAAAATAGCCAGCATGCTGGTATACGACATACGTCAAGCCTATTATCGAGCACGCAACACCAACATGGAGCCCTCACCTGTAAAACGTGCGCAGAAACTAGAGAAATTCCCGATTTGTGCTACGAGACCAGTCCCGGAGGTGAGATAGATAACCAATAATGAAATACTATGGTTAATCTTACAACAGATGAGCACAGAAGAACCAGGATGACAGGATCAAGAAATACAAGAGGTTTAGAGGACGAAAGTAAATGAAGTGAATTAGAAAGTAGGCGGCATAGACAGACGTTAAGGACAAAACGTTTTATCATACTAATATCAGGAAGTACTTTAGTTTAATAGTGAATAGCAGGTGGAACGACACGGAAGATAAAAATGATAGCAGATTTGGGACAGTTTTAAGAATATGAATAACAAGGCTTATGAGGCTAGAAACTTGGAGTAACTGCTTAAGAAGTGGGATGAGGAGCAGAGGCACGACCCCCATAACCCCCACTGATAAATACGACTTGAGGAGTACCTACACTCACGTCGCTTAAGGTGCAGCTTGCGCAATCAGCTAGGGAGGGGGTCACCTTGCGTGTGTTGGTGCACAGGAGGGTAGTGCACAATGGCACAACATCCGTCTCTCTCTGCAATGCCTTTATAACCAGCCATTCATAACCGTACCACAATGTATAGTAATGCTGATCTGTCCGTGACCTGGTATTATTGGGATTATTTTGTATGTATATGATTTTGTATATCGAGTATATTGCATGTTGATTATTTTGCATATCGATTATTTTACAAATATATTGTTTTGTATGTCGTGTGTTCCCATATGTTTTGCTTGTTCCTCTGTTATCTGGATGGAAACTGCAATAATGATTTTTGTGATTCCTTGTTTGTGATTAGCTGTGTGATTATCTGTGATTACCTTCCATGATTACCCGTGTGAATACCCTCTTGTGATTACCTTCGTGATTATCTGTGTGGGATTACCTGTTTGTTATTCCCTATTATGATTACCTATACGTAATTATCTCTTACGATTTCCCGTGTGATTACCTGTTTGTGATTATCTGTTTGTGATTACCTGTTTATGGGTACCTGAATGTGATTACCAGTGTGTGATTACCTGTGAGGGAGTACCAGTGAGTGATTACTAGAGCATAATTACCTATGCGTGTGTAGTTACAGACCTATTCTCATGGTATCCTTCTTGTGTTTAGGTGGTAATTCCCCAACAACAGTAACGTCAGCCCTGCTGGAATGAGACCTTTAGTAAATAAATAAGTATACTTAAGTACAGGTACACAAGTGCAATTGTCATACATAATGTAAATTACCCAGGATAACTCCTTCCCCCCAAAAAAGTCAGAGAGTGAATTTTTTCCACTAGGGTCCTTGTAATATCTTTGAAGTTGTGGCAGCTAATGAACTCTTAATGGAATGCTTGGCGATGTCCTCCTCGCCCCCCACTGAAGTCTCCCAGTTCAGGTTGCCGATATCCTCATCGTCATACTGAAATCACCCGGCTCACCCATCACCTGAGACTTCACTCACTCGCAGTTGACGTCTTGCTCTCGCCTCAGACCATGCTGAATATTCTCTTCACCTCACGGACCTCTCCTCAGTTATTAAAATGCCTTATCTAGGCGAATGATATTCAACACCGACACAATGGAAAGAGAAATGCAGTACAATGAGATCCTTTATTAACAACCCTTCGTCCACATAGTGGGCTGCATCACACTGTGTGACTGATCCTACACAGGAAAACTGACGACTTCCTTGTTTTGCCTATTCATGCCTGCGACTTTGTAAACCTCACCACTTTATGCATCAGTTTTAATCATGTCTCCTTTGAAGGCTCGCTCTTCCAACAGACCTTCGACTTGATGAATTAGACAAATGTACAACATTTTGGTATCTTTATTTGTAGACGTTTCGCCAACCAGTGGCTTTATCAATATAATACACATATGCAACAGTTAGGTATCTTTATTTCGAAACGTTTCGCCTACACAGTAGGCTTCTTCAGTCGAGTACAGAAAAGTTGATAGAAGCAGAAGAGACTTGAAGACGATGTAATCAGTCCATCACCCTTAAAGTTTTGAGGTGGTCAGTCCCTCAGTCTGGAGAAGAGCATTGTTCCATAGTCTGAAACAATATGCTCTTCTCCAGACTGAGGGACTGACCACCTCAAAACTTTAAGGGTGATGGACTGATTACATCGTCTTCAAGTCTCTTCTGCTTCTATCAACTTTTCTGTACTCGACTGAAGAAGCCTACTGTGTAGGCGAAACGTTTCGAAATAAAGATACCTAACTGTTGCATATGTGTCTTACCTAACAACCTGTCGGTATTTTATACCATTTTAATGTTCAATCAATATAATACAATGAATTATATCCTTGTATTGTATTGATAAAGCCACTGGATGGCGAAACGTCTACAAAGATACCCAGATGTTGCACATGTGTCTAATTCCTCATCTAGTTGATGTTGTATACCATTTATGTACAGACCTTCGACTTACCTGTGGGTTTCCGTTAAGTGCAGTCTTGGCAAGCCTTTATATGGAATATCTAGACACTGAACGCTTCTCCTCTCTCATTCCCTCTTCCGTTACTTTGCTTCGCTATGTGGACAACATAATAATCATTACTCCACTAAGAGGATTTAGCGTCTCCTCTCTACAAAGTACACTCAGTCCAACAAACAATACAATTTTCTCCACTACCATTCACACTCGCCTCAGAAATAAACATAGAATTCTCAGTTATTTTCGTAAGCGTTTCTCGCATTTGCTGTACTGATTTTTTTTTTTTTTAGGAAAAAATGATCTTTCCTTGAGCAAATTTTCGTCTAATACACCGTCCTCGGCATTTCATCAGGGAGTGTAGGCTACATGTCCATAATATCAGTTTACCCAGACTCGACACCACCGAGAAGAAATACATATTGTGGGTCATTCAGCTCAAGGCGTTTTGGGGGCTCCATCCTCCGTCCCCTAATCAAAGCCCGGTCTCTGATTAGTTAGGCTGTTATTGATCTCCCTCCAGAAGAGATACATAGGCCTCTCCATTGCGAATTCTTTAAGATTTTCTCCAACAGCAAACGCAACACATCCATTACTACATCAACCACCATGAACGGCGTTACCAGACAGAAACACCATCAATATAACTGTGTATCCCTTGTATTTTTTCATATACTTCATCAAATTCAGTCCTGGACGAAACCATGCAATGAAAATTTCCCAGCAACACATGTACTGCCATTCTCGAGAAGACCTCCACAAGCGCTTTTCAGAACAGCGATACGTCAGCAGGGCAGGAAACTTGAACAACGCGTGCGTAATACACCATAATTACCAACACCGCTTGATAAATTGTACTGATGCACTACTAACTGCCAAGGACGGCGACCCACGAAAGAAATACACTGAATATGCACTCATTAGTGTCTCCTACATCTCTATCCAACAACAACAACAACAACAACAACGACCGTTGCTACACTTGAGCTGATCGTCTTGCCAGAACCTCACAGGATTTATGGGCATATCTGTGATACGATGCGCACCACCCTTTTCACCTCACCATTACTCTTCCATATGTAATCCATACGGGTTTAGCGCTCCCCACGATAATAATAATAATAACAACAATAATCACTTCCATATGTAAATCAATAGAATTTTACAAAAATAAGCAGGTTAATAAGACCCAATATGTGTGTGGTTCATGGTACTTTATTGACAAGACGTTTCGCCCATCTGGGACTTGAGAACTTTCGTTCCTGGTGAACTAAGCGTGGAAACAAAGGGAGAAACGTGAGAAAAATTTTTTTATTTTATTTATTAATACATATTTACTCACCGTCTCTAACTACGTTTATCTGTGGCTTAATAGAGCCCATTGTATAGGCGAAACATCGTCAATAAACATTCCCATATAACTGTATATGTCTCCCTACCATCGTCTCGGTATCTCGTACTATTATCTACACTTAAATATTTCGATATCCATATTGTTCATTATTATTTTTGAGTTTCCTGCACAGCAGAATTTTTCTTTATTGCATTAATTCCCGCGCTGTATGACCCTTGTAGGTTTAGCGCTTCTCTCTGATTATAATTATAATAATAATTACATTAATGTAATCATATGTGACGATCTGTTCGATATCTGTGAATATTCCCAGGATCCCTAACGCTGTTATACGCATTAAGGAATACCTATAACTGTTATATTAAGGAATAACTATAGCTTTTATAAGAGTTAAAAATCCCTATTGTTGTTATAAATATTTTATATTTATATATCTGTCTGGGATTTTCAATATTTAACTGCAAAATTTAGACTCATGTGTCCTATTTTTTTTTTTGGTAAAGTTTCCGTTACGTATCGTTTACAGATGTTAAAATTCAACATCTTGTTAAGATTAACAGCCATTTTTATTTCTTATGGGATTTTTCGGTCATTCGAAAATATGTTAATATAATTTTATATTTCTTCCAGAAAATCATTCGTTTAATGGCAAAACATTACCACTGTTAATCCCTCTTTGTGTGTGTGTGTGTGTGTGTGTGTGTGTGTGTGTGTGTGCATGCGTTCCCATACACAAGTATTCGTGCATTTATGCATGAATTTGGATGTGAATGTGTATTTTAATGTGTGTTTGTTATGCTGGCTCACGCTCATGTATAAGCATTTCCTGGAAACGTACCGGAGATCATTTAAGTCGTGTGCGTGTAAGAGCGAGCAGGCGTGATAAAAGCAGGGATGCTAGTGTTCGTATCCCCACACACGCACATTCTGAGCCATTCCATGGCTATGCACAGCGAAGCATGCTTCCTGAAGCATTGCTCTTTCTTAGCATAGCCATTTCGACTCATGCAGCCACTGTACCGTCTCGCCTTGTATGCTAATCTATATCACTAACATTCATGACAATACAGTGTGTAAATAAGACGCTATGTGAGGGTTGCGTATTGTTAATGAAGACGTTTCAATTACCAGGGCCTTTGTCGTTTGGATACATATTTTTTTGCTCAACCCGTCCTACAACTTAAAGTGCGTAGGGATGCTAAAGCTCTAAGGTACGCAAAGTCTCGAGCTGCCAGAAGTATGCCACCGGTGTATAGCATTAGTTATTATAGAATTTATTTGAGATATACTGGATATACTATTAGAATCTTCAAAAATTTGAATATGTAAACATGGACGAGTGTCACATAAGACGTTTAGTAAACTAGTATAAACCTCAGTCTTAAACTATATTTTTGCATTCTGAGAGTAAAGATCATGTACTGTGTACTAATAATGACTTGAAACTTATAACAAAGGCACACAATATGTTAGGTTAAAGAATTTTAAAGTCTGTAAATTGAACAGTTCAGGCCAGACCTTCGTGACATCGTAGCAACAGTTAGATTACTAATGTTGAAGTAGTTGTTTCTGACCTTGTTTAGTCGACCTCGTTTAGTTCAGTACATGAACCTACCTTCCTGCCTGCCTGCCTGCCTGCCTGCCTGCCTGCCTGCCTACCTACTTACCTACCTGCCTGCCTGCCTACCTGCCTCCACCTGAGGCTGCTTACTCTTCTCAGTTCGTTCTTTTACTCTTCGTTTATATTGTTTTAGCTTATTGCATTATCTTACCGTGTGAAAAATACTTTCTTGGATGTTTTGTGTATCAATATTTTACTTGACAGATCCTGTAAAGTAAAAGGACACAAGTGCAACTAATGTGACATTTATTGTGGCAACGTTTCGCTCTCCAGGAGCTTTATCAAGCCATTACAAACAATACACGGACACAGAGGGTATATAAAGGCTCAGAGTGAGGTGCAATACTAGTGAGGTACCATTTCGATGGTACCTCACTAGTATTGCACCTCACTCTGAGCCTTTATAAACCCTCTGTGTCCGTGTATTGTTCGTAATGGCTTGATAAAGCTCCTGGAGAGCGAAACGTTGCCACAATAAATGTCACATTAGTTGCACTTGTGTCCTTTTACTTTATATATTGTCGGTAATTCTACCAACTTTATTGACAGATCCTGATGGCGAAAAATCACCGAAAACGATGATTTTGTTATAAATGGTTTAAAAAAACCAACAAGTTGAAGATTGAGACACTTATGCAATATATAGGAATCTTTACTGAGGAAACGTTTCGCCGCACAGTGGCTTCATCAGTCCAATATAAAGCAGAAAGGTGTAAGGAGAGGAGAAGTTTGAGGTAATCAGTCATTCAGAATGGAGTCGATGTGTTCAGTCCATCAATCTTGTAGAATGTACATCGTAGGGCCGTAGACGTGGCTTATGTACTGTAGTCAGGTGAGGCGAAGTAGGAGGAGGCGGGGTCACAGTGGTACCATCCACTAGTCGAAGTAGGTCTTCGTCCAAAGGTTGGACAAGTTTTGAAGAATTCTTTGTATCAAGATCCCATGATGTTGCAGTGTCTGACAGATGTGATGAATGGTTTAAAAAACGGCCCTATACTGTACATTCTACAAGACTGATGGACTGAACACATCGACTCCAGGCTGAGGGACTGATTACCTCAAACTCCTCCTCTCCTTACACCTTTCTGCTTTATATTGGACTGATGAAGCCACTGTGTGGCGAAACGTTTCCTCAATAAAGATTCCCATATGTTGCATAAGTGTCTCAATCTTCAACTCCATAATTTTGTAGTGGGTGCAAGTTGGGCCTGACCGGCTTGGGCCAGTGAGTCTGATGTAGTGCTTCTTCCTTCTTAGACCTGACTGGCTTGGGTCACCCTGCCTCAGTGGGAAACGGCCGACGTGTTATATATATAT